>NC_080671.1:434871295-435471295 GCF_030247195.1 Topomyia yanbarensis
CATCACTGGGTCGTGGTGGGGGGCTCATCCTACTGACTTACTGCAGGTGTACACTTCTACGGTACGGCCACAGTTAGAATACGGTTGTTTTAATTTTCAAACCGCCGCTCGAACCCACTTCGTTAAACTGGATCGTGTACAATATCGATGTCTACGCATTTCTCTAGGGTGCTTGATGTCAACACCCACTGTGTCTTTAGAGGTGATGTGTGGAGTAACTCCATTAGGATTAAGATTTGCCGAACTTTCCTATAAATTTTTGATAAGATGTGAGTCTTACAATCCAGAGGTGCTGGAGAAGTTAGAACAGATTTTCGAAATAAATCCATGCTCGAAGTTTTTATCAATTTACAAAGAATACATTTCGGAGGAAATTTCTCCTAATCCTCCAACTAGCGAGAGAGAATTTTCATTAGAAACCATTGGCTATACTCCTGATATAGATACTTCGATGACGATTGCAATTAGAGGAATACCAAAAAATATGTTACCGAATTTCGCTCCCACGATCTTCCAGAGAAAATACGGGCATATAGATCACAGTAGGAGACTGTATACCGATGGGTCAGTAATGCATAATTCAACAGGGTTTGGTGTTGCTCATTGCAGTCGAACTGCCAGTTTTAGATTGAAAACCCCATGCTCAATATTCGTCGCCGAGCTCGTTGCAATTTATCATGCAATTGAAATAATTAGAGATTTTGAACCTGATCATTATTATATTTTTTCCGATAGCCTTAGCTCGTTGGAGGCGTTAAAGAAACAAGGTTTTTCGAGGCAGTCTTCCATATTTATTTTAAAAATTAAAGAGATGGTAAGCCAGCTAACACATCAAAACTATAGAATCTCTTTTGTTTGGATTCCTTCACATTGCCGAATTTTAGGTAATGATGAAGCGGATATTCTAGCTAATATTGGGCGTGAGAGTGAGGCAGTATATAACAGGAATATTCAACATAGTGAATATTTTTATCTTCCAAAACAATTAGTGTTACGGGACTGGCAAATAAAATGGTCATGCAGCGCTTTGGGCCGATGGTGCTATTCAATAATCCCTAACGTGTCTAGACTGTCGTGGTTTAAAGGCCATGAATTAGATAGATCATTCATCGTCACAGTATCTCGATTGATGGCTAACCATTACGCATTAAATGCACACCTGTTTAGGATAAATGTTGTTAACACAAATGTATGTCGTTGCAAGAAAGGGTACGAAGATATCGACCATGTGTTATGGGATTGCGATGAAAATAGTCAAAAACGGGAGGAGTTAATTGGCCGTTTAAACCAAATCAGAAAACCTGCTCATATACCAGTCAGAGATATTCTGGCCATTAGAGACTTTGAATACATCACCGAAATATGCAGATTTCTTAAAGAAATTGATCTCAAAATTTGATCTCTTTGACAGGCACCGACTGACAACTCAATACACGGCGTATCGAAACTATGTCTACATTGGCCGTAAATGGACGCCCAGCATCACTGAACCTATATATATACATAAATTAACAGTGAATTCAAACAAATGTAATGTCAGCTCCGCTATGTTTATTATATTGAGCTTAAAAATAAAATTTTAGAAAAAAAAAAAAAAATGAATAAAGCATTCGCTGGGAATATTTTGTGAAGTAGTGTTTGATAGTGCACAGTAGGGTTCGATATTTACCGCACCCGCACCGCAAAATCTGCGGTGCGGTGAGACACTTTTTCCCGCAGATGCGGTGCGGGAAAGAGCCTTTACCGCGCGGTTTTACCGCAACTGCACCGCAAAAAAATAATTGATAAAGTCTCACGTTTGCATTAAAAAGTAGATCCAAACTAGGACTGACCATTTGAGAAGAACGCAACTAGATTTATTTCCTTAGCAAATGCTTAACAATGTCATTGTAAGGAAAACCCCACGGTCAGAACGTTCGAGTTTTACTTTTCACCCTACAATAGTGAAACATAAAAAAGAAATATAATATATGATGATTGGAGAAGAAATATAATAAATATTCGACTAATCGCTACTTGATTTCTCACATTTTGGTTATTCTAAGTTGATAAACAGACTGATATTACGAACGAAAATCGAGCTGTGTCAGAAAGAATTTGACGCTATTATTTTTACGACATATTTTGGAAACTAGTTATTTTATACTTCTAAGTAAAACTTCACAAACTAACCATTTCAAACACCTAAAATGCTGGATCCAAATAGAGACAAAATTATTAGATCATTTAAAAACAATAAATTTATACACTTAAATCCAATTTAAAAGTGCATCACTTTTTCCGATTTCTGTTGGAAATCGTGGAATTATGAATCGTTTTGCGATATCAATTTTTGAACTGCAAATTTTGATTAATTTAAAGGAATTTGAGATGAACTAATGATGCTGGGACTTAAACACAACCCAAACAATATAATTATCTTCATCAAACCAAATGAATTTGAAGTAATTGGCAGTAAAGGAGACAAATGTATGAAAAGCATCCAAAATAAGGAGGGGTCTAAATTAGGCTGATTATTCTATCATTCGTTCATCAATACCGTATTTCTATCTTCTTTGATTGCTGTGTAAATTCAATGGGAATTTTTCTGCAGTCAATTTTATTGGACTCTTTCTCAAAAAGTATTCGGCATAACTTTTTTTCGCGTACTTCCATTCAAATTTACAATAATTTTCTACCAAATTAAGTCCTAATATTTTTCAGTTAAGACTATTTTGTAGCTTTTTTGAAGTAAAGTTATTCGAAGTTAGTGTTTTTATAGTGTAGGGTATTGTATTTTTTTTTTGTAATTTTCAAAGCCCCCCTTCATATTGAGACAAGTGTGAAAGTTAGCTAAGATGCTAAATAATACATAATTTGCCTCCCGTTCACGTCAATTGAAGTGTTTTTGCCATTAGCTCTTTGGGAAAATAATAGAGGAAAATACATTAAATGCTAGAACTTTCGAGCTAGCCTTTAGAAAATTACAGTTCATGTATTTTTAAAGGGAGCAATCTTAGTATTTGAATGAGAATACATATGTTTCTTGGAAAATACGGAAGTTAGAGTTTTCGGATATTTTGTCCATAAAATCCTATTTTTAATAACATTTCTGCTGTATGCTACAAATCATACATTTTTGCAGTTTTTCTAATGTTCAATAATTCTGTACCGGTTGAGACTGGAGACTGTATAGACTGTATACAGCAATTTTTTGTCAAACACAGCGTCGTTCTTATTGATGAAATACAATATGTTTTTATTTCACTGTATTGGAATATATGCGCTACTATATAGAAGTATAGGTATTTCGACTTTAATTTTTTTTTGTGGTGAAATTCCTTTAAGAATGAAAGCTGGTTAACGTTCTTATTACATTTTTATTCCATTTTTTCAATTGAGTGAAGGGTTGCTAAAATAAAAAAATTCTATTACTGAATAAGAATAACATTTTATTATATAAGGTTGTACAAATGAATAATTGTTCAACAATATTTTAAAAAATGCAAAAATTTTACCGCATTATCACGCGGTGCTGAGCGGTAAATAAAGTGCGGTTGCGGTAAGCGGTGCGGTTTTATTATTTTTTGCGGTTGCGGTGCGGACACTCCATTTACCGCCCACATCCGCACCGCGACGAACCCTAGCGCACAGTATTTCGTCAGTAATAATTTTCAGCTATTCTATTACTATTTCAAAAATCTGTATGGATGTATGTATGGAAGCATATCTGTAAGAAATTATCAACAGCCTGTAACATAAAGATAAATCTGCAAATCTGGCATCGCTGAGACATACACATCCTTTGGTTTGTCAATTTCGTTTCATGCCGATCAGTTTCGCAGCTGTCACGAAAATTTTGAAGAAAACGGAGTGACAAGTGTGAACACGAACACGGTTTCACACAATAGTTTTTAGCGATTTTCTTATACGTCTTGACGTAGAAATCCAGAACTACACAAAAACCCTGAATAAACACAGCCGTTCGAGTGTTCCAAGTGCGAAAAAAAACAAATCGGTTATTGGACGGCAGTACTACTTGAACAACTATGACCATGGCAACCTATGTCTCCGGTGGTTGGTGATCTCGATTGTGACACTCGTTCAAACAGCGTAAACAACAGTAGATAAACAAAAAAAGATCTAAGTTACTCCGAAAAATAAGATTCTGATAGTGGCTCCACGAGAGTCGCTTACCTACATTCGGTGGGAAGAATATAAACCTGTCGGTGACAGTTCCCTTGATAAGTATGGAAGATCACAAACAACGGTTGGAAGATTCGGATCTTGATATGTTTGAAGTTTCGCCGCCAACCGGAACCGAAGGGTACGTTACCGAAAGGTAAGGAATAAGTTGCATCGAGTTTTTAACAGCGATATAATTTCAGATACACTCAGGTTTTTTTTACGCGGGGGATACGAGCCGCGTAAATGAAAACCGCGTAAATGAAAACCGCGTAAATTTCAAAATCCGCGTAAATGAAAACCGCGTAAATTTCAAAATCCGCGTAAATGAAAACCGCGTAAATTTCAAAATCCGCGTAAATGAAAACCGCGTAAATTTCAAAATCCGCGTAAATGAAAACCGCGTAAATTTCAAAATCCGCGTAAATGAAGACCACTTAAATTTAAGAATCCGCGATAAAAGGAACCTCATTGATGGGTACCGCGTAAATTCCAAAATCCGCGTAAATGAAAACCGCGTAAATTTCAAAAACCGCGTAAATGAAAACCGCGTAAATTTTAAAAACCGCGTAAATGAAAACCGCGTAAATTTCAAAATCCGCGTAAATGAAAACCGCGTAAATTTCAAAATCCGCGTAAAAAAAAACCGCGTAAAAAAATACCGCGCAAAAAAAAACCGCGTAAAAAAAAACTTGAGTGTATATTCAAAAAGAATGAAGAGTACACGATATGCGATGGACCGATCAGACCAAATGCTTATATTCGGTTTACTAAAAAAAGTACACTGAAGTTTTTTTTAATGCGGGGGATACGTACCGCATAAAATAATCCGCATAAAAAAACCGCATAACTTTGAAAATCCGCATAAAAAACACATAAGGTGAAATATTTTTTAATATTAAGAGCCATAGTACTGAAGGAAGAGCAAGGATTTGAAGTAAGAAAGTTTAGAAAAAAGCGTGGAGTAGGGTCATATGAGCAAGCTTAGAGTTTTCCGGTTACTTAACTCTTTTTCTTCTGCAACGCAGGAGTCAGGATCTTTTGGCATTAAATGCGAATCACCTGAGTCTGCGGCATGTCCAGACAAGCGTAAAGTCACTTAATGACTTATGCTGTCGGAACCGTGACTCCTTGGAATCGCAAGACTGACCTCGGCACCTAACCGACCAGCATCGAGATAACGATTTCGAGAGAAATTTCAACGTCGGGAAATTTCTCCGTCGGAGTAGACCAGGCCCACCGCCGGACTAATTCGAATAGATCGGGAAGTAGCTCCGGCAGATGCTCGTCGGGGCGCCTGACAACTGGAAGTCACACTCCACCCCGAATCGCAGGACCGACCTCGGCATCTGCCCGGGTAGTATCGGTTTCGAAAGATCTTCCACTGCCGGGGAACTCTTCGTCGGAGTAGAAAAGATCCACCGTCGGGGACTATTCCGAGTAGTCCGTAGCGAATCGCCGGCTTGAATCATCGGGGCGCCAGTGAACCGGACGCAATCCTCCACCGGGAATCGCTGGACTGACCTCGGCATTCTGCCGGACTGCATCTAAGGAAGAATAACGTGTCAGTCAACGGTTGCAGGAGACATTCTTTCGTCGGGGAACTCTCCGCCGAGGTAGGCTAGCTCCACCGTCGGGAACTACGCCGAGTAGCACCGAACGCGACAGACCCTGGTCGTTAGGGCACCAGTGAACCGGAAGCCACCCTCCAACCGGAATCGCCAGATCGACCACGGCATCCAACTGGTCAACGTAGAGAGGAAGGCATGTAGAATATCATGCCGTGCAGGACTGATATGGCGATTACGAGACAAGCGAAATCTAGCACGACCAGCTAGACCTGGAATCAAATGAAGTGCATTAACACGTAGTCATTTCAAATGGAATCCGGGGGATCAGGCAAATGTCGGACTTCTTGGTGGAGTTTAGAGGAATAGAGAGTTATCTTCTCTGTTCAGAGTCCCTCACTCTGGCACACGATGGACGAAATCGGTAGTATGGTCTAACTACTGAACGTGTGCCGGGTCGGCGTAAAAGCTTTATCACAAAGTAAAAAAAATACACGCTCAGAGACTTTTTTTTCCGATCTCGCCGAACTGAGTCGAATGGTATAAAAGATTCGGCTCTGCGGGCCTCGGTTAAAAAGTTGAAATTCCGACCGATTGCATAAGTTTTATTATGAGAAAGGTAAAAAGGTATTCAGTCATTTTCTGTTTTTATTTTCACTGCATCAAGAATGCTTCTCATATCCTTAATCCAAAGACTAGTAATTTATAACCTAAAATAAAAATATGAACATTTATGTCTTTTGTTTAAGCATTCACGAGGATCTATCTTTCGATAAAAGTCGCTTCAGGTGATGCTCTAGAAATTAAAAGGAAGCTGCATAAAAAGAATCGCATAACTTTGAAAATCCGCATAAAAAAGTAGCATAAAAAAATCCGCATAAAAAAAGACTTCAGTGTATAGAAGAATTGGACGGCGAAATGGAGTATGATGTCAATAAATAAGATGCAATTTGGTTAGGTATCATGAATGAACGACGGCTGTCGCAAAATTGTGTTCGGTCGCTGTTTATTGGACCTCTTGATTGAGCCCTTCTTACAAGTGTCAGTAAACGGGCAAAAAGGATCAGTCGTGGATGACGATGCGGTTTGTTATATCTATGGATGGAATGTGTCAGAATGCGAATATCATCAAGATTTCTACGGAATTTCCCACATTCCGGAAGGGCTGTGGCATTGAAGACGATGTTTGCAATGGGCGGTGAACTGTGTTTTAGATAAGTGGAGCAACTCATCCACGATGAATAGTTGAATATTTTGAACGTTCTTTCTTTGTTTCCACCGGCGAGATAAGATGTCCCACTTATCGGCGGTCGTCACGATTATCTGACCCTTGGCGATGAGCTTTAAATCTGTTCCAGTTTCACCGGTCAGTTTGACGACCTTGCAACCTAGGTTTTCCTTCTCCAACTGTTGTCCGAATTTGTGATGCCAATCCATGAATATCAGTTCGGCGAGAGAATCTCTGGAAACCAAGTATACAACTCTTCCGTGAGGGTTTTGTTTCAACATTCGCAGGACAGCAAACTCCGCGATGGTTGTCTTTCCCGACCCGGTGGGAGCTCCAACGAACACATTGTCTTCGCTATTGTAGACCGCATTGAATACCTGCGTTTGGATCGGGTTGAACTGGGGGAACCGATAAAGCTGTTCGAATCGTGGCTCTCGGAAAGCACTGATCGGAAGGGCCTGTAAATCCAGGAGTTCCGTTGGTGGTAGATTTTTCTCCGGCAAAATCAGATGACGGAATGAGACGGGTAGTTGCGTTTCTGAACCGATCCAACGGTCGGAAACGATGCGTAGGAAATATTGGGGCGGTAGCGGTTCAAAAACCGGAACGAAGAACTTCTCCAAGTGGTCGTCTTGACAGTACTTGTATTTCAGGAGGAAATATTCGTGGTGAAGGATCACTTCGGAATCGACATCTTCAACCAGGATCCAGAAGGCTTCCGATTGTCCGTGAATTTTTTCGTCCCACTGAAAATCGGGAGTTATTGTCAGTTCCACTCTCAGCGTAGATCGTGTGATCGGTTGGATGTGCGTGGACAGTTCTAGTTTTGGGAACTGATGCACGTACTTGTAGATCGTCTTGCCCAGCTTTGGAACACGGATCAGTTCACCGATCTCGTTCGCCTCCAGATCGTACAGTCGTTCCCAGGGGAAATTTTTCTTCTCGATCTTCTTGACGACTTCTTCGGGCATTTTGCGGAACTGTCTGAGCGGAGACATACTCTGCCACATTCGGCGATCGATCATTTTGCACAAAGTCAAACATTTGTCCGCTAGTTGGGCCCATTCTCGGTGCAGGACAATTTCGAAGATCGCTCTTAGTAAACGGGATGCAGACTGCGTTACGTAAACCATGTCGGCCATCAGTGCAAAGCCTTCCAGCTTCAGTTGCGAAATGTAGGCCTGCAGCAGAACATTCACCTTGGCACTGGCTTCTTCCATGCTCTCCTTAATCGGAATGGGGACACGCTCCATCAGCTTCTGTAGCTCTAATTTCTCTTCCTCGCGGACTGTAATATTTCGAAACTCTCCGGAAAGTGAGAACACACGGAACAGCTCGATCTCACTGAGGGTCGGTTTCAGCAGCTGATTGTAGGTCAACATTGTCTCGTGGGTGCAGTAGTAGTGGGAAGCGATCCTTCCGATTTCCGTTACCTGGAAGTGTCCGCTTTTGCGGTCATATTTTATCAAACCACTTTTCTCCAGGTGAAGAGCGGCTGTATGAACCAGATCAGCGCGAAAATGTTCCAGCAACGGATCCTCCTTGATTGCATCGTATGAAACTCCGTATAGTGTCGGTTGGCGTAGCATTCGAATGTACAGATAGGTGTATCCTAGCCAGGTGACGGCATCCTTAACATTCTGAATCGTTCCAAGGACAATCTCGGCGTTCAACATATCGGGCATTTTGGAGATTAGTTGCGATTCGATTGGTAGCTGTTGGTTCAACAGCGATAGATAGAACTGAAGCTCGCTGTGGTTGGTAATTAGGATTCCCTCGCCCTTTGTGTTGTACTGAGGACGACCGGCACGTCCTAACATTTGCAAGACGTCCAGGGCGCCCAGTTCAACCCAACGACCTTTTTCCGGGTTGTAGACTTGTGTACCTTTGATGATTACGGTGTGTGCGGGTAAGTTGACACCCCACGCTAGGGTGGCCGTAGAAACCAGCACCTGTATGTGACGATCGGCAAAGAGATCCTCTACCAGAGTTCTGTCCACACGAGTCATACCTGCATGATGGATGGCAAAGCCGTACGGAAGCAAGTCTTTCAATTCTGCATTTTTAACCTGTTCGGCTTCTGATCGTAGGACTTCCATACTAGCAGAACCCTCGCGTAAGAAGTTTCCCAGGGTGTCCTTCTCCAGACACATGTCCCGGATTGCGCGAGCAGTTTTGCCAGTTTCCTTCCGGGAGTGAACAAACACTAAAACTTGATTTTTTCCAGCATGTTCCATAACCTTCTCGTAGACAATGTCGTTCATAACCTGGAACCGCTTGAGGGCCTTTTTCTCCGTTACTCCGATATACTGCTGTTCCAAAGCAACCGGACGGTAGCTGTTGTCAAAATAGAACAATCCAGTTTCAGGCCGAACTCTCAAAAATGTCGCAACATCCTGATAATTCGGAAGCGTCGCAGACAATCCAACCAAACGCACATCTTCCTGCGTAGTCTCAATGTTTCGAATTGTTCTAGCAACCAACGACTCCAACACCGGACCTCGCTCATCGTGCAGTAGATGAATTTCGTCGATGATCACTAACCGCACCAACTGGGTATAGGTCTTTTCACCTCCTTTCCTCGTGATAATATCCCACTTCTCCGGGGTGCAGACAATCACCTGCGTAGCAGCTATCTGTTCCCGACTGAGCTGGTGATCCCCGGTCAACTCAGACACGGTCAAATTATACGTAGCCAAACGCTTGCCAAAATTACCAACCATTTCCTGTACCAGCGAACGCATTGGAGCAATGTAAATGATCTTGAACTCGTCCACGTTGATCGTACCATCATCATTGATATGCTTCCCAATTTCCCTCATCATCGTCAACAATGCCACATTGGTTTTACCGGCACCGGTAGGGGCACACAGCAACAGATTTTCATCGCTATCGAGAGCTGTTTTGTACAACCGACTCTGAATCCGGTTGAGCGTCTTAAACCCAGCAAACACCGGTTGCACGTACTTCGGCAGCTTTTCAATCGTCATCAGCTCCTCATTTTCTTCAAACGCTTTCGGCTTCAAAGCTGGCACATGAACCTCCTCATAACCCTTGCGTTGCTTCCTAAAACTTCCATCCGGTAGCTGACAACGCTTGTTTGCCATCAGATGAGAGCCCTGCGTGAACGCCAATTCATCCAACTCCAGCAGATTTCTATTCCCCGGAATCTGACCGCCTATTCCCTCCATATTATCGTCATCCTGTTCCTTTCTCCTTCGCTGCATTTTTGATTTTTCACTGTCGTAGTCGTCCATCTCTTGCTTACCGGTGTCCAACTGACGCAAAATCCTTGACAAATACCCATCCGTCTTCATTTTCTCGCGAATCTTCACCCGCTCGCTCTCGCTCTGCGACGACGCCAACATCGTGCAGTACAGAACCATCTGCCGATTTTTCTTCAACAGCTTGATGAAATCAAAACAATCATAACCAAGAAGTAGAACCAACTGATTCTCACACTCTCGATCATCTCCGGCATCCTTCAACACTCCCAGCACTTCACCAGCCTTCGCTTGGGACATCATCGAATCGTTGTAATACTTCCGCAGGCAACGCTGCAACCAGTGAGCGTCAATATCACGCGGATCTAGTGCTTTCTCATTTTTGCCTTCCTCGTTGCCGCCGAGCTAGAATTGAACACAAAAACATATACTAAATTGTTTTATTAGTCCTACACAACTCACATTCTCCGCGTGCAGCATCCCATCATCCCTAGCTTCCTCCCCCTCATCCTGCGCATCTTCATCCCGAATTTCTCCGTACTTGTCTTCGTCACTTTCCTCCTCCGACTCTTCAAACTGCACGTTTATCCCGTACGTATCATCGATCTGCTCCTCCGCCGTCACACCCATCGCACCAGCCGCATCCGACCCGAAATCGGTAATCTTCTTACCAAGATTCACCAACAGCGCAAACCGCTCGTCAGTTACCGTTCCCAGCAACCCGTCAATTTCCCGCTTCCTCTCACGGTCCTTCATCTTATCGTTTTTCATCACCGCCAAAATCTCATCCGCCGCACCACACAGTATATCCCTCGGCTGATCGCCGATCGCTTCCTGAATAAAACTCAACAGCACTTCGTACGTTTGCCGAGTTTCCTGCGTCTTGGGCCGGTACACGATACCAACCATCTCGTCAATTCCTTCCGACAGCAGAGTGGCACCTTTCATACTGTTAAAATCGTACTGGGCTTCGTCACGTTTTTGACGCCTAAAACAACATAAAATTATCATTAAAATTCAAATTTTAAAAAATATACAAATACACATACTTTGCCTTCCGCTCCTCCGTCTTCTCCGGTTTGGTTCGCTGAGCCCGGTCACCCATACGGGTTCCCTCGAGCTTCCCAACCAGAGACAGCACCTCTCCGGTAGCTTCATCTCGCCGCGGACGTTCGATCAACCGTACATCAGCTTGCAGGACAAGATTCGAGTTCTGTAGGAAACAATAATAAACAAAACGTTTTAATACCGTCATCAAATGAGGCCCCATTTTAGAATGCCTGTAGCGTGTGCGTGCAGAGTTCAAAACCGAACACTGGCTTTTTGGTAGTAAATAACAACTTACCGCTTTGTACTCGTACTGCAGCTGACGTGCCGCGGCATCAGCCATAGTTTCAAGCTGATTTTAGCAGGTTTTCGCCGAAATATTCCCAAAAATCGTAGAATTTCTTTCACATAAAAAAAATTACACGATATTGTGCGGCTTGTTTTCACCTGTTTTGACAGCAATCATCATTACTGTGAAGCGTTAATTAAAAAAAGTGGGACTCACTCGCTACCGAGCCTTTTTCGTCAAAAGGAAGAACTGTCAAACATTGTTTATTGTAGGTTGTTGATTCGATCGGTGTAGTGAAGTACGTCGCAAAGATTTCGATTTTGTGTAGCAGTGCGCAAACGTTTCCGGCATGAGTGTTGTGCAGTCTAACATTTCCAACCGTCCTTATTTTAAAGGACATGCCCTTATTTTCGAGATTTTTGGAAAGCGTCCTTATTTTACTTCAAATGTCCTTCATTTTAGTCTCAAACCTTGGCATATACAGGGTGGTTCAACATGAAGTATTCAACAGGGCATTTTCTAGTAGGTAACGGGTACTAACTGCAAACTGTCATGCTATTGTAGCTTAGTATTGTTTGCCATTTCATAATGGAACGACCTACACTGGCTCATCGTCTTCAAATTATTCAACTATATTACGAAAATCAGCGATCTGTGGGAAATGTGTTTAGTGCACTCCGACCATAATATGGTCGACATAATCGGCCAACTGACTCAACTATTCGCCATACAACCAAAAAGTAAGCGTTGTAGTTCTCGTTATTGGATGATTAGCGAACAAATCGACCACATCCAGCACGCAGTGAAGAAAACATAGCGGCGGTGACATCCCCAAGCGTTGGAAATCAACACTACTCGAGTAATTAGCCAGATACCACTTGAAATGCTCGACTCCGTCATCAAAAATTGGACCAGTCGAATGGACTACCTAAAGCGCCAACATGGTCAACATTTGAACGAAATTGTTTTCAAACAATTAATGGCAAAAAATGTTCTTTCGATTGACAAACAATTCGCGATTTACTCCATTTTTCAATTTTTTTACTACACTAAAAAAAATCTCATGACGAATCACTCGATTGAGATTCAACGTCCCAATTCAAACGCTGGAAAATGAGACAGAATTTTTTTAGAATTCTGGCTCAAGTGACATAACTGGCATAACATTTGGCAACGAAGTCTTTAATTTGCTCTCAGTCCATTTGGTAACCCTAGCCTTGAAGTAGGTGGACAGTGTTCACTGGGCTCACGTAGTATGTGCGCAATAGATTAGTTTTGGAATCAATAGACGGTAGAAATGATTCCTACGGCTCAACGGCGGCTGTTTTGTTATATTTGTAAGCAGAAGGGAATGAAACCTTGCATTCAATACCAATATTCCTGCTATGCTGCTTTCCTCGTAACTCCCCAGGAGGCTGCGCTCTGCATGTGAATGGATCATATACGAGGTAAGGACACCCATCCGATTGTGATGCAAAAAAGTGTGACCCTCACACCAGATTTATTAATAAATTCGTTCAGTGCTGTGATTTTTTGTGGCCAAGTATTTTGGAAATTCATCAAAAAAAAAATAGTTATTACGAAAGGTGCTCGTAAATATTAGAAAGATTTTCGAACATTTGATCGAACAATTCGTTTGACTAATGAAACCAATTCGTAAAAAGCCTACGAAAGTCGTTTCGTGGGTTTTACGAACAAATTGTAATAAAAATGAAATCGTTTCCATATCAGTACGAATGATTCATTCATATGCACGAAAAATTCGTATATTTTACGAATGTTGTCTATACGAAACCAATTCGTAGCAGATTTACGAATATATTCCGAACCGTCGGTGCTGGAACGGACTCGTTTGTCGATGTACTATTTATTGTATCATCATAAGCTGAAAGGTGCTTCGCAAACAGCTGGTGATCGGCATGAGCAGGAGGATGATGGCGACTAAACACTTTCTCCAACTCCGATAGTAGTAGGCCTGTTGCAATGACCACGCACGACATGATGAACACCTTCACCTATATGCAATCGTTTTGCTGCAACATAGAGTTGTTAAGTGCGGGAGGGACAAAAACATCACTGGAATACTCGCCTTAGTCATATTAATTATGAAAAATCATTCGTAAGAAATGTAAAACGGATTGTAGGTTTCTCCAGTAACAGCTTAAAATCTCCACTGAACTCGTGTGTGTAAATCCGAGACGCGGAAGAATTCTTATTGATATGAAAGATCGTAGCACTAGCTCTGCAATTGTCATGTACATTAATAATTCGCTGCGAAATCTGTCGAAACAGAAGTGGAAATTCCGCCACGGAATGTAGTACCAAGGCTTTGCTTTGCTATTTCAACGGAACCAGTGCACAAGAAAGTTATGCACGCATTGTGTTCATGCAGATGTTAATCAAAAATAAAACGAACATTTGCGTAGCAGAAAAAAATCGAATAATTCAAGCGGCAGTTACCTACCAACTTCGCATTGTTATCTCCGCGAATGAAAAATCAGATCTCATCTGCTGTTATTTTCACGCCATTCCCTGTGTCTCTTCAGCACCACTCAATCTGAACGATTCATCAGTTCCGGATGCCGTTTGACAATATTTATCGAATGGGACATTTTTCAGTTTTTTTTTATCGCACGTTCCGAAAGAAAAAAAAATCCATTCAATCTGAAGCCATGTCAGCTGTCAGTACAAAGGACGTGTGAAGAAGAGGCAAATTTTGCAAACGCCTCTCGACATCTGCCTCCTCACAACCATTGCAACGATTCAATTTTCAACTTATTTTCCTATACAAGCGAGAAGTTCCTTCTGGAGGCGGTCCCAAACAGATGCTCCGACTGACAGGAACATTTTTCGTTGGGCTTGAGGAAGCCCACAGTCTCTTCACACAGGAATGTCTGCCAGGAACGCACTCGGAATGAAAGATGAGCAGACAGGTTTGCCTCCCATGGCATGGCATCACTCAGTCCACCAGTCATGTATCGTTGGCCGTAAGAAAGGCTCGAGAGACTCTTATCTCTTTCGTTCGCGAGGATGCTTTGGCGACGAGTACAATTCCTATGTGTTTATAGGCTAGAAAAGGATAATGGTGTGAAATGTGCTACTTTTTGTCGTCTCGAACCAATATATGTATTTTGAATGGCTTGGATACTTATCAAAACATTACTTAGCTAAAAGAATCCTTCGTACCATATCTAAGTTTGGAATTTGACCTTTTATTTGAATAATCGTCTCAGCCAATTCTTAGCGTAAAATCTAAGCCCTAGTAAAAGAACCATTGAAACTGAAAATCTTTCCTAGTCGAAGCTAAAATACGTAACTTACTGAATTATGGGAGAAACGTTTTTATCACGATACATATAGTAATGACAGAAGTAATTGATTTTTTACTGTAACAAACCATGCCCAAAAATGTTGACTCCTTTCGCCCTGATTCACCCATTCAACCAGGTTCTATAAATCACGAATAGCTGTTCGGCCGGGGGAAGAAAGTGCACCGTCGGACTGCGTTACCCGCGATTGTTCTTGACGTGCCGTAGTAGAAACTGGCGAAGACGACACAACAGCAGCAGCCACCTCCCAACGGACATCAGAATTCTATCTGTTTGCCCGTAATGTCAGCGAGGGAACCGTTTATGGAATACTAAATCAGCTGTATTTGCATGTTTTGCTCATAAAAATCACTCCGAGCGGTGATATCAGAATAAAGTGGACGAAGGAAACAAATTTGCTTTTTTCTCGAGAAATTCCACCCGCGCTCGCTTGATGACTGCTTTTTTTCCATTCCCTGGGGATAGTTCGACTGTGCAGAACGGCGCTCGACTTTAAAAGTTTTGACACTTGACAACACGGAAATGCTAGACTGGTTGGTCGTTTTCATTGGTATCTTAGGAAAAGTTTCTTTTTCTTGATAAATTGAGTCAGGAAAGCGCTAGCTGTATTATAGCTGTGAAGTTCTATTGCTAATGTCCGGAAAATTTGTCAAGTCTCTGGTAGTAAGAGGTGGCAGATCATGTAGTTGTGTCTTGATTATGTTTTCGTCTAAATAGATAGGTTCTAGTTTTGACACCTCCGGACACCCAATGCACTGTATCAAATTGTATCGACGAATTAATTATAGCTGAGCTAACTGAATCCCATACATCATGAAATTGGACGCAGGTACCCAGTTAAGCTCAGCCGGAAATGAACCGGAATTCTGGCTGGTTCCAGTTCGTATTCCGGCTCCAGTGACACAACCGATTCTAGTTAGAATCGGTTGTGTCACTGGAGCCCGTGGACGAACTGGAACCAGCCAGAATTCCAGTTCATTTCCGGCTGAACTTTACTGGGTATATGACACAGCAGCTTATCATTATTTTACTCTTAGTAAATGTTAAATTACAGCAGTGCTGCCATTTATACAGATTAATTAGTATTATATAAATTTTAAAGCAGATCTGATACATAATTGATAGGATTAAGTTGATAAAAAATCCTACCGGAAACAACTTTGTGTGGGGAATGTCAACAGTTTTTACAACCCTTTAAAAAGAATTGCCCTGCAGGATATAATAAATAAAGAGATACTATTGATCTGATCAATGTGTAATGATCAATAGTATTTTGTCAATTGGTTCGAATACTAACCCCTTCCAGCCCATGTTGTTTATAAACAACAACATTTTAAACATTTATAACTTTTAATTCAGGCATGATTTGCTCAGAAAAACAAGTAAGGCCATAACGATATATTCATACTAACACCGGAATACTGCCAATAATGCTACAGAATAGCAAACAGCACATCATTCCATACCTGACGAAAATGTTTAGGGCAAGTCTAATACTAAACTATATACCTACAAGCTGGAGAAACAAGGGTAATATTTATACCAAAATCGGGGAAGCGCGATACATCACTTCCAAAATCTTTTAGGCCAATCAGCCTAACCTCCATACTTCTGAAAATAATGGAGAAAATGATTGACTTACACATTAAAGCAGAGTACTTGAAAGACTCTTCACTGAGCGAATTTCAATTCTCATATCAAAGCAACAACTCAACAATAGACGCATTTCACATGTTGGTTGGAAAACTAGAGAATTCTATTGAAACAAAAGAAATCTCACTTGCAGCTTTTTTAGACATAGAATGAGCTTTCGACAATGCATTTCATAGTTCAATGTGGAATGCTATGAGGAAACATGGGTTTGACATTTACACAATAAATTGGATCAACTCAATGCTTACAAACCGTGAAAAAACTAGCACGCTTGGAAACACGTCACTAACTATGAAAACAAATAAGGGATATCCTCAAGGCGGAGTTCTATCATCCTTATTGTGGTCATTAGTTGTAGACGAGCTATTGAAATTGTTGCTTCCTGCAACGTTTACCACCTTCTTCCTAGCAGATCAAATACCGTTGTACCGTGAAAAATCAGCTGTAGCTGCGAAATGTATTTTATAATATAATCATAGAATTGGGTTATGTGGCACTTACATTTTATTTTTAGTGGTGTATTCAAATCAGTCCTACTGATATCCTGTTAATGTCTAGCTAATTAATGCACTGCAGGGTTCATTTTATTTCTCCACCTGGTTCTAGAATAGGTTAGGTTTAAGTAGATATAACAATTAATATTAGCATTTCATGAACTTCTTACATTCTATTAAATCTCTCACATCAATCAATTGACTTTAGCTTTATAAATTCACTTCGACTGTAGCTTTAAGTATAATATTTAGGTAATTTTAATTAGATTTTAAACGAGGAGCATACATGCCTGTAGCAGAGCGAGTCGTTCCCGCTGTTAAGCTATATTCCCCTCAATCCAGCGTACAAAATCAATAGTAATTCTTCAAAAGGGCTAATGAGACTTTTGTAAACAAACTTATTTCGCTCATTTTTCCGCTACAGAGTTGAATTTTATAAAAAAAATACACATGAATCAACATCTTTGCCCTTGGTAGAATCAATTTCAAATGTTTTCTGTGTCGAAATGATAACAAATTAAGAGAAATCAGCAAAACAAAAGTTTGTTTACTAATCTTATTAGCCCTATTCAAATGTTGATATGGAAATGGTGTCGATGCTCATCCATCGATGACGTTTCTAACTGAACGAATTCTACTGCAGTTGATTGTTTACGTTTGTATTCGTTGTATCAGTGTTACATCCTGGCATCGCAACAGAAATCATTAACTGAAATGGGATACGAAGTGATTGGATTTGCAGATGATGTTGTAATCCTCGTGAGGGGAAAACCACTTCACTTCGAAGTGGTATAAAAAGGAGGGCCTGGGAGCTAAATGGGACCCAAAAAGTTACTCGGAGCCAAATTTTATTTTTTTCATATAACCATGTCCCACTCTAATGCACTGGGGTCTCAGACCAAGTATGATTCACTGGTTATACTCTACAATAGTCAAACCAAGAATAACTTATGCCTCGCTAGTTTGGTGGCCTAACACAAAAGAGACATCAACTCAAAAAAGCTAGGTAAACTTCAAAGGCTTGCTTGTGGAGCGGTAACCGGTGCCATGCGAACACTGATAGAATATATTCGTAAATCGCTAAGCATTAGTTTCGTACAGATAACTTTCATAAAATATACGAATTTTTCGTACATATAATGAATCGTTCGTAGTTCTTATGAAACACATTTATTTTTTATTACGAGTTTTTCGTGAAACCCACGAATCGACTTTCGTTGGCTTATTACGAAACAGTTTCGTTCGGCAAACGAATTATTCGCTGCTATATACGAATATCTTTATAATATTTACGAGCACCATTCGTCGAACCGTCAACGTCAACAGAGCTTCAATAGAGGTAGAATATGGAGTCATTGTTGCTATACGTCAGATAATTGTTGATGTTCACGACGGTCTCGATCTGGCTATTTAGTAGCCGCATCCGTGTCCGCCTGTTTCAGGAAGATTTTCTAAACCTCTTCCGCTTCTAGTTGATCCAGAATCCGGAGCAGTACGGATTCAGTTGAGCCATCGCTCGATGGTTTTGCATGAATAATTTTGAGTTTTTCTCTGCCGGAGCAATGTAAATGAATATGCTATTAAATACGACAACTTCTCTTAGATGAACGAAATGAATTCGTGCGACCAACGAAATTGTTCGTAATATACATAGACGTTTTTTAAAATAAACAAAACATTTCGTTTCATTCACGAAAATTAATGTCGTTTTCAACGACAGCATTCGTGCAATGTACACTAAATAAGTAAAATTCACGAAAACTTTCGTTCATCAAGCGACCATTTCTTCATATCACAATAAAATCGATTATGTCAGATCTGTTTTTTTAACTTAAAAAATCGGTGTTGTCAAACATCGATCCCAAAAGATCGAATGAAAAAATAAGAAGATAATAAATACGAAAACTTTTCTAAGATGAACGAAATAAATTCGTGCGAACAACGAAGTCGTTCGTAACATACACAAACATTTATTGAAATAAACGAATGATTTCATTTCATTCACGAAAAATAATGTCGTTATCAACGATAACATTCGTGCCATGTACACTTGATAAGTAAAAGTTACTAAAACTTTTGTTCATCAAGCGTCCATTTCTTCACACCACAATCTTTCTAGTACTCAATAATGATGAGCAGGTTGAAATAGAATCGAATTTGCCAGATCGATCTTTTTAATTAATAAAAAATCGGTGCTGTCAAACATTGATCCTAAAACATCGAATGCGACAAACGAAATCGTTTGTAATATACATAAACGTTTATTAAAATACACGAAACATTTCGTTTCGTTCACGAAAAATAATGTCGTTATCAACGATTACATTCGTGCAATGTAAACTAAATAAGTAAAATTTACGAAAACTTTCGTTCATCAAGCGGCCATTTCTTCGTACCACAATAAAATCGATTTGGCCACATCGATTTTTTTAAATAATAAAAATCTATGTTGTCAAACATCGATCCCAAAAGATCTACTGAAAACAATAAAAGGATAATAAATACGAACACTTTTCTAAGATAAACGAAATTAATTCGTGCGACCAACGAAATCGTTCGTAATATACACACACGTTTTTTTTTTTAAATAAACAAAACATTTCGTTTCATTCACGAAAAATAATGTCGCTATCAACGATAACATTCGTGCAGTATACATTAAACGTGTAAAATTTACGAAAGATTTCGTTCACCAAGCGGCCATTGATGTTCATGAAATGAACGAAACCTACTATTTAGAATGTACGAAAATACTTCGTTGCAGAAAATGACGAATGAATTCGTGCATTGCATGATCGAATTCATTATATTTACGAATTTATATTATCAGTCAAGTACTCCATCAAAAGCATTAGATGCAATCAGTTCGAGTAGATACACGGTACGTGCCGCACGTACGACCTTTTGCTCCGGGCTTTTTATTCTGTTTAACCAGCTCAATTCACGCCGAATTTGCTACAACGTTTAACTTTCGCAGTATAAATCAGTGGTAGAAGTCTTCGGTTAAGTGCATTGCATTTATACTGCATGCAGTTAGCGCATAACATCTCCAAAAGTGCGTAAAAATCTTATTTCCCCAAGTGCACCAGTGCGGTTTATTTTACACGACGGCGGTTGCCTAGGCAACCGGCCTGATATTGGCTCTCATAACCAGAGCAAAGTGAAACCGATAAAGAATACAAGTGAAAACAAGTCCACACCAGCCGAACGAGCTGTACACTATATTGCAAAGAGTGGACCCATTATTTGTTTTTGCCAATTCCAGGCCGAGTCCACACAGCAGCAAAAGAGCTGTAGTGATATCTCGGTCACAAGTGCCTCGCGTGTCGCAACTCCCACCTCTGAATAGTCCATCAGTTGGTGATATAGTGAGATTTATTAATTTGCTTTCTGATATTGAAAAATATAAACGGTCGATTTGATATCCAGTGCAAGTGCGTGCTAATATAGATCCTCCTAAAAGTGCTATATTATATCAAGAATAAAAAAAAAAATTGTGAGAGTGATTTACCAGCCTGGCCTAAATTAAGCTATTCCATGGGGGTTAATAGCCCCCCTCCCGATGGGGGGGAACCATCTTTGCAACCCACCTTGCCTAATTGGATGGTGCAAGACGGGGATAGAATCTTCACCCAAACCCTTCTCCTGCAAGCGGTGAGTAACACTGATAAAGATCAAAATTCAGAGCATGCTACTATCCCTTCCTCAACCAAACTCCCCACCAACCCTTTCATCATCAACAAGTCGCTGCAGCAGTTACTTGGTCGCGATCCAAAGTTATTGGTCAATGCCTCAAAGGAAGCGAGAGGCACAAAATATATTCTTCGCACGAACTCCCAGTCGACATTCCAAAAGCTGTTAACCCTCAAGCAGTTAATCGATGGCACCACAGTCGAAATCATACCGCACCCTTCGATGAACTTTAGCCAAGGAGTGGTGTACGATGTAGACACCATCGATATGAACCCAGAAGACCTCAAAACAAATCTTGTTTCGCAAGGCATCCATGATGTTAGAAGGATCACCAAAAAAGATGGGACCCAGATTCGCAACACACCCCTTGTAGTCCTCACCTTTAAGGGACAAATTCCCCCATCTCACGTGTATTACGGACTTATCAGGTTGCCAGTACGCAGGTACTACCCATCGCCTCTATTGTGCTATGGTTGTGCGAAATACGGGCATTCCAGAAAAAACTGCACCGAGTCCCCGATCTGCCCCAACTGCTCAGAAACAGCTCATGACACCCAACCATGTGGCAACCCCGAGTTTTGTCGCAACTGCAAGGGCAATCACGGACCCACGGATCGAAACTGCCCGATCTATAAAGAAGAAGAAGCGGTAATTAAACTTAAAACTGATAACAACCTTACATACGGAGAGGCTCGGGCACATTTTAGAAAGGCAAAATCGTCATCTACCTTCGCAAATCAGACAAAGTCTCAGGACGACGAAAAGGATCGGCTGATAACGGAGCTCCGCCAAGAGCTAGATAAATCCCGGAAGCAGAATAATGAGAATAAAGCTCTGCGAGATGAAGTAATGAACCTCCGCAAACAAGCAGCTGTCAATCAACAGAATAACCCCATAATTGAATCCTTGAAGGAAGAACTCGAAAAATATAAAAACGCGTACAGAAAACTTTTAGGAGAACGCCTAGTTTCTAAAACCGAATCAAAAAGTAGTAATAACGAATCCGGCACAACTGCACACAACCAACGAAATAAAAAAGGTCGGAATTCCTGCACCGCAACTAGCGGGGAAAGCGCGGACGAAGCAGCAACCAACAGCCAGCAACGAGTACCAACCTCTTCGGACAACAACGAGCTCCCACAATTCAAAACACCAACCGGTCCGGCAACTAGAACTCGTTTCAAGAAACAAAAATTAGATGGACCCAGTGCCAGCACATATTCCATTGAAAGTACCTCTCGAATTAACCACTCCAGCATCAACGAAGGTGGAACAGGCCAAATAAACGTCGAGAATCAAGAGGTGCACAATATGTCTGAATAACTATTCAACTTCAATCAAATAATTTTTATATCTATTCACGCACACCCACCAATCATAGCATCGAAAACATCAGCGGCTATGTCAGAAGGCCAACCGCAACAAACTAACACTTTCTCGCTCCCGCAAACGCACAACAAAACGGCTATAGCAAAAGGCCAACTGCAGTATACAAAAACTAGACTTCAAAGAACGCAAACCACGATCTCTTCAGCTATGGTAGAAGACCAGATCACCGTATACCCGCTCAGGTTCCTGGGTAGCCGCGGCCCCGTCAGTGCGGACGCTACACTCTCACCGGAACTGACGGACAACCCACGACGCCCAGGAATCGCCGGAAGAGAGGCGCACAAGGGACTAAGCGCCTATTCCTCTAGGATTTCGCACAGATCTTGGATTGTTCCCATTACTGGCTAGAGCACTGGCAGAATGCACCACCATGGGCAGAAGCCAAACCGAGCAGCTATAATCCTGCCAAGATACAACAGAGCAGCGATGGCAGAAAGCCAACCGCAACAAAATCACGCTTGCTCGCCCCCGCATAGGTACAGCAAAGTGGCTATGGCAGAAGGCCAATCGCTGTATCCAATCTGCGCCCTCTATCTGAGCGTAACCGAAAAATTCCTTATAAAAAATGGGTGTTCCACGCAAAACAACGACCTGAAATTATGGAGGCCTCTGACCAATGGTACAAATGGCTGAACAACCAAACATAGAACAACACCGGTACAAAAAACAGCACCCCGAATCAGAAACACAAAACCTTCTAGCACGAAATCGATCAGACTCAAAATCTAGCCTTATATCATCATCGACGACTTTCGCTATCCAATGGAATATAAACGGCCTTCGAACCCATCGGAACGAACTGCAAATCATACTTAACAAGTATCAATCAACAGTAGTCTGCCTACAAGAAACAAATGCGGAAGAACACAATATCACAACCAACTACGTAGGTAAGTCCTATCATCTCCTGTTAGGACCATGCTCCCCCCACGGCAGACAAGGTGTAGGATTGGCGGTGAAGGATGGAACTCCGTTCGAACGAATTCAGATACACACCAACATACAGGCTGTTGCAATACAACTCCACGCACCTTCAAAACTGACAGTGGCTTCAGTATACCTCCCACCAAGAGACAAAAACGCTGCTGAAAATCTGAAATACCTGCTGGAGGAACTACCGAAACCACTGATCGTCTTGGGTGACCTCAATGCGCACCATTCTGCTTGGGGCAGTCGTCTAATAAATACAAAAACGGAAGCACAAAAAAGAGGTAACGCAATTCTGGAAACTGTAGTCAACAAAGATCTGGTGGTGTTGAACGACGGTTCCCATACTCGAGTTGATCCTTCCACCGGAAGCACGCAAGCGCTGGACGTATCAATCTGCTCTACATCCATATCAGCCAAATTCATCTGGAAAATACTCCCAGATTGTGCAGACAGCGACCACTTCCCTATTAAGATCGATACACCTGGAACACCAGACGAACCAATTCGACGACCAAGATGGATGTACGAGAGAGCAAACTGGGATCTCTACGAAAAACTCACCAGCAGTACCATTCGTTCCGACCAGAAAATGACAGTTGAGAGCTTCACTAAAAACGTTTTAACCGCAGCCGAAGCCAGTATTCCTAGAAGTAGCGGAAAATCCGGGCCCAAGGCAGTTGTCTGGTGGAGCCCTGAGGTAGAGCAAGCAGTGAAACTCCGACGAAAAAAACTACGTGCCCTCCGTCGCATTGCGGACGGCGAACCCAGTAAAGGGGCTGCCCTCAAATTTTTCCACGAAGCCCGATCGGCCTGTCGCAAAGTTATTTCAGAAGCTGAACAGAAAAGTTGGGAAAATCTAGTGCAGAGTATCAACCCCGACAGCCCCTCAACACTGATATGGAACCGCATTAATCAACTACAGGGGAAAAGGCGCACTAACACGGTCACTCTAAGCCTTCCAAGTGGTATCACCAATAATCCACAAGAAATCACTGAAGCATTTGCGGAGGAATATCAGAAAAAATCCTCAAACGCCAACTATAACAAAAAATTTCGTAAAAAGAAAGCCGGAACGATAAAGGCGTTACCTAAATCACGACGACCGAATCTCTTCAAACGTTTTAATGCAGACTTTTCCATGGACGAGCTTATGTGGGCCCTCTCCAAGGGCGGCGGAGCATCAACAGGACCTGACAATGTTGGATACCCCCTACTGCAACGACTTCCTTTCTCCGCTAAAGCAGCTCTACTCGAACTTTTTAATCAGGTGTGGGACTCTGGCACATTTCCGGACCAGTGGAAAGAAGGTTTGATAATCCCGATTCCAAAACCGGAAGGAGACCGCTGTAGTCCAGCTGGTTACCATCCAATTACTCTCCTGAGCTGCATAGGTAAACTGTTCGAACGCCTAGTTAACCGTCGTCTTATCACAGAACTAGAAGAAAATGAAAGACTGGATCGCCGCCAACATGCATTTCGTCCGGGTAGAGGCGTTGAATCCCATCTAGCCCAGATGGAATCGCTCATCGGCCTTAATGGCAATCAGCATGCTGAGATAGTTTCACTCGACATATCTAAAGCCTACGACACAACTTGGAGACCAGCCATCCTTCAAACTCTCGCGAGCTGGAAAATCTCTGGCCGTCTGTTCAACATCGCATCCAGTTTCCTATCTGATAGAACCTTTCGGGTCTTAGCGAACGGAGTCGTATGGCAGAAAACGGTGTCCCGCAGGGATCTATTCTATCCGTTACTTTGTTTCTGGTTGCAATGGAACCGATTTTTGCAATTATTCCAACTGATGTCGAAATCTTACTCTACGCAGATGATGTACTTCTTATAGTGAGAGGAGCAAGCCCCGGGCAAATACGATGTCAGCTAAGAAAAGCTGTCAAAGCGGTCGTCGATTGGGCAGCTAGTGTTGGTTTTGAGATTGCACGCACAAAGTCTAAGCTACTGCACATTTGCAACATAAGGCATCGTAAACGCGGCCGGGCCATCCGAATAAACAAGGCCCCCATCCCCTCTTTTAGAAAGATGCGAATCTTAGGAGTTCTGGTTGACTCCAAACTGAACTACTTACAGCATTTCACAACCATCAAGAATCATTCGTTATCGAGCACTCAGTCGAGATAGAAGTCTTTTGTCATCGGTCCGTACACTCTATAGCGACAAATAGTGTTAATCCGCGTTCAAGGTTATTTACACACTCTACGCCTAGTTGAGGTTTCAGTATTTTTTCCCTTCTTTTGTGTTTCTGTTTCTGAGTACCGTTAGCCGGCCAGTGAAGTGAAAGAGTGTTCTTCTAGTAAGCCGTCTGGATACCGTTACGTACACAAGCTAAGTATTAGTTTTCGTTTCCCCTTCTTGGTTGTCTTAATAACGTGCACTGGGCAATAGGCCCGTGCAAAAATGACTTCCCCTGACGGCGGTTCATCTCAAGGTGAGATGGACGTCGAAATAAAATCGGCTCCCCGGCTCAAGGTATATCCGAGCACGGCCACCGGGCCATTTGTGATCTTCTTTCGGACCAAAGAAAAAAAGTGTTTGAATCTGTTGCAGATTTCTCGCGTTCTGACAGACCGGTATTCGGCCGTGACAGAAATATCGAAAATTCGCCCTGATAAGCTTCGGGTGGTTGTTAACAGTTCAACTCAGGCAAATGATATTGCTGGCTACGAGCCCTTTACGAGGGAGTACAGGGTGTATATTCCAGCTAGCAGGGTTGAAGTCAGTGGGGTCGTTTCCGATTCGAGTCTGAATTGCGAGGACCTGCTAAAATATGGGACTGGCTGTTTCAAAGACCCCATGCTTAAGCCAGTGAAGATACTGGAATGCAAACGTTTGCATTCAGCATCAGTCGCAGCTGACGGCAAGAAAATATACGTCAACTCAGACTCTTATCGGGTGACCTTCGCCGGCTCTGCCCTGCCCAATTACCTCCTCTTTGACAAGGTTCGTCTACCTGTTCGCCTCTTTGTGCCGCGGGTCATGAACTGTACTAATTGCAAACAATTGGGACACACAGCCTCCCATTGTAGCAATAAAGCCCGCTGTGGGAAATGCGGTGGGAATCATGCGGATGATTCCTGTGGTAGAGATGTCGAAAAGTGTCTCTACTGTGGGGGAAACCCACATGATCTTCCTTCATGTCCCGCGTACAAACAGCGCGAGGAGAATCTTAAGCGTTCCCTTCAGGGACGCTCTAAGCGATCTTTTGCAGAAATGCTTAAGATAGCTACGCCACCTGTCTCTACGAACATCTATACCAACTTGTCTACTGACGAAGGCGACTGTGATGAACCCCAGGAGGGAACATCTTCTGCTGTGCCTAGAAGTAGTAGAAAAAGGAAGAACATTTCCTCTTCCAAGCTTCGTCGTAAAGGCCAGAAGGTGTCTCTTCATGGTCCCCCTAAAATAACTACTCAAGGAAGTACTGGTGCAAAACCGAAGCAAGTCGCTCCCGGTCTCAGTAACCTGAGCTCAGAAAAGGAGTTCCCAGCACTTCCAGGAACATCAAAAACCCCATGTGTTCCCATATCTCAGCCAGAGAAAGAAAACAGTGCTGGCTTAATAAATTTCTCTGACATTGTGGACCGTATTCTCACAGCGTTAAACATTTCTGACCCCCTTAAAAGTATCTTGATAAGCTTTCTCCCCGCAGTAAAAACATTCTTGATGCAGTTCACTGCGAAATGGCCCCTCCTTTCAGCGATTGTATCCTTCGATGGCTAATTCATCGAACGAGGTCAAGGATTTAATCACTGTTCTACAGTGGAATTGCAGAAGCATTATCCCGAAAATCGATTCGTTTAAAATCTTACTAAATAATTTGAAATGCGATGCATTTGCCCTATGCGAGACATGGCTCACTTCAGAAATAACCCTACACTTTCACGATTTTAATATTATTCGCTTGGATCGAGAAGACTCTTACGGAGGAGTACTTTTGGGGATCAAAAAGTGCTATTCTTTCAATCGGATCGACCTCCCCTCGACACCAGGCATTGAAGTTGTCGCTTGCCAAACCAGAATTAAAGGCAAAGACTTTTGCATTACTTCCACCTACATCCCCCCTAGAGCCTCAGTTAGCCACCGACGGCTTTGCGATATTGCGGAACTCCTCCCCGCACCGAGGCTAGTTTTAGGTGACTTCAACTCCCACGGCACGGCATGGGGTTGCCTTCACGACGATAATCGATCTACCCTACTCCATGAGCTTTGCGACAACTTCAATATGACCATTTTGAATACGGGTGAAATGACACGGATTCCTGCCCCTCCAGCGCGTCCGAGCGCCTTAGACCTGTCCCTCTGCTCGACATCGCTGCGGTTAGATTGCATGTGGAAGGTAGTCTCTGATCCCCACGGCAGCGACCATCTGCCAATCGTAATTAATATTGCTAACGGTTCAGGGCCACCGAATTCAATCAATGTTTCGTATGACCTCACACGAAATATTGATTGGAAGAGCTACGCGTCCGCGATATCCGAAAAAGTAGAATCGACACAAGAGCTTCCTCCGGAGGAAGAGTACGGGTTCCTGGCTGGCTTGATTCTCGATACCGCGATTCAAGCTCAGACTAAACGCGTACCAGACGCGAATTCACGCGGGCGTCCTCCCAATCCATGGTGGGACAAAGAGTGCTCAGACGTGTACGCGGAGAAGGCCGCTGCGTATAAGACCTTCCGGGACGACGGGCTGCCAGCTAGCTACCGACAGTACGCGATGGCGGAAACGCGCATGAAGAGTTTGATAAAAGCCAAAAAACGTAGCTACTGGCGCCGGTTCGTCGACGGACTTACGAGAGAAACATCGATGAGCACTCTTTGGAGTACGGCCCGGCGCTTACGAAACCGAAACAGTACTAATGAGAGCGTGGAATATTCAAACCGTTGGATATTCGATTTTGCCAAAAAGGTTTGTCCGGATTCCGCCCCGGCACAGAAGATCTACCGCGCCGCGTCCCCTCACAATAACGCGAACGAAACACCGTTTTCGATGGTGGAGTTCTCACTTGCTCTCTTATCATGTAACAATAAAGCCCCAGGGCCAGACAGAATCAAATTTAACTTGTTAAAGAATCTGCCAGACTCTGCCAAGAGACGCTTGTTGGATTTATTTAATAAGTTTCTTGAGGGTAATATTGTCCCTCATGACTGGAGGCAAGTGAAGGTCATCGCCATTCAAAAACCAGGAAAACCAGCCTCCGACCACAACTCGTATCGACCGATTGCGATGCTGTCCTGTATCCGAAAGTTGTTCGAGAAAATGATCTTGTTTCGCCTCGATAATTGGGTTGAAGCAAATGGCTTACTGTCAGATACACAATTTGGTTTCCGCAAAGGCAAAGGGACGAACGATTGTCTTGCGTTGCTCTCAACAGAAATTCAAATGGCTTATGCTAGCAAAGAGCAGATGGCATCAGTTTTCCTAGATATAAAGGGGGCTTTTGATTCAGTTTCTATCAAAATTCTTTCTGAGAAGCTGCACCAGCATGGTCTTTCACCGACTCTAAACAACTTTTTGCTAAACTTGCTGTCTGAAAAACATATGCATTTTTCGCATGGTGATTTATCGACATCACGAATTAGCTACATGGGTCTTCCCCAGGGCTCATGTCTAAGCCCCCTTCTCTATAACTTTTACGTGAATGACATTGACGAATGTCTTGTCAATTCCTGCACGCTAAGGCAGCTTGCAGATGACGGTGTGGTCTCTATTACAGGTCCCAAAGCCGTCGATATGCAAGGACCATTGCAAGATACCTTGGACAATTTGTCTGCTTGGGCCCTCCAGCTAGGTATCGAGTTCTCCACGGAGAAAACTGAGCTAGTCGTATTTTCAAGGAAGCGTGAACCAGCGCAACTACAGCTTCAATTAATGGGTCAAACTATTGCTCAGGTTTCAACTTTCAAATATCTCGGGGTCTGGTTCGACTCTAAAGGAACCTGGGGATGTCACATTAGGTATCTGAAACAGAAGTGCCAACAAAGGATCAACTTTCTCCGTACAATAACCGGAACATGGTGGGGTGCCCACCCAGGAGACCTGATCAGGCTGTACCAAACAACGATATTGTCGGTGATGGAGTACGGGAGTTTCTGTTTCCGCTCCGCTGCGAACATACATTTCATCAAACTAGAGCGAATCCAATATTGTTGTTTGCGTATTGCTTTGGGTTGCATGCACTCGACACATACGATGAGTTTAGAAGTACTGGCGGGCGTCCTTCCGCTGAAAAATCGATTTTGGGAACTCTCATATCGATTGCTCATCCGATGCGATATCTTGAACCCGTTAGTAATTGCAAATTTCGAAAGGCTTGTCGAGCTCAATTCTCAAACCCGATTTATGTCCTTGTACTTTGATTACATGGCACAAAATATCAATCCTTCTTCATACTATCCCAACCGTGTCAATCTCTTTCATGCTTCTGATTCAACTGTATTCTTCGACACATCCATGAAAGACGAGATTCGTGGAATCCCGGATCACATACGTCCGCAGGTGATCCCAAGCATCTTTCATAGTAAATTTCGAGAAGTCGACTGCAACAAGATGTTTTACACCGACGGGTCAAGCCTCGACGGCTCCACTGGCTTCGGTATATTCAATCAAAACCTCACCGCCTCATTCAAACTCAATGATCCTGCTTCAGTTTACGTCGCAGAACTTGCTGCTATTCAGTATACCCTTGGGATCATTGATACTTTGCCCACCGATCATTACTTTATTGTCTCGGATAGCCTCAGCTCAATCGAGGCTCTCCGTTCAATGAAACCAAGAAAGCACATTCCATATTTTCTGGGGAAAATCTGGGAGCGCCTGCGTGCTTTGTCTGTAAGATCGTACAAGATTACCTTAGTTTGGGTTCCCTCGCATTGCTCCATTCCAGGTAATGAAGAAGCGGACTCTTTAGCTAAGGCGGGCGCTTTACAAGGTGACATATATGAAAGACCAATTAGCTTCAGCGAATTTTTCAGCATTACTCATCAGAGAACCCTCGAAAGTTGGCAAACTTCATGGAGCAATGGTGAACTGGGAAGGTGGCTACATTCGATAATCCCTAAGGTATCGACGAAACCTTGGTTCAGGGGGATGGATGTGGGTCGGGATTTCATTCGCGTGATGTCTCGGCTCATGTCCAATCACTACACGCTGGACGCACATCTCCGGCGTATTGGGCTCGTGGATAGCGGTATCTGCGCTTGTGGCAACGGTTATCACGAAATCGAACATGTTGTCTGGGCATGCGCCGAGTACTGTTCTGCCAGATCTCAACTATTCGATTCCCTTCGGGCCCGAGGAAGATCACCCAATGTCCCGGTTCGAGATGTACTAGCAAGCCGCGATATTCTCTACATGTCCCTTATATACACGTTCCTCAAAACCATCAATATCCAAATTTAAATGCCCCTATCTTTTCTCTTATCATTCCCAGAAGTGCCCTCTTCCGCCTACCGTACCCCAACGATGGTTTGATACGACTCCAAGACGAGACAAAACATCTGTCGAATGAACCAACAACACGAGATCTACAGTACAACATCACACGCGCAGCGCGGTGTGTTTCCGATCCGTATCTGAGCCGTACTACGAAATCGTCTGGATGAACCCCTGCCGGCTCGTGGAAAACCGCCCGGCGTCCCAATACTTGATTCATCCGTTCGAATCTGTAATCCTGGCCGTTGATTCCTGATGCCGGAAACTGAAAGTTTATATCCCCCCCCCCGTTCTGCCTTGTCCACCCTCTCTCCCATGTCTCTGATACACAGATGTATGACTTCACCCCTTCTCCCCTTGAATATCTTCCCAAAACTTATGTGCCCGCTATCTTCTAGTTTTAGTTGATCAATATTTAATCTCGTTAAGAAATGCCCAACAGTACCACTACTTTAAAATAGCCCTAATTAATTCCCCTTAATCTTGAACCACTCTTTCTAGTTATTTCTAGTTAATAAGCTTGTAAAATGTTCCGCTTAGTTAATAATTAATTTCTCCTACAAACTCCCTTCTAAAAATCATAAAGTGAATTACAATACAAAGAACACATAAAATGACCCGTCCCCCAAATCTTACGAATATTATATTATACCCTCTTTTATATGTATAAGTTAGCTGTAAAGTTTTTTTTTTAGTTTCATTATATAAAACAAAATAATATTGAAATGTGTAACCCCCTAGTTTTAAGAAATTCAAAATGTAAAACAATGAAAAAATGGCACCTTTAAGCTAACGCATACGTGCCTTATCAAATAAACAAATTGAAAAAAAAAAAAAAAAAAAAAAACCATCAAGAATAGCTGCAGCCGAAGAATTAACATATTACGGATTTTGGGTTCCCGTCTAAAAAGAAGTAGTCGAGCAACGCTTTTGAACGTCGGTTTCGCGCTAGTTGTCTCCAAGCTATTTTTTGGACTTTGTATCACCAGCAGTAACCATGAGGGAATGGAACGAATCCTCGCTCCAACATATAATGAAGTGATACGTCAGGCCTCTGGTGCTTTTAGGTCCAGTCCAATTCCGTCAATTATGGCTGAAGCAGGCTGCCTGCCGTTCAGACTATTACTGATTCAACGACTATCGCAGCTAGTAACTCGCCTCACAGAAAAAAACGGTGCTGTAGCGGATTATCCTGTGGCCAAAAGATCGGCAGAACTTGTCCACCATATCACCGGATACCACATGCCAATACCATGCAATCTTCAAAGATTAACTGATAGGGAGTGGTATAGCCCAATACCAAAGATCGACGACAAAGTACGAAGAAACATCCGAGCTGGCACATCAGGTCAGATTGCTATGCCAATATTTCAGGACTTCATAAATAATCAGTACCCCACGCACGAACAAATCTACACTGATGGCTCAAAAGAGGACGAGAAGGTAGGTGCAGGTTTGGCGACAAACAGGACAAAAAATCATTACACCCTACCAGGACCATGTAGCGTATTCTCAGCCGAAGCATATGCGCTAGTTGCCGCTGCAACAATGACCAACGAGCATGATGATGTAATCATCCTCACCGACTCCGCTAGCTGCCTTGACGCACTCCGAGGAGGTAACTCGAGACACCCGTGGATTCAGCAACTAGAGCGTGCACTTCAAGGACGAAAAATCACGCTTAGTTGGATCCCAGGACACGCAGGTATTTCTGGTAATGTTGAAGCGGACAGACTTGCAAACGGTGGAAGAACTGGAGATCCAATGGACATTCCAATCCCTTCTCAAGATATCGTTCGGTTCGTTAAAAAGAAAATATGGAATGTTTGGCAAGGTGACTGGAACCGAACGCGATCACTACTGCGGCAGATCAAATCGAATGTAGGAAAACCCGTAGATAGAAAATGTGCATCGGAGCAGCGCACATTAACCAGACTACGCATCGGACACACCCGTTTCAGTCACTCTTACTTAATGCAAGACAAAACCCCGCCGAGCTGTCGCTACTGTGGAGTCCCAACAACTGTCAAACATATCCTAGAGGACTGCCAAGGATATACTCAGATACGACAGCAATGCAATATCACTGGATCCATTTTCGAGATATTAGCAAACAACGACCAAAAAGAGAAAGCAGTACTACGTTTCATCAAAGAAACCAAACTCGACGTTTAAGCGCAAATGTATTTCTACCTCTATCTCTATTTTCCTTTTTGACCCATTGACACGAATGCCACTACAGTGGTAAAGTGTCAAAAATAAATAAAAAAAAAAAACAATTAGATGCAATGTTGCATCTCCTTCCGCTACATCAGGTGATACAACTTGAGGCGGAAAAAACGCATTGAAAATAAGTCGTAAATTTTCCTATAAATAACCTCGTCATTGCAAATGAAGGCATGCGATGCCGAACTTTGAAACTACCAGGATCTGGTATTACAGGACCAGGAATAAACGCTAGTATCTCCATGGGATACTGGCCGACAGTGTTTCAAGCAGAAACATATGCCATTATAGAATGCACTTACGTATGTCTGAAGAGAAAATACCGGTATGCAAATATCTGCATTTTCTCAGATAGTCAGGCTGCGCTCAACGCATTAAGGGCTCCTATATGTCAATCAAAACTAGTATGGGAGTGTATTCTTGCACTCCGACAATTGGCAGTGAAAAATCATGTTAATTTATACTGGGTTCCAGGGCATTGTGGAGTTGCAGGGAATGAAAAAGCCGATGAGCTAGCAAGAAGAGGGTCTTCCACTAATTTTATCGGCCCAGAACCATTCTGTGGAGTCTCATCGAGTACCCTCAAAATGGAATTGAAAAGTGGGAAATCACAGCTATAAAGACAAATTGGCGTACCACACCTGGACTACGACAATCAAAGAAATTTATTTCACCCAACGAGAAAAAAAGCCTGGAGTTGTTTAGACTAAACATACAAGAGCTAAGCATCATGACAGGACTACTTACCGGACACGGTCCGAGTAAATATCATCTTAAAAAAATTGGTAAGCTTACAAACGATACATGCCGCGTCTGCGGATTTGAAAGTGAAACATCAGAGCATCTGATCTGCGAATGCAGTGCATTGATACAACGCAGACTAACAGTCCTCGGTAAAGGAACATTGGAGCCTTTTGATATTTGGACTGCAAATCCCTAGCAGGTAATAAACTTCATACGAAGTGGAGTGCCTAACTGGGAAGAGTGTGTATCTCAATAACGACAATCACTCATCAATAGTGATATGTCATAGTAGATCGTACACTTAGATTAAGGAAGGGGCATACCACAATAGATCTAAACACTGGTCGCAGTGGTTCGTCTCCAACAAAAAAAAAACACCAAATTTGCGTCAGTTAGACATTAAATAGCGAAACAGTTCACACAACATGTGGTACCGAATGATTTCTTGGTTAGCCAAACACAGAAGTCGCTGACGAGTATTCGGAAACAAAATTTGGTGTTAGTTTGGATTTATCGTCTAGCTGGCAGCAAGTTTGTGTCAGTTACTGACGAGTGAAACATGAAACAGGCAATTCCAACTTCTCAAAGCAGAATGAAGTACTAGGAATTTATTGTTAAAGTGTTACTATCATTTCTACTTATTTCTCATTGGACTATTACGATTCATTTTCAAATTTTCATGGTCTTGTCTGAGTGAATATTTGAATTATGTATGAGGGTTGAGAATTGACTATTCGCAAGAAGAATTGATATTTTTTTGACATTTTATTTATAAAGATTTTATCCATAAGGGTTATTAGTCTTTTTCAGAAAACATCTCAAGTAATTACTGTTCAAAAAGACAAAAAAAATTATTGCGATTGTTATTGCCATTATTCCTTTTTCCCTTTGCTGCTTGTTGGTTGATTTTTCTACCCTCTCCATCGCTCTTGTGTACGTCCATATCGCTATCGCTAGAGTTGTTTGATTGCTCGCTGTTGACTGTTATTTGATGCTTCTTGTGTTAACTACTGACCTTGGTGTATCCGTCTTCTTTTTTGGTCATTGCAACGACCGGTATATATTTTCCGCTGCAGTTTTAGCGCATGGTTTACCGTAGTGTGCCGTCTGGATGCAGAACTGGCATGTGGGCGTCTACCCAGGGTATGTGCATAGGGTTTTTTGAATGTAGGTGATTCCTTAAGTAGATTTGCATTCAAAGGTCAAGTAAGATGAAATAGACTGGTGCAGCTGCATTCTAACCGTACGAACCCCGTTCAGAATGCCGGGAAAAAGGTTTTTGTCATTCATAACGGATTCCACTTCTCTGTATTTAGACATGAATTTCTTAATGTACTCGGAGCTGGTGCGCGGTGCCAGATCATGTAAGCAAATTTCCGTAAAATCTCGGTCGATATAGACCCGTAAATGTTGTCGTATTCGATGTCGTATTGCATGTCATACACAGTGATGCCACAAGTACAGATTTATCTGGAAAGGTACAGATTTTTGAAGCATTTTTGGTACAGATTCTGTACGGTACAGATTACAGATTTTTGTAAAAAAGTACAGATTGGTTCAGATTTTTTTATGACAGCAAGGTAAAATAATTTAACCCTGCGATACATCCCAGGAAATAGCAGATAAACGTTGAGTTTAGCAGCAGTAATGGCAAGAATCTGAGCTTGAACTGAAGCTGACATTAGAATATGATATGCGAGAAACCTGCTTCCAGCAAATCAAAGGGATGATGTCTAAGTGAAAGCCGAGCGAATCTTCTCGGAGTGCTTACGTTTACTCTGACCTGCTCCATTTAAATTCCTGCAAACAGGTTTCTCGTATTCTCTTGATATTACCAGCCCCATCCCAGCTTCTCGCCGCCACTCTGTTGGCCATCTTTGTTTGCACACAAAGTGGCAGCGAGAATTTGATCTGGAGCTGATATTGAATTTACCCAGTCAAACTCATCCAGAATTCTATCCTTGCGGGATTCCAGCTCAAATAAAACAAACCAGTCAGAATGTCTGGTTTGATTTCCCCGAATGAAAAATATGCTAGAGTTCCCCGGCGAGAGAAGTTCTCCCGAGGCCGAGCCAACCAACCAGGTATCGAGGTCAGTTCGGCGATTCCGGCGGAGCAGGGCGTCCGGTTCCCCAGCGACCCGCGAATGGTGGTTTCTCTTCGCGGTCTACTCAGTCTAGTCCCCGGCGGTGAATTGAGCTTACGCCGACGAAGAGTTCCCCGGCGACGGAAGTTCTCCCGATACCGATTCTTCGATGGTTTGAGCACCACAATTCCTTTGGCTCCGGTCTAGGTATGTGTGTATATATATATATATATATATATATATATATATATATATATATATATATATATATATATATATATATATATATATATATATATATATATATATATATATATATATATATATATATATATATATATATATATATATATATATATATATATATATATATATATATATATATATATATATATATATATATATATATATATATATATATATATATGTATGCGACCAAAAATATGCTCATCGGTTACTCAGAGATGGCTGAACCGATTTTTTCAAACGTAGTCTCAAATGAAAGGTACAACGTTCCCATAGGCTACTATTGAATTTCATTAATTTCCGACTTCCGGTACCTGAGTTACAGGTTGAAGAGTGGGGTCACGCATGAAATAACCATATAAATCGGAATCGGCATGGTATCTATAGGATGCAAAACTTCATAAAATGTGTTCGAAAATGTTTGGATTTATAGTATCAACTCACTGATGCTCAATCAAATCCACGTTGGCCACATTTGACACGTTCAGCGGAACCGGAAGTTTCGGGAAAGTAATTAAGTTCCTGAATTGAATTCACATCTGCTTCTCAAACTTGTCTGACTCGATTTTCACATATTTAGTCACAAATAAAAGCCACAACATCCCTTTTGAATGCAATTAAATTTCCTTTGCATCGGAGTTCTGGTTCCAGTGTTACGGGTTGAAATATGCGGCCACATGCGAAATTTCCATATAAACCGGTAATCAATATACGTATAAATGATGCAAAAATAATTAAAATGAGTTACAAATTACTTGAAACTGTTCGCCGACACTCTTATACCATTCGACTCACTTCGTCGAGTTCGGGAAACGCGTGTATGCGTATGTGTGTATGTCTGTGTGTATGTGTGTGACCAACAATTGCGCATCAGTTACTCGAAGATGACCGAACCGATTTTCTCAAAACAAAACTCAAATGGAAGGTATAATATGTAAATGGGTGTAGCATCGCCTCCCCCCCCTCCACTTACCCTTACACCTCAACTTTTCATCAACCCCCCCCTCCCCCCTTGACCACACTCGCACCCGCATTAAAGCATTGCAAAAAACACTCATTTTTGAAATCTCAAAAGCCTACTATTCTGACAAATATCAATGTAAGCTCAGATTCCAAATTTATTTTCATTTGGACAATTTTGGACCTCCGCCTTGCTTGAAGTTTTTAACATTGGTACTATGGGTACTATAAGAATAACTTTTTGCCTTTCTCATATAGAAAGGTTATGCAGTTGCTTCGAAAACCGACTTTCTAACCGAGGCCCGGAGGCCCGAGTCTCATATACCATTCGACTCAGTGCGTCGAGATCGAAAAAAATCTGTGTATGTATATGCGTATTTATGTATGCATACATACCATGTGTGTATGTGTGCATGTGCGGATATATTAAAAAAAATTCAACATCAGTTTCTCAGAGATGGCTGAACCGATCTGTACAAAGATTCAAACGAAAGGTATAATATTCCCATCGGCTGCTATTGAATTTCATTTTGATCTGACATCTGGTTCCGGAGTTATGAGGTGAAGAGTACAGTTATATAGGAAATCTTGTTATAATTTGTCCACATCGGATCCTCGGAATTTTCTGAACCGATTTTCACAAACTTAGTCTTAAATGAAAGGTCTCAAGTAACAATTGATGTTTTATAGCACGCTACAAGAGCAATCTAAGATTTATCAGTGGCTATAAAACTATCATAAAACCATAATTGTTACTAGGGGTGCAACGCTTCCATCGGCTGCTATGAAATTTTGTGTGGATCCGACGCACAGAGAAGTATTTGACCGAAAAAGCTGGCCGAAAGTCATATTTTCAAAAAACATTATCAAGGACATTATATTAGATCATAATATTCCCTAGTAATTTCTGCATTAGATAGCAACCACGTTGCGTGTATTTATTAAAGTTTGGCAACGCTGTTCACTGTTAAAGGTAGGGTTTTTTTAATACTCCAGGCTGATTTAAAGTTGCGTGTGGAAACAAACTCTTCCAAACATTAGTTATTCGAATTGTTCCGACTCAAATATCCTATGTTTTTAATAAAACAAGGCCAAGGTCATATTTTGGTATAGATGGATCCATGTACTCTAAAAAATATCAGTCTTATTAAACTTAAATACAAAGAATAAAAAATCCGCGATTTTCCTACTTTTCAAAATTGAAAAAGTTCATGTTCCCAATCCGTCCCAGCGAAAACTCTTTTGTCCTGATTAAGTTTAATCCAAATACTACTAGATCGATGAAAAAAAACTTGCACATAATTGCTCCATTTTGAATGCGAGCTATTTGAAAAATTTGATATTTTTGACATTTTTCTTCGTTTTATTACATTGTCCGTGCTAAGTTCAAACTTTTACAAGGATATTTCTTTTCGAAACAATGTGTAATTCTTGGTAAGATTTAGGTTTAGTTAGCTGGGAAACGAAATGATGGTTTTATTGAACCAGAGTACTTCAAAGTGCTTCGGCACCAACTGAGTCATTTCGGAACACACTTGAAGCAACATATTTAGTTCAATTCTGCACGAAAACTAATTGATTCGAAGCACTTTGGAGCGCTCCATCATTTGTTTCCCAGCTAACTAAACCTAAATCTTGCCAAGAATTACACATTATTTCGAAAAGAAATATCCTTGTAAAAGTTTTAACTTAGCACGGACAATGTAATAAAACGAGGAAAAATGTCAAAAATATCAAATTTTTCAAAATGGAGCAATTATGTGCAAGTTTTTTTTCATCGATCTAGTAGTATTTGGATTAAACTTAATCAGGGCAAAAGAGTTTTCACTGGGACGGATTGGGAACATGAACTTTTTCAATTTTGAAAAGTGAGAAAATGGCGGATTTTTTTCTTTGTATTTAAGTTTAATGGGACTAATATTTTTTAGAGTACATGGATCCATCTACATTAAAATGTGATCCTGACCTTGGTTTATTAAAAATATAGGATATTTGAGTCGAAACAATTCGAATCACTAATGTTTGGAAAATTTTGTTTCCACGCGCAACTTTAAATCAGCCTGAAGTATTAAAAAAAACCCTACCTTTAACAGTGAACAGCGTTGCCAAACTTTAATAAATACACGCAACGTGGTTGCCATCTAATGCAGAAATTACTAGGGAATATTCTGATATAATATAATGTCCTTGATAATGTTTTTTGAAAATATGACTTTCGGCCAGCTTTTTCGGTCAAATACTCCTCTGTGCGACGTCTAGTTCCTGAATTACAGGGTAATGAGTACGATCATGCAGAATAACCAAATTTCAACGGGTACTGCGATGAATGAATAAAGGTGAAAATTTTTCAAAAATGTGAACACAACTGCTTGGATTTGTAGTTCTATATCACGAATAGTCATTCAAAGTCTCTTTGGCTACATTGGCCACCATCGACGGTACCGGAGGCCCCGCGAAAGTCTTCAAATTTAACATAACAATTGCATCGGCTTCTTGGCTAGACCATTTGGACCAACTTCTGTTTCAAATGAAAGTTTTCACAACAACGTAAACCGCTATTAAATTTAATTCCGACCCGACTTATGGTTCCGGAGTTACGGGTTGTGGCGTGCGGTCACATAGAAAATTACGATTCAAACCGATACCGCAATGAATGCAAAAAGGTCAAAATTTGGCTAAAATGTTTGTCAAACAAATTGCATGTACAGTTATAGGCCAGTGATGGCCAACCGAAGTCTCATTAGTTCGGTTTCTCATCTCGCTCAGCTCAGACACTAGAAATCGCCCCGCTGCTATTTGCAAAGGCAAAAATTGTTTCCTTCTACCTAGTGTGTAAAACGTGAACAAACAACGAGTGACAATACAATGCAAGAGTATGTCCCGTTGCGGGCAAACTGTATTGCTGTAGACTTCTTGAAATTTCCGGTACGACCATCAATGGGTGAAGTGGCGCAAATGTTGAAAGTGAACATGAAGCCCAACGTAGCAGAAGTTAATGCGGTGCAATTCCATCATCTACGTCATGCGGTACTGATTATGTTCAAAAACGTTACTCAAGCAGAATCATTCGCTTCCCAGAACAACATGAAAAATGTCGTCGAATGTAATGGCATTTTATACAGTATCCTAACGTATATAGATGTTGACAGTATAGAAATAAAGATACATGATCTGGCACCACGTACTCATTCCTCCGTGAAACGGCGTTCGTGTAGTGAGAATGCGTCCGACAAAATCTATTCCCTCTTATTTGACTTTCACGAGCACATCACATTGGTGTTGAACATTTGCAACGAACACTAATCCCGTACCCAGGGCAGATTCCTATAATATTGTAATATCACTAGATAATCAATAGACTTTCTACAAAGAAAGCAAAATATTGTTCATACCAACATCATTGGCAGGGACCGCATCAGTGAAAGCGAGGAGAGGGCGAACCAAAAAAAGACAAGGAAAAAACTTGTAGATTTGTGTCAAACGAAAGATCACTATCAGGACATCATGAACCGTATCGCCGACTGACTTCCTTGGATCCGCTGGGAACTCTTGAGATCACATTTGGAACCAGGTAGCTGTTAGAAAGCCAACTAAAAGAGAAGATATAAACAAATTTGGAGGATAACCAGCACATCTCAGACTAGAACCAGACCGAAGGGATTCGTTTAACGGAGATTTGGCGCTAGAACAATAAGCGCACGACCAGACAGTATGCTTAATGTCGCGATAGCCATCACCCCAAGCACAGAGAACGCTCTCCACGATCCCAATACGCCAGAGATGCGCATTCAACGTATAATGATTGGACATGACCCGAGATGCCACCCGAAGGAAGTCATGACGTTCATACATCCATTTTAACCAAGGTTGGTTGATGCCTTTGGGATTCCTAAACTTCCATTATCCCACAAAATTTGTCAATTTTCGAGCGTTCCCTAACTCTAAATCTAACTGAAAAATTCGTTAAAGCTGCGCGATGTTTCATAAATATCATCTTCTAATGCCTAAGTGTCCGCTTTCTCATTACCATTCTAATCTAGGTGTCACTTTTCTTATTACCCGGAATAGATCAATGCAAACGAACTCAAAGTAATATTTGTATCAGGCAATCCGGAAAGATTTCAATATAAAGAATCTATGAGAAGTGGTTTCTATGTTCCATCGATCGAAGCGCCTACTTGGAACTGTAACTATGTAGACCTGATCATAGGAAAATATAAAACCATAAGTTTTGTGGGGAAAATGCTTAGCGCGAGTATCTTTTGTGTCAGATAAATTAGTGTGTTTAAAGAACAATTATTACATTTATATACATTATTATAATTTCATCGCGAAACCTCTATCATTTGAATGTGAATTTACGTGGAATGCTGTTGTTTCTGATAAAGAATTCTTAGTTCCGTGTATTCCGATCAAAGGTCGAATCGAGTACACGATGTAGGGCCCAGCTGCTACACGAAATATTGTCTCTCTCGTTAATCCGTTGACGAACCGGTGCCAATAACCGCGTTTTTTAGTTTGCATCAAGTTTTTTACTTTCGTTTCTAACGTCGCGTATATTCGGAAAAATTTGGGCGATCTGACGATCAAAAATCCTCATAGAACCTTTTCGCATACAATTCTGAGCACTCTCTGCCCACAACGGAGTGGGAAACCGTTCCCGATTGTTCGCGCCAGGTATTCGTTTCGCCTGACCTTTAATTTCAGTGTAGAAAAACAAGCCAGTCAAAACGTTGCACATTGCCACCGGAGGTATTTCTCCTTTTGATTCGATTGTTTCGGATATAGTGGACGCGTAGCTCTTTCAAACAACGGGCACACTAATGAGGTACTAATCTGACGCACTTGTCGCGCTGGTAGGCATTCGTGTCATTTCCACTGTATTAAAGATGGTCATACTGAAATTGTCGCGATTATCATGCAGTAAGATAGATCGGTTATCAGCATGAAGACAACCCCATGACATGCCGTGGGAGTTCAAATCTTCTCGAACCAGTTGAGGTGCGATGTATATGGAAAGAATATCTATAAATCTTTGCCTATGATTCGGATTTTACAAGCGACAACTTCAATGCCTGGTACATAGCAAACACTAATCCGATTGAAATAATAGCACATTTTGATACCCAAAACGCTCCTCAATATTGTTTTTGGCCATGGCGAATAATGCTAAAATTAAGGAAGATCTACGTCGGCTGTAAACCTAGAAAAATAATATGACTGAAATATAGAGACACTTGAAGTTTTGGTTGTCCCATGTGGACTTTCCGAAACCAGAAGCCAATGTCTTGATCCTCTCATGCCCCGAGTTACAAAAAGGCGAACAAGTAGACGAGCCCCGTTCAAAAGAAGAAATTTAGGAAGAACAAATCCCCTTTCGCCGGAAATGAGGCTGATGGAAAATAAGTTTTCTAATACTAATACGATTTTTACTGCACACAATTGCTTGCATACCAGAATTTACACTGACTGAAGCACAGGGATCTGAGAGGAACCACCCCCTATTTCACAATCAAGGCCCTTCTCGGAGACTACACCATCAATCTCTACTTCCCGGGCGGGTACGCAGACAAAATACTTTTTCGTACACGGTCGAGTGTTGTTTAGTTAGATCACGCGATTTATCGATGACGTTAAATGGCTTGTCTTTGGTCTGGAAGTAGACCATCCGGGGGCCGGTTGTATTAGATATAATTTGTCTCGAAAATGAGACTTATTGGTATTATTTTTGCCATCGGAGAAATATTCAAATCGACCTCCACTAAGCATGAAAAGATGTCGGTCGACGGAGATACCCATCGGCTCACAACTTCAGAAAAAAGCCGACTCGGAATAGTGGTGTAGTATATCGGTCATAGTTAAATTGAATTTTTTTTCTATCACGAACGTCAACAGCAAGGTAGCGACTGCACAAAACATTAACAGTCCTCCGGTCATGTACGGAAAGTAAGACATATAGTTTGGATCCACGTATCCGATCCGAATGTCCGGATCCAGACTCTTGTCTGGATCTAAGCACCAAATCTGGGCCTGGTTCAAGTCCTGACCTGGTAAGGGAAAAAGGGGATGGGCTAGATCCAGGGACTGGTCCATTACCGGGTATTGGTCCAGATTCGGGAACTTGTCGGGATCCGGAAACTGGTCCGGATCGGGAACTAGTCCAGATCCGGAAACTGATTCAGATCCGGGAGGTCCAAATTTGGGAACTGGTCCAGATCGGGAGCTGTGTCGGATCCGGAAACTAGGCCGGATCCGACAACTGCCTAAAGTTTTTCTTTCACTATTCAAGTTACCCTATAAAAAATCCGTAATTCCGCCAATTTCTGCCGTAAAATCCGTAATTCCGCCAATTTCATTGGATTTTGGGTGTAGTATTCAACAAACACATTTTCGCTGAGCCGTCGGACAAACATCCCTGTTAACAAAGAGTGTTTCCAAATAACCACCAGATATTATCAGGGAATTTTCACTTACACACGCCATATCTGAACTTTCGTCAGTACGAGGAGATGTCACTTCGAATTTTACTACCCACTCGGGAAAAAGGTGATTCGCCGGCCCTGTATATCATGAAATTGGTCGTAGGTATATGACACAGCAGCTTATCTTTATTTTACTCTTAGTAAATGTTAAATTACAGCAGTGCTGCCATTTATACAGATTAATTAGTATTACACAAATTTTTAAGCGAAAATACAGATCTAATCAGGCATTGTAATTCTCTCTCATTCACGCGAGAAGAAGCTTATCCGATGTCCCACTTTTCCGAAATGAGTCGCAAAATTATCCGTCTCCATAAATACTGTGAGAATGATTTTCCGGATAAAATTTATTTGACTTTTTCCTTCCGGAGAAGGTGATAAAATTTTAATTTCATGGAAATCAATAAAAACTCAAAAAATACACTTAATTACAAAGAAAAGCGGCAAAGAAATATGATAGACTTGTTTTTTCGTGATTTGGAATAACGACAGGAAAGCAGCGAGCGAAAAAAGGATACCGTGATAAACTCATTCACTCATTCTCCGGCTGTTTTATTTATCCGGAGAAATAACACGTTGTATTTATCCGGAGAAGTTGTGTGAGTACCAATAACTTTTCGTGTGAAAATGTGAGTTTTAATTGTCGCAGTAGCAAACTATCCATTTAACACATATGAGCGATAAATGCAATGCCTGGATCTAATACATAATTGGTAGGTTAAAAATCCTACCGGAAACAACTTAGGGTGGGGACTTTCCCCTAACAGTTTTTACAATCCCCATTGTCAAACAAACAAGGCTGGAAGAAGTCATTTCAAATGACATTTTAATGCGAAAGTTCGGGAAAAAACCAACGCGACCGCCACGCTGCAACTGTACCTAAAGATGTTATGCATGTAAACGAACGAGAGAAAAACAAAAACGTTCGTGCTGCTGATCGTGCCTGTTACATGTTCGTGAAAGTTCGGTTATTCGGCTTGCTGTCGTAGTTGGGTTTCGTTCGCTAGCTGTTGCGAATGTATGTGAATGGCCCGTGTGTTTATCTTTCATCATCCGTTCCGTTGGAACTGTTGCAAATCAATTTCATAGCAGCGGTTCAAAATGAATGTAGTGAACGACATTCATGGCTTATATTTGCAAGATTGGAATGTGCGGCATTCCTTTTTTCGCTTGCTATAGGAAAGGACTGCAAGCCAAATATTAGAGGTCACATAGTATCGTTGAAGGGAAAGTTGTTGGCCATTGAAAATCAATAGTTTTGTATATTTACAATGCGCTGAGGGGGAGGGGGGGTCCGCTGATGCCTCAAAATGGAAATGTTTTCAACTTTTCTGTGTTGAGGAGGAAATAGTTGTCCGTTGAAAATCAATAGTTTTCTACATTTACAATGCGCAGGGGGTCCGCCGATATGTCAGAATGGAATTATTTCCACCTTTTTCTAATGAGTTTTATATTCTGGTTGCAGTTGAAAATCGGAATAGTGAACTGGCGCCTTTCGATTTTTCTCCTGTTTAGCTCTTGCCCAACTAAAGCGCATCTGGTATAGATGATGTCAAGTTGATTCTCTAACATGTACACAAAAAAAACAAAAGGCGCAAGTTCGAAGTTCGATTTTCAACTGCAACCAGAATATTGAAGGGGAAATTGTTGGCCGTTGAAAATCAATAGTTTTGTACATTTACAATGCGCAGGGGGGTCCGCCGATGCGTGAAAATGGAAATGTTTTCAGTTTTTTGGTAATGAGTTTTATATTGAAGGGGAATTCTTTGGCTGTTGAAAATCAATAGTTTCGTACATTTACAATGCACACGGGCAACCGCCAATGTGACATAATTGAATCTTTTTTATGCAATAGTAGCATAATCCGGTTACAGAATGATGGTATTGCAAGACAAAATTTTCGTTATTCTTCTCCTTTAATCAGGAAAATATATTGTTTCATTAATAATTTTGTGCCAATACATAAGAAACAATTAAACGAACAAAAATAATCTTTTTCATAATCCACCATTACATTTTGGGATATTTCCATAGTGGAAATCTGAAAAGGAAATGTTATCGATCATTTTTACCGCTACCTTGCAGTATTTTAGTCACATAATAGCGAAAACTCAGTTTGTTGACATTAGCGATTAAGGCCAGTGTTGCCACAATTAAATCTGTACCGAGAGTTGAAAAATCTTTTCTATCTGTACTCTTCTATCGAAAAAAGGACCGGATTCTGTACCCAAACAATAACGAGGTTGTTAAAATTTTCCATTCGGGGAAATCAAACCAGACATTCTGACTCGGTTGTTTTATTTGAGCTGGAATTCCGCAAGAACCCAGTAAACTAAAAGGCGGCGCCGTTCACTGTAAAAGTAGTGTGGGAAACCAATTAGAATTCCGGATGAGTTTGACTGGGTAATGTCAATATCAGCTCCAGCTCAAATTCTCACTGCCACTTTGTTTGCCAACCAAAGGTGGCCAACAGAGTGGCGGCGAGAAGCTGAGATGGGGTTGCACCCACCCCAGTTGGTCTGGGTTCAATCCCAGTCGAGGTCGTTGAGATTTTTCAGAGGTGAGAAAAATCTGAGGTCACGCCTTCCTTCGGAAGGGAAGTAAAGCCGTTGGTCCCCGGTCCATGAGTTGATGGGTCGATATCCACTCCAGATAGTGGGAGTGTCACCTCTGGCGTCGGTGTTTGGCCTCGTAGCGGAAATAGGCCGACGGAAAATAAACAGAATTGGAAGAAGAAGAAGAAGAAGAGATGGGGTTGGAAATATCAATAAGATGCGAGAAACCGGCTTGCAGGAATTCAAATGGAGTACGTCAGAGTAAACGTATGCACTCCGAGAAGATTCACTCAGCTTTTATTAGACATCATCCCTTTGATTTGCTGGAAGCATGTTTCTCGCATATTGCATTATGTCAGCTTCAGTTCAAGCTCAATCAGTACCAGCTACACTTCAGATTCTTGCCATCACTGCTGCCTAACTCAACTGTTTACTGGGATGCATCGCAGGGTTAAATTATTTTACCTTGCTGTCATGTAAAAAAATCTGTACCAATCTGTAATTTTTTAAAAAATGTATAATCTGTACTCTAATAAAAAAAATATACACAAACTGAACTGAAAAAAAGAAAAAAAAAAAGAAATTGATAGCAGTTTGATGGGCTCTAGCAGATAAGCCAAGTTGATCTCGAGTAAATCCTTTCTTGAGCATAATTTTGTTATCTTAGAGATCTGAAAAGAGTTAAGTGGCTGTATCTAGGGACAAAAGAAGAATATTTTAAGAGCATCTGTTGATTAAAAAGAAAAAAAATGTATTTCTCGATTTTGTCAATGTCCCGGTTTTATCAGCCTAAAATTCACCAATGGGCTGATAAAAATGGGTCTTCACTGTATTACCGTTATAAATCACAAAATGGTGGAAACTCGTCAACCGTTATACCGAAATGAAAAAAAAACTGAAGAAAGTAGCTACTACTTCGAAAACGTATTGCAATTGAAACATGTCATGTTTTGTTGAACAAATTACATTACTGTAATTAAAATTAATCGATAAAAGTCATATTGCGGAAATTATTCGAAAAAATACATCACAGATCGTACAATAAGCATAATATATTTTACGATGCAGGGAAAAACATATTTCTGCCAAACCTTCTGCAAATAACCTTTTCATCCGTTTTCTTCGCGTAATTGCAATTTGCAAGTCAGTAAACAGTATAAGCGGCAAAGCTTGTTGTTGCGCATAATTTAACTATTATTACTTAACTATTGATTTTCAATGGCCAACAATTCCCCCTTCAATATAAAACTCATTACCAAAAAACTGAAAACATTTCCATTTTCACGCATCGGCGGACCCCCCTGCGCATTGTAAATGTACAAAACTATTGATTTTCAACGGCCAACAATTTCCCCTTCAATATTCTGGTTGCAGTTGAAAATCGAACTTCGAACTTGCGCCTTTTGTTTTTTTTGTGTACATGTTAGAGAATCAACTTGACATCATCTATACCAGATGCGCTTTAGTTGGGCAAGAGCTAAACAGGAGAAAAATCGAAAGGCGCCAGTTCACTATTCCGATTTTCAACTGCAACCAGAATATAAAACTCATTAGAAAAAGGTGGAAATAATTCCATTCTGACACATCGGCGGACCCCCTGCGCATTGTAAATGTAGAAAACTATTGATTTTCAACGGACAACTTTTTCCTCCTCAACACAGAAAAGTTGAAAACATTTCCATTTTGAGGCATCAGCGGACCCCCCCTCCCCTCAGCGCATTGTAAATATACAAAACTATTGATTTTCAATGGCCAACAACTTTCCCTTCAACGATACTATGTGACCTCTAATATTTGGCTTGCAGTCCTTTCCTATAGCAAGCGAAAAAAGGAATGCCGCACATTCCAATCTTGCAAATATAAGCCATGAATGTCGTTCACTACATTCATTTTGAACCGCTGCTATGAAATTGATTTGCAACAGTTCCAACGGAACGGATGATGTAAGATAAACACACGGGCCATTCACATACATTCGCAACAGCTAGCGAACGAAACCCAACTACGACAGCAAGCCGAATAACCGAACTTTCACGAACATGTAACAGGCACGATCAGCAGCACGAACGTTTTTGTTTTTCTCTCGTTCGTTTACATGCATAGCAGCTTTAGGTACAGTTGCAGCGTGGCGGTCGCGTTGGTTTTTTCCCGAACTTTCGCATTAAAATGAAATTCGAAATGTCTTCTTCCAGCCTTGGTGGCGGGAAACAAAACTGCTGTGTGGCGGCATTCACGCACACCAAAGAGATTACATTCATTGAACGACATTCATACGTACACCAACCATGAAATTCGTGTATGACTTTCCTGCTCGGGCAGCAGCGTGAAAGTTTGTAAGCTTATGACGTTCATAAAAAAAATGTCACGTTTCCAGCCCTGCAAACAAATCTAAATCATAAAAGTAGTTTTAATTTTCTTGTTTTGCAATAGTTTTTAATGTTTATAGTAAAATCGCAATATTATATATTAACAATGCTATAAGTCTCTGAATTCACATAGATTACAAATTATCTCTTTATTGAATGCAGACAAAAACATATTCTTATTACGACAATACAGATTTTAAACAAATGCATCTGGCTGCTCTCAATTGCACCAACAGAAGAGTTACCCTACCTTTTGGATGATATAATAAATAAAAGAGATGCTATTGATCTGGTTCGAATTTTAACCCCTTCTAGCCCATGTTGTTTATAGACAACAACATTTTAAACATTTATAACTTTTTATTTAGGCAAGATTTGCTCACAAAAATGAGTCAGACCATGGCGATATATTCAAACTAACAGCAAATTGACGCGAAAACACGTGAATATACGAACGCTCAAGTCTTTCGCGATCAACCACGCACACCAACGCGCGCGATCAAGTTTGCGTAACTTGATAACACCCCGGTAATAAGGTGAATGTTTTAGTATTTAAGAAGTTTCAAACGCGGTCTCAAACGCGAACCTACACACGTCCGTGTTCGCGCGATCATGAATGTCCGGAAATCATTATCCTCCGTCCTAGCAACATAGGGCCATACATTCACTTAGACCAATCATATCTCATATCCACTAGACAACACTTTCCATGGCGACATGACGGGTAGCTCTAGTAATATGGAAGATCTCACTTTCTTCTAGCATCTAAATCGTACACCGGAAATTAAGTATCAGATTCACGGTCCGCGAATATGCGAACGGCACATGGTTATAAAATAGAATTTATACACGCGAAGTTACGCACATGTTAGCACACGCGACATACAAACGCTCGAGTCCTTCGCGATGATACACGTGCTCGCAAAACCCCTAAGCCCGTACATATCTAAACCATACAGTGAATATCACAGACAGAATCACGGCCCGCTGTGATTAGCCTTAATTAGCAGTGTTTTAGTGGGCGACATTGCCTGTCTCGTCTGCAATTGTAGTAAGGGGTTCTGACGGGGAGCCCTTCCGAGAATCCAGCTCTACAGCTCTAGTAGGACAACTTTCGAAAAAAAATATGAACGGATTTTTTCCCTGTAGAACATATTTACCAGAGTTGTCTTGCAAAATATTTATATGAGAATATGCTAAAAAATTGTAATTGGAACATTTAGTCGGTCAGAGTACTAAGTGCATAACGTTCTGAAATTCTGGCGAAATTTTCTTAGACCTTCTAAATGTACATAATGATACCACTGCCAGAGTATCAATAATCATAAGTTTAATAATATGTTATTTTGGTTTCTGGGAATCATACATGACATCGCCACTCTAAAATGAGAATCGCTTCACCGTACGGCGTCAAGCCACAGGCAACTGGAACAATAAAATTCGATCTCATGACTATCTACAATCAAACTCATTTCTATTCCGAATAAGTTCGTATTCCGCGTGGCTGCATCTGTCTGGAAACTTGAATCCAACTGTGCAATCATCGTCAGCAAGAAATTGTTTCTTACTATCCAACATTCACTGAACTTCATTTGTTGAATAATAAAAAGCAATTCCTTCCTCACATTATTCAACTATTCCCCGCTTCCGAACGTACATTTCAATTTGTCTTTCTTTCTTCCAGGTTCCCCCTCAATGATGCACGACAAGAAAAAAATGCTCGACCTCACCCGAGACAAACCGATCAAAATCGCCGTCCGGGTTCAGGTGCCCGTCAGGGATCATCCCAAGGTGAGTTCCTCCGCCAGCAAAACGGTGGGAGGGTAGATGATTATTTCGTTCATTCATGCATGTCTCTTACTGCTGACTGCGGTGGCGAGAGGTGGAGGGAAACAAAAGAATGAAGAGATGAAAGCCATGGCAACCCATCACGGAAGATGTTGAACGCAGACCGGGAGAAAATTCCTTCAATTTCATCGTCATTCCGGTAGCCGAGTTAGATGAGAAATGCGGGTCAATTAAATATCATCGAATCGTGATTTGTCTGATGGCAGAGAAAGCTCACTCGAGAGTAGGTTCCACTGAGGGTTCCGAATTGGACAAGACACGTGTGGGCGAACGAAAGATAAATTACTTCCGATTGAGAGAATGAAGAACGTTGAAATACTTCAAAAATGAATAGGGGATAGATTTTTTTTTATCATTTTATTACGTGCGGTCGAAAGCTTCATTAATCAGCAATCATCCTTCTCAAAATGAGGAACGAATAAAAAAACACTTGCGGCAGCCATAAGCTCGAACCCAAATCGTTTACAGCTTCTCCTTCACGAAGGGATCAACCGAAATCAGCGTTAGACTTTTTACCGAACGGCACAGATTTTCAAACTTTATGGCGACCGGATTTCGCCTTTTAACACAAACCTCACCGGAGCGGTAATATTTTGTCACCAGTTTATGGCCGACTGGAGACTAGGATTGTAGGAGAAAAACGCCGGTCGAGGATACTTTTTCCTTCCTAAAGAGCGGATATTTTGAGGTATTTTCATTGCGCACAGGGAATCGGAAAAAAACAAGAACATTTAACGCACCCAAACCGGTACACGACACCAACGACGAAGCAGGCTCTGGGTTGACAAATTTCGATCGACTTATCAAACCTTGCCACGGGGTGAAAATGACCCCTACAGTTCTTTTAGGTCGGATAAGGTTGTGTTAGGTATTTCTAATGAATGCGTGGGTTGCTGAGATAGGATTTCCCATTCAATTGAGCTCCAGGGAGAGAATGTTGGGTAGAAACATTTTCTGTCAAATCTGTATTTGTTAAACACTGATCTGTGCGAAGAAAAAAATGAAGTATTCCATGATTTTTTGAAAAGTTTTTTTTTCGAACAAATGCACGGGCGTAAATGCAATCATTGCAGCTTGGAAGCACTTAACGCTGCTGTTTCATAAGAATTAAAAAAAAGTCAAACAGTCCCATTAAATCATAAAAATGACACTAACATGAAAACACCCACCATTTCACTTACCGAAAGTGCCGCACTGCAATGGCTCTTCAGTACCTACGAATGTGTCACAATATTGCCTCCTGGCATCTATACGCTCAACTGGTTTCACAATCAATTCGATCTGGAAAAATTGCCATTCTTCGCCTCGTTGCCGACGAAGCACATAACGACGAGCCAATATTCGAAATTAATTCGAAGTAATTCGAAGCAACGCATAAAAGAATCAATAAAAGTTTCCCATAACAGAACGTCGATCGCAACGAGGCCCCATTAAAAACAGCGTCACTCACGTGTAAAGTTGATGCATAAATAATAATAATAATAAAAAAAAACCGTTTCTCGATTGAACAAACATCTCTCACATTTTTCATCGATTCTCCTCCGGAAAGCTCGCCTTTTTAATGACACCCAACGATAGGAAAAACTCCCGCCATGTTTGGAAGCGATCGGTGCACGCCTTCCGAGAAGTCAAACAAACAAAAAGTCACATGAGATTGGAGCGGAATTGACATCTTTTTTTTCTATACCTTCTAGAATATCAAAGTTCTGTTCGAACAGTTCAATAAAACCCCTAGAAAAAATGTCACCCCGAAACCAACAGATTCTCGCTCAGAAACCGGATGACCAAGGATAAATACCGAGCCGTTCATCAACGAACGTGCCAACATTTATCAGGGGTTCAATCGAAGTAGGCTCCACACTACGGGTGATTGTGACATATCGGGGAATAAACTTCAGAATGGCCTAAGGACATTCTGCCGGAGCTTGTCATACGATTTAGATATCGATTGGAAATTGCAGTTGTGCTTTGTTCAATTTTAAAACCTTGCGACCGACCGGTTGCCAGACGTTGGATCGAGAAAAAAAAACCAAGCAGGCTGGTAGATGTCGATTCGTGTGGAAACTGTCAGTTCGAGTTCGCAATAAAGTTGAAACGAAATTCCGTTTCAGATAGTCAATGGAGTGCTCTTCTGAAAACAAAGATAGTTTTGCACGATCGGAACACAATTGAGCCGTCGCTTTAGGACACAGACACATTTCAATCAGTCTAAAATTTACGTTTGAAAAACATGCATCTGAAATATCGATTGTCTTTTTCCTTTTTTCATTTACCTTATATCTTTTGTCGGCTGCCTTTTGCTTATTGTCTTTTCGTCTTTCCGTCTTGCTGTCTATCCGTCTATCCGTGTTTCCGTGTTTCCATGTTTCCGTGTTTCCGTGTTTTGCGTGTTTCCGTGTTTTGCGTGTTTCCGTATTTCCGTGTTTCCGTCTTTCCGTGTTTGCGTGTTTCCGTGTTTCCATGTTTCCGTGTTATCGTGTTTCCGTCTTTCCGTCATTCCGTCTTTCCGTTATTTCGTCTTTCCATCTTTTGTCTTTTGTCTACCTGTCCCGTCTGTCTTGTTCCTTGTTCCTTGCTTCATGCTCCTTGTTCCTTGTTCCTTGTTCCTTGTTCCATGTTCCTTGTTCCTTGTTCCTTGTTCCTTGTTCCTTGTTCCTTGTTCCTTGTTCCTTGTTCCTTGTTCCTTGTTCCTTGTTCCTTGTTCCTTGTTCCTTGTTCCTTGTTCCTTGTTCCTTGTTCCTTGTTCCTTGTTCCTTGTTCCTTGTTCCTTGTTCCTTGTTCCTTGTTCCTTGTTCCTTGTTCCTTGTTCCTTGTTCCTTGTTCCTTGTTCCTTGTTCCTTGTTCCTTGTTCCTTGTTCCTTGTTCCTTGTTCCTTGTTCCTTGTTCCTTGTTCCTTGTTCCTTGTTCCTTGTTCCTTGTTCCTTGTTCCTTGTTCCTTGTTCCTTGTTCCTTGTTCCTTGTTCCTTGTTCCTTGTTCCTTGTTCCTTGTTCCTTGTTCCTTGTTCCTTGTTCCTTGTTCCTTGTTCCTTGTTCCTTGTTCCTTGTTCCTTGTTCCTTGTTCCTTGTTCCTTGTTCCTTGTTCCTTGTTCCTTGTTCCTTGTTTCTTGTTCCTTGTTCCTTGTTCCTTGTTCCTTGTTCCTTGTTCCTTGTTCCTTGTTCCTTGTTCCTTGTTCCTTGTTCCTTGTTCCTTGTTCCTTGTTCCTTGTTCCTTGTTCCTTGTTCCTTGTTCCTTGTTCCTTGTTCCTTGTTCCTTGTTCCTTGTTCCTTGTTCCTTGTTCCTTGTTCCTTGTTCCTTGTTCCTTGTTCCTTGTTCCTTGTTCCTTGTTCCTTGTTCCTTGTTCCTTGTTCCTTGTTCCTTGTTCCTTGTTCCTTGTTCCTTGTTCCTTGTTCCTTGTTCCTTGTTCCTTGTTCCTTGTTCCTTGTTCCTTGTTCCTTGTTCCTTGTTGCTTATTCCTTGTTCCTTGTTCCCCTTTTTTACTCCTGTTCCACTTTTCATCTTTTCTTCTATTTCTCTTTTCCTTTTTTCTTGTTTCTTTTTACTTCTTTTCTACTTTTCCTTGTGTCTTCTTTTTTTCTTTTACTTTTTTCCTCTTTTTCCCTTTAACTCTTTTGCTCTTTTGCGCTTATGTTCTTATACTTTTTCGCTCTGCTGTTCTTCAGCTCTTGATCTCTTTAGCTCTTCAGTTATGTAGCTCTTCAGCTCTTTTGCTCTTTTGCTACTTTGCTCTTTTGCTCTTTTGCTCTTTTGCTCTTTTGCTCTTTTGCTCTTTTGCTCTTTTGCTCTTTTGCCCTTTTGCCCTTTTGCTCTTTTGCTCTTTTGCTCTTTTGCTCTTTTGCTCTTTTGCTCTTTTGCTCTTTTGCTCTTTTGCTCTTTTGCTCTTTTGCTCTTTCGCTCTTTTGCTCTTTCGCTCTTTTGCTCTTTTGCTCTTTTGCTCTTTTGCTCTTTTGCTCTTTTGCTCTTTTGCTCTTTTGCTCTTTTGCTCTTTTGCTCTTTTGCTCTTTTGCTCTTTTGTTCTTTTGCTCTTTTGCTCTTTTGCTCTTTTGCTCTTTTGCTCTTTTGCTCTTTTGCTCTTTTGCTCTTTTGCTCTTTTGCTCTTTTGCTCTTTCGCTCTTTTGCTCTTTCGCTCTTTTGCTCTTTTGCTCTTTTGCTCTTTTGCTCTTTTGCTCTTTTGCTCTTTTGCTCTTTTGCTCTTTTGCTCTTTTGCTCTTTTGCTCTTTTGCTCTTTTGCTCTTTTGCTCTTTTGCTCTTTTGCTCTTTTGCTCTTTTGCTCTTTTGCTCTTTTGCTCTTTTGCTCTTTTGCTCTTTTGCTCTTTTGCTCTTTTGCTCTTTTGCTCTTTTGCTCTTTTGCTCTTTTGCTCTTTTGCTCTTTTGCTCTTTTGCTCTTTTGCTCTTTTGCTCTTTTGCTCTTTTGCTCTTTTGCTCTTTTGCTCTTTTGCTCTTTTGCTCTTTTGCTCTTTTGCTCTTTTGCTCTTTTGCTCTTTTGCTCTTTTGCTCTTTTGCTCTTTTGCTCTTTTGCTCTTTTGCTCTTTTGCTCTTTTGCTCTTTTGCTCTTTTGCTCTTTTGCTCTTTTGCTCTTTTGCTCTTTTGCTCTTTTGCTCTTTTGCTCTTTTGCTCTTTTGCTCTTTTGCTCTTTTGCTCTTTTGCTCTTTTGCTCTTTTGCTCTTTTGCTCTTTTGCTCTTTTGCTCTTTTGCTCTTTTGCTCTTTTGCTCATTTGCTCTTTTGCTCTTTTGCTCTTTTGCTCTTTTGCTCTTTTGCTCTTTTGCTCTTTTGCTCTTTTGCTCTTTTGTTCTTTTGCTCTTTTGCTCTTTTGCTCTTTTGCTCTTTTGCTCTTTTGCTCTTTTGCTCTTTTGCTCTTTTGCTCTTTTGCTCTTTTGCTCTTTTGCTCTTTTGCTCTTTTGCTCTTTTGCTCTTTTGCTCTTTTGCTCTTTTGCTCTTTTGCTCTTTTGCTCTTTTGCTCTTTTGCTCTTTTGCTCTTTTGCTCTTTTGCTCTTTTGCTCTTTTGCTCTTTTGCTCTTTTGCTCTTTTGCTCTTTTGCTCTTTTGCTCTTTTGCTCTTTTGCTCTTTTGCTCTTTTGCTCTTTTGCTCTTTTGCTCTTTTGCTCTTTTGCTCTTTTGCTCTTTTGCTCTTTTGCTCTTTTGCTCTTTTGCTCTTTTGCTCTTTTGCTCTTTTGCTCTTTTGCTCTTTAGCTCGTTTGCTCTTTTTCTCTTTTGCTCTTGCCTTTTTGTTCTTTTGCTCCTTTGATCTTTTGCTTTTTGCTCTTTAGCTCTTTTGCTTTTTACTGCCCATGATCGCAAATCAGTCCCATAATGATAGGAAATCTCATAGAAAACGGGACAAATATGCGATCATGGGCAGTTTAGCTCTTTTATTCTTTTTCTCTTTTGTTTTCTTCTTGCTCTTTAGTTTTTGCTCTCTTTTTCTCTTTAGCTCTTTTGATCCTCTGTTCTTTGGCTCTTTTGCTCTTTCGCACTTTTCCTCTTTTGCTCTTTTGTTCTTTTGCTCTTTTGCTCTTTTGCTCTTTTGCTCTTTTGCTCTTTTGCTCTTTTGCTCTTTTGCTCTTTTGCTCTTTTGCTCTTTTGCTCTTTTGCTCTTTTGCTCTTTTGCTCTTTTGCTCTTTTGCTCTTTTGCTCTTTTGCTCTTTTGCTCTTTTGCTCTTTTGCTCTTTTGCTCTTTTGCTCTTTTGCTCTTTTGCTCTTTTGCTCTTTTGCTCTTTTGCTCTTTTGCTCTTTTGCTCTTTTGCTCTTTTGCTCTTTTGCTCTTTTGCTCTTTTGCTCTTTTGCTCTTTTGCTCTTTTGCTCTTTTGCTCTTTTGCTCTTTTGCTCTTTTGCTCTTTTGCTCTTTTGCTCTTTTGCTCTTTTGCTCTTTTGCTCTTTTGCTCTTTTGCTCTTTTGCTCTTTTGCTCTTTTGCTCTTTTGCTCTTTTGCTCTTTTGCTCTTTTGCTCTTTTGCTCTTTTGCTCTTTTGCTCTTTTGCTCTTTTGCTCTTTTGCTCTTTTGCTCTTTTGCTCTTTTGCTCTTTTGCTCTTTTGCTCTTTTGCTCTTTTGCTCTTTTGCTTTTTTGCTCTTTTGCTCTTTTGCTCTTTTGCTCTCTTGCTCTTTTGCTCTTTTGCTCTTTTGCTCTTTTGCTCTTTTGCTCTTTTGCTCTTTTGCTCTTTAGCTCGTTTGCTCTTTTTCTCTTTTGCTCTTGCCTTTTTGTTCTTTTGCTCCTTTGATCTTTTGCTTTTTGCTCTTTAGCTCTTTTGCTTTTTACTGCCCATGATCGCAAATCAGTCCCATAATGATAGGAAATCTCATAGAAAACGGGACAAATATGCGATCATGGGCAGTTTAGCTCTTTTATTCTTTTTCTCTTTTGTTTTATTCTTGCTCTTTAGTTTTTGCTCTCTTTTTCTCTTTAGCTCTTTTGATCCTCTGTTCTTTGGCTCTTTTGCTCTTTCGCACTTTTCCTCTTTTGCTCTTTTGCTCTTTTGTTCTTTTGCTCTTTTGCTCTTTTGCTCTTTTGCTCTTTTGCTCTTTTGCTCTTTTGCTCTTTTGCTCTTTTGCTCTTTTGCTCTTTTGCTCTTTTGCTCTTTTGCTCTTTTGCTCTTTTGCTCTTTTGCTCTTTTGCTCTTTTGCTCTTTTGCTCTTTTGCTCTTTTGCTCTTTTGCTCTTTTGCTCTTTTGCTCTTTTGCTCTTTTGCTCTTTTGCTCTTTTGCTCTTTTGCTCTTTTGCTCTTTTGCTCTTTTGCTCTTTTGCTCTTTTGCTCTTTTGCTCTTTTGCTCTTTTGCTCTTTTGCTCTTTTGCTCTTTTGCTCTTTTGCTCTTTTGCTCTTTTGCTCATTTGCTCTTTTGCTCTTTTGCTCTTTTGCTCTTTTGCTCTTTTGCTCTTTTGCTCTTTTGCTCTTTTGCTCTTTTGCTCTTTTGCTCTTTTGCTCTTTTGCTCTTTTGCTCTTTTGCTCTTTTGCTCTTTTGCTCTTTTGCTCTTTTGCTCTTTTGCTCTTTTGCTCTTTTGCTCTTTTGCTCTTTTGCTCTTTTGCTCTTTTGCTCTTTTGCTCTTTTGCTCTTTTGCTCTTTTGCTCTTTTGCTCTTTAGCTCTTTTGCTCTTTTGCTCTTTTGCTCTTTTGCTCTTTTGCTCTTTTGCTTTTTTGCTCTTTTGCTCTTTTGCTCTCTTGCTCTTTTGCTCTTTTGCTCTTTTGCTCTTTAGCTCGTTTGCTCTTTTTCTCTTTTGCTCTTGCCTTTTTGTTCTTTTGCTCCTTTGATCTTTTGCTTTTTGCTCTTTAGCTCTTTTGCTTTTTACTGCCCATGATCGCAAATCAGTCCCATAATGATAGGAAATCTCATAGAAAACGGGACAAATATGCGATCATGGGCAGGTTAGCTCTTTTATTCTTTTTCTCTTTTGTTTTCTTCTTGCTCTTTAGTTTTTGCTCTCTTTTTCTCTTTAGCTCTTTTGATCCTCTGTTCTTTGGCTCTTTTGCTCTTTCGCACTTTTCCTCTTTTGCTCTTTTGTTCTTTTGCTCTTTTGCTCTTTTGCTCTTTTGCTATTTTGCTCTTTTGCTCTTTTGCTCTTTTGCTCTTTTGCTCTTTTGCTCTTTTGCTCTTTTGCTCTTTTGCTCTTTTGCTCTTTTGCTCTTTTGCTCTTTTGCTCTTTTGCTCTTTTGCTCTTTTGCTCTTTTGCTCTTTTGCTCTTTTGCTCTTTTGCTCTTTTGCTCTTTTGCTCTTTTGCTCTTTTGCTCTTTTGCTCTTTTGCTCTTTTGCTCTTTTGCTCTTTTGCTCTTTTGCTCTTTTGCTCTTTTGCTCTTTTGCTCTTTTGCTCTTTTGCTCTTTTGCTCTTTTGCTCTTTTGCTCTTTTGCTCTTTTGCTCTTTTGCTCTTTTGCTCTTTTGCTCTTTTGCTCTTTTGCTCTTTTGCTCTTTTGCTCTTTTGCTCTTTTGCTCTTTTGCTCTTTTGCTCTTTTGCTCTTTTGCTCTTTTGCTCTTTTGCTCTTTTGCTCTTTTGCTCTTTTGCTCTTTTGCTCTTTTGCTCTTTTGCTCTTTTGCTCTTTTGCTCTTTTGCTCTTTTGCTCTTTTGCTCTTTTGCTCTTTTGCTCTTTTGCTCTTTTGCTCTTTTGCTCTTTTGCTCTTTTGCTCTTTTGCTCTTTTGCTCTTTTGCTCTTTTGCTCTTTTGCTCTTTTGCTCTTTTGCTCTTTTGCTCTTTTGCTCTTTTGCTCTTTTGCTCTTTTGCTCTTTTGCTCTTTTGCTCTTTTGCTCTTTTGCTTTTTTGCTCTTTTGCTCTTTTGCTCTCTTGCTCTTTTGCTCTTTTGCTCTTTAGCTCGTTTGCTCTTTTTCTCTTTTGCTCTTGCCTTTTTGTTCTTTTGCTCCTTTGATCTTTTGCTTTTTGCTCTTTAGCTCTTTTGCTTTTTACTGCCCATGATCGCAAATCAGTCCCATAATGATAGGAAATCTCATAGAAAACGGGACAAATATGCGATCATGGGCAGTTTAGCTCTTTTATTCTTTTTCTCTTTTGTTTTCTTCTTGCTCTTTAGTTTTTGCTCTCTTTTTCTCTTTAGCTCTTTTGATCCTCTGTTCTTTGGCTCTTTTGCTCTTTCGCACTTTTCCTCTTTTGCTCTTTTGTTCTTTTGCTCTTTTGCTCTTTTGCTCTTTTGCTCTTTTGCTATTTTGCTCTTTTGCTCTTTTGCTCTTTTGCTCTTTTGCTCTTTTGCTCTTTTGCTCTTTTGTTCTTTTGCTCTTTTGCTCTTTTGCTCTTTTGCTCTTTTGCTCTTTTGCTCTTTTGCTCTTTTTCTCTTTTGCTCTTTTGCTCTTTTGCTCTTTTGCTCTTTTGCTCTTTTGCTCTTTTGCTCTTTTGCTCTTTTGCTCTTTTGCTCTTTTGCTCTTTTGCTCTTTTGCTCTTTTGCTCTTTTGCTCTTTTGCTCTTTTGCTCTTTTGCTCTTTTGCTCTTTTGCTCTTTTGCTCTTTTGCTCTTTTGCTCTTTTGCTCTTTTGCTCTTTTGCTCTTTTGCTCTTTTGCTCTTTTGCTCTTTTGCTCTTTTGCTCTTTTGCTCTTTTGCTCTTTTGCTCTTTTGCTCTTTTGCTCTTTTGCTCTTTTGCTCTTTTGCTCTTTTGCTCTTTTGCTCTTTTGCTCTTTTGCTCTTTTGCTCTTTTGCTCTTTTGCTCTTTTGCTCTTTTGCGCTTTTGCTCTTTTGCGTATATACTCTCTTGTTCATTTGCTCTTTTCCTCTTTAGCTCTTTAGTTCTTTAGCTCTTTAGTTCTTTACTTCTATAGCTCTTTACCTCTTTAGCTTTTTAACTCTTTAGCTCTTTTTTTAGCTCTTCTCATTTTGTCGTTTTCTCATTTTCTTACTTTCTCATTTTCTTATTTTCTCATTTTCTCATTTTCTCATTTTCTCATTTTCTCATTTTCTCATTTTCTCATTTTCTCATTTTCTCATTTTCTCATTTTCTCATTTTCTCATTTTCTCATTTTCTCATTTTCTCATTTTCTCATTTTCTCATTTTCTCATTTTCTCATTTTCTCATTTTCTCATTTTCTCATTTTCTCATTTTCTCATTTTCTCATTTTCTCATTTTCTCATTTTCTCATTTTCTCATTTTCTCATTTTCTCATTTTCTCATTTTCTCATTTTCTCATTTTCTCATTTTCTCATTTTCTCATTTTCTCATTTTCTCATTTTCTCATTTTCTCATTTTCTCATTTTCTCATTTTCTCATTTTCTCATTTTCTCATTTTCTCATTTTCTCATTTTCTCATTTTCTCATTTTCTCATTTTCTCATTTTCTCATTTTCTCATTTTCTCATTTTCTCATTTTCTCATTTTCTCATTTTCTCATTTTCTCATTTTCTCATTTTCTCATTTTCTCATTTTCTCATTTTCTCATTTTCTCATTTTCTCATTTTCTCATTTTCTCATTTTCTCATTTTCTCATTTTCTCATTTTCTCATTTTCTCATTTTCTCATTTTCTCATTTTCTCATTTTCTCATTTTCTCATTTTCTCATTTTCTCATTTTCTCATTTTCTCATTTTCTCATTTTCTCATTTTCTCATTTTCTCATTTTCTCATTTTCTCATTTTCTCATTTTCTCATTTTCTCATTTTCTCATTTTCTCATTTTCTCATTTTCTCATTTTCTCATTTTCTCATTTTCTCATTTTCTCATTTTCTCATTTTCTCATTTTCTCATTTTCTCATTTTCTCATTTTCTCATTTTCTCATTTTCTCATTTTCTCATTTTCTCATTTTCTCATTTTCTCATTTTCTCATTTTCTCATTTTCTCATTTTCTCATTTTCTCATTTTCTCATTTTCTCATTTTCTCATTTTCTCATTTTCTCATTTTCTCATTTTCTCATTTTCTCATTTTCTCATTTTCTCATTTTCTCATTTTCTCATTTTCTCATTTTCTCATTTTCTCATTTTCTCATTTTCTCATTTTCTCATTTTCTCATTTTCTCATTTTCTCATTTTCTCATTTTCTCATTTTCTCATTTTCTCATTTTCTCATTTTCTCATTTTCTCATTTTCTCATTTTCTCATTTTCTCATTTTCTCATTTTCTCATTTTCTCATTTTCTCATTTTCTCATTTTCTCATTTTCTCATTTTCTCATTTTCTCATTTTCTCATTTTCTCATTTTCTCATTTTCTCATTTTCTCATTTTCTCATTTTCTCATTTTCTCATTTTCTCATTTTCTCATTTTCTCATTTTCTCATTTTCTCATTTTCTCATTTTCTCATTTTCTCATTTTCTCATTTTCTCATTTTCTCATTTTCTCATTTTCTCATTTTCTCATTTTCTCATTTTCTCATTTTCTCATTTTCTCATTTTCTCATTTTCTCATTTTCTCATTTTCTCATTTTCTCATTTTCTCATTTTCTCATTTTCTCATTTTCTCATTTTCTCATTTTCTCATTTTCTCATTTTCTCATTTTCTCATTTTCTCATTTTCTCATTTTCTCATTTTCTCATTTTCTCATTTTCTCATTTTCTCATTTTCTCATTTTCTCATTTTCTCATTTTCTCATTTTCTCATTTTCTCATTTTCTCATTTTCTCATTTTCTCATTTTCTCATTTTCTCATTTTCTCATTTTCTCATTTTCTCATTTTCTCATTTTCTCATTTTCTCATTTTCTCATTTTCTCATTTTCTCATTTTCTCATTTTCTCATTTTCTCATTTTCTCATTTTCTCATTTTCTCATTTTCTCATTTTCTCATTTTCTCATTTTCTCATTTTCTCATTTTCTCATTTTCTCATTTTCTCATTTTCTCATTTTCTCATTTTCTCATTTTCTCATTTTCTCATTTTCTCATTTTCTCATTTTCTCATTTTCTCATTTTCTCATTTTCTCATTTTCTCATTTTCTCATTTTCTCATTTTCTCATTTTCTCATTTTCTCATTTTCTCATTTTCTCATTTTCTCATTTTCTCATTTTCTCATTTTCTCATTTTCTCATTTTCTCATTTTCTCATTTTCTCATTTTCTCATTTTCTCATTTTCTCATTTTCTCATTTTCTCATTTTCTCATTTTCTCATTTTCTCATTTTCTCATTTTCTCATTTTCTCATTTTCTCATTTTCTCATTTTCTCATTTTCTCATTTTCTCATTTTCTCATTTTCTCATTTTCTCATTTTCTCATTTTCTCATTTTCTCATTTTCTCATTTTCTCATTTTCTCATTTTCTCATTTTCTCATTTTCTCATTTTCTCATTTTCTCATTTTCTCATTTTCTCATTTTCTCATTTTCTCATTTTCTCATTTTCTCATTTTCTCATTTTCTCATTTTCTCATTTTCTCATTTTCTCATTTTCTCATTTTCTCATTTTCTCATTTTCTCATTTTCTCATTTTCTCATTTTCTCATTTTCTCATTTTCTCATTTTCTCATTTTCTCATTTTCTCATTTTCTCATTTTCTCATTTTCTCATTTTCTCATTTTCTCATTTTCTCATTTTCTCATTTTCTCATTTTCTCATTTTCTCATTTTCTCATTTTCTCATTTTCTCATTTTCTCATTTTCTCATTTTCTCATTTTCTCATTTTCTCATTTTCTCATTTTCTCATTTTCTCATTTTCTCATTTTCTCATTTTCTCATTTTCTCATTTTCTCATTTTCTCATTTTCTCATTTTCTCATTTTCTCATTTTCTCATTTTCTCATTTTCTCATTTTCTCATTTTCTCATTTTCTCATTTTCTCATTTTCTCATTTTCTCATTTTCTCATTTTCTCATTTTCTCATTTTCTCATTTTCTCATTTTCTCATTTTCTCATTTTCTCATTTTCTCATTTTCTCATTTTCTCATTTTCTCATTTTCTCATTTTCTCATTTTCTCATTTTCTCATTTTCTCATTTTCTCATTTTCTCATTTTCTCATTTTCTCATTTTCTCATTTTCTCATTTTCTCATTTTCTCATTTTCTCATTTTCTCATTTTCTCATTTTCTCATTTTCTCATTTTCTCATTTTCTCATTTTCTCATTTTCTCATTTTCTCATTTTCTCATTTTCTCATTTTCTCATTTTCTCATTTTCTCATTTTCTCATTTTCTCATTTTCTCATTTTCTCATTTTCTCATTTTCTCATTTTCTCATTTTCTCATTTTCTCATTTTCTCATTTTCTCATTTTCTCATTTTCTCATTTTCTCATTTTCTCATTTTCTCATTTTCTCATTTTCTCATTTTCTCATTTTCTCATTTTCTCATTTTCTCATTTTCTCATTTTCTCATTTTCTCATTTTCTCATTTTCTCATTTTCTCATTTTCTCATTTTCTCATTTTCTCATTTTCTCATTTTCTCATTTTCTCATTTTCTCATTTTCTCATTTTCTCATTTTCTCATTTTCTCATTTTCTCATTTTCTCATTTTCTCATTTTCTCATTTTCTCATTTTCTCATTTTCTCATTTTCTCATTTTCTCATTTTCTCATTTTCTCATTTTCTCATTTTCTCATTTTCTCATTTTCTCATTTTCTCATTTTCTCATTTTCTCATTTTCTCATTTTCTCATTTTCTCATTTTCTCATTTTCTCATTTTCTCATTTTCTCATTTTCTCATTTTCTCATTTTCTCATTTTCTCATTTTCTCATTTTCTCATTTTCTCATTTTCTCATTTTCTCATTTTCTCATTTTCTCATTTTCTCATTTTCTCATTTTCTCATTTTCTCATTTTCTCATTTTCTCATTTTCTCATTTTCTCATTTTCTCATTTTCTCATTTTCTCATTTTCTCATTTTCTCATTTTCTCATTTTCTCATTTTCTCATTTTCTCATTTTCTCATTTTCTCATTTTCTCATTTTCTCATTTTCTCATTTTCTCATTTTCTCATTTTCTCATTTTCTCATTTTCTCATTTTCTCATTTTCTCATTTTCTCATTTTCTCATTTTCTCATTTTCTCATTTTCTCATTTTCTCATTTTCTCATTTTCTCATTTTCTCATTTTCTCATTTTCTCATTTTCTCATTTTCTCATTTTCTCATTTTCTCATTTTCTCATTTTCTCATTTTCTCATTTTCTCATTTTCTCATTTTCTCATTTTCTCATTTTCTCATTTTCTCATTTTCTCATTTTCTCATTTTCTCATTTTCTCATTTTCTCATTTTCTCATTTTCTCATTTTCTCATTTTCTCATTTTCTCATTTTCTCATTTTCTCATTTTCTCATTTTCTCATTTTCTCATTTTCTCATTTTCTCATTTTCTCATTTTCTCATTTTCTCATTTTCTCATTTTCTCATTTTCTCATTTTCTCATTTTCTCATTTTCTCATTTTCTCATTTTCTCATTTTCTCATTTTCTCATTTTCTCATTTTCTCATTTTCTCATTTTCTCATTTTCTCATTTTCTCATTTTCTCATTTTCTCATTTTCTCATTTTCTCATTTTCTCATTTTCTCATTTTCTCATTTTCTCATTTTCTCATTTTCTCATTTTCTCATTTTCTCATTTTCTCATTTTCTCATTTTCTCATTTTCTCATTTTCTCATTTTCTCATTTTCTCATTTTCTCATTTTCTCATTTTCTCATTTTCTCATTTTCTCATTTTCTCATTTTCTCATTTTCTCATTTTCTCATTTTCTCATTTTCTCATTTTCTCATTTTCTCATTTTCTCATTTTCTCATTTTCTCATTTTCTCATTTTCTCATTTTCTCATTTTCTCATTTTCTCATTTTCTCATTTTCTCATTTTCTCATTTTCTCATTTTCTCATTTTCTCATTTTCTCATTTTCTCATTTTCTCATTTTCTCATTTTCTCATTTTCTCATTTTCTCATTTTCTCATTTTCTCATTTTCTCATTTTCTCATTTTCTCATTTTCTCATTTTCTCATTTTCTCATTTTCTCATTTTCTCATTTTCTCATTTTCTCATTTTCTCATTTTCTCATTTTCTCATTTTCTCATTTTCTCATTTTCTCATTTTCTCATTTTCTCATTTTCTCATTTTCTCATTTTCTCATTTTCTCATTTTCTCATTTTCTCATTTTCTCATTTTCTCATTTTCTCATTTTCTCATTTTCTCATTTTCTCATTTTCTCATTTTCTCATTTTCTCATTTTCTCATTTTCTCATTTTCTCATTTTCTCATTTTCTCATTTTCTCATTTTCTCATTTTCTCATTTTCTCATTTTCTCATTTTCTCATTTTCTCATTTTCTCATTTTCTCATTTTCTCATTTTCTCATTTTCTCATTTTCTCATTTTCTCATTTTCTCATTTTCTCATTTTCTCATTTTCTCATTTTCTCATTTTCTCATTTTCTCATTTTCTCATTTTCTCATTTTCTCATTTTCTCATTTTCTCATTTTCTCATTTTCTCATTTTCTCATTTTCTCATTTTCTCATTTTCTCATTTTCTCATTTTCTCATTTTCTCATTTTCTCATTTTCTCATTTTCTCATTTTCTCATTTTCTCATTTTCTCATTTTCTCATTTTCTCATTTTCTCATTTTCTCATTTTCTCATTTTCTCATTTTCTCATTTTCTCATTTTCTCATTTTCTCATTTTCTCATTTTCTCATTTTCTCATTTTCTCATTTTCTCATTTTCTCATTTTCTCATTTTCTCATTTTCTCATTTTCTCATTTTCTCATTTTCTCATTTTCTCATTTTCTCATTTTCTCATTTTCTCATTTTCTCATTTTCTCATTTTCTCATTTTCTCATTTTCTCATTTTCTCATTTTCTCATTTTCTCATTTTCTCATTTTCTCATTTTCTCATTTTCTCATTTTCTCATTTTCTCATTTTCTCATTTTCTCATTTTCTCATTTTCTCATTTTCTCATTTTCTCATTTTCTCATTTTCTCATTTTCTCATTTTCTCATTTTCTCATTTTCTCATTTTCTCATTTTCTCATTTTCTCATTTTCTCATTTTCTCATTTTCTCATTTTCTCATTTTCTCATTTTCTCATTTTCTCATTTTCTCATTTTCTCATTTTCTCATTTTCTCATTTTCTCATTTTCTCATTTTCTCATTTTCTCATTTTCTCATTTTCTCATTTTCTCATTTTCTCATTTTCTCATTTTCTCATTTTCTCATTTTCTCATTTTCTCATTTTCTCATTTTCTCATTTTCTCATTTTCTCATTTTCTCATTTTCTCATTTTCTCATTTTCTCATTTTCTCATTTTCTCATTTTCTCATTTTCTCATTTTCTCATTTTCTCATTTTCTCATTTTCTCATTTTCTCATTTTCTCATTTTCTCATTTTCTCATTTTCTCATTTTCTCATTTTCTCATTTTCTCATTTTCTCATTTTCTCATTTTCTCATTTTCTCATTTTCTCATTTTCTCATTTTCTCATTTTCTCATTTTCTCATTTTCTCATTTTCTCATTTTCTCATTTTCTCATTTTCTCATTTTCTCATTTTCTCATTTTCTCATTTTCTCATTTTCTCATTTTCTCATTTTCTCATTTTCTCATTTTCTCATTTTCTCATTTTCTCATTTTCTCATTTTCTCATTTTCTCATTTTCTCATTTTCTCATTTTCTCATTTTCTCATTTTCTCATTTTCTCATTTTCTCATTTTCTCATTTTCTCATTTTCTCATTTTCTCATTTTCTCATTTTCTCATTTTCTCATTTTCTCATTTTCTCATTTTCTCATTTTCTCATTTTCTCATTTTCTCATTTTCTCATTTTCTCATTTTCTCATTTTCTCATTTTCTCATTTTCTCATTTTCTCATTTTCTCATTTTCTCATTTTCTCATTTTCTCATTTTCTCATTTTCTCATTTTCTCATTTTCTCATTTTCTCATTTTCTCATTTTCTCATTTTCTCATTTTCTCATTTTCTCATTTTCTCATTTTCTCATTTTCTCATTTTCTCATTTTCTCATTTTCTCATTTTCTCATTTTCTCATTTTCTCATTTTCTCATTTTCTCATTTTCTCATTTTCTCATTTTCTCATTTTCTCATTTTCTCATTTTCTCATTTTCTCATTTTCTCATTTTCTCATTTTCTCATTTTCTCATTTTCTCATTTTCTCATTTTCTCATTTTCTCATTTTCTCATTTTCTCATTTTCTCATTTTCTCATTTTCTCATTTTCTCATTTTCTCATTTTCTCATTTTCTCATTTTCTCATTTTCTCATTTTCTCATTTTCTCATTTTCTCATTTTCTCATTTTCTCATTTTCTCATTTTCTCATTTTCTCATTTTCTCATTTTCTCATTTTCTCATTTTCTCATTTTCTCATTTTCTCATTTTCTCATTTTCTCATTTTCTCATTTTCTCATTTTCTCATTTTCTCATTTTCTCATTTTCTCATTTTCTCATTTTCTCATTTTCTCATTTTCTCATTTTCTCATTTTCTCATTTTCTCATTTTCTCATTTTCTCATTTTCTTTATTTTCTTTATTTTCTTATTTTCTTATTTTCTTATTTTCTTATTTTCTCATTTTCTCATTTTCTCATTTTCTAATTTTCTCATTTTCTCGTTTTCTCGTTTTCTCGTTTTCTCGTTTTCTCATTTTCTCATTTTCTCATTTTCTCATTTTCTCATTTTCTCAGTTTCTCAGTTTCTCAGTTTCTCAGTTTCTCAGTTTCTCAGTTTCTCAGTTTCTCAGTTTCTCAGTTTCTCAGTTTCTCAGTTTCTCAGTTTCTCAGTTTCTCAGTTTCTCAGTTTCTCAGTTTCTCAGTTTCTCAGTTTCTCAGTTTCTCAGCTTCTCAGTTTCTCAGTTTCTCAGTTTCTCAGTTTCTCAGTTTCTCAGTTTCTCAGTTTCTCAGTTTCTTAGTTTCTTAGTTTCTTAGTTTCTCAGTTTCTCAGTTTCTCAGTATCTCAGTATCTCAGTTTCTCAGTTTCTCAGTTTCTCAGTTTCTCAGTTTCTCAGTTTCTCAGTTTCTCAGTTTCTCAGTTTCTCAGTTTCTCAGTTTCTCAGTTTCTCAGTTTCTCAGTTTCTCAGTTTCTCAGTTTCTCAGTTTCTCAGTTTCTCAGTTTCTCAGTTTCTCAGTTTCTCAGTTTCTCAGTTTCTCAGTTTCTCAGTTTCTCAGTTTCTCAGTTTCTCAGTTTCTCAGTTTCTCAGTTTCTCAGTTTCTCAGTTTCTCAGTTTCTCAGTTTCTCAGTTTCTCAGTTTCTCAGTTTCTCAGTTTCTCAGTTTCTCAGTTTCTCAGTTTCTCAGTTTCTCAGTTTCTCAGTTTCTCAGTTTCTCAGTTTCTCAGTTTCTCAGTTTCTCAGTTTCTCAGTTTCTCAGTTTCTCAGTTTCTCAGTTTCTCAGTTTCTCAGTTTCTCAGTTTCTCAGTTTCTCAGTTTCTCAGTTTCTCAGTTTCTCAGTTTCTCAGTTTCTCAGTTTCTCAGTTTCTCAGTTTCTCAGTTTCTCAGTTTCTCAGTTTCTCAGTTTCTCAGTTTCTCAGTTTCTCAGTTTCTCAGTTTCTCAGTTTCTCAGTTTCTCAGTTTCTCAGTTTCTCAGTTTCTCAGTTTCTCAGTTTCTCAGTTTCTCAGTTTCTCAGTTTCTCAGTTTCTCAGTTTCTCAGTTTCTCAGTTTCTCAGTTTCTCAGTTTCTCAGTTTCTCAGTTTCTCAGTTTCTCAGTTTCTCAGTTTCTCAGTTTCTCAGTTTCTCAGTTTCTCAGTTTCTCAGTTTCTCAGTTTCTCAGTTTCTCAGTTTCTCAGTTTCTCAGTTTCTCAGTTTCTCAGTTTCTCAGTTTCTCATTTTCTCATTTTCTCATTTTCTCATTTTCTCATTTTCCCATTTTCTCATTTTCTCATTTTCTCATTTTCTCATTTTCTCATTTTCTCATTTTCTCATTTTCTCATTTTCTCATTTTCTCATTTTCTCACTTTCTCATTTTCTCATTTTCTCATTTTCTCATTTTCCCATTATCTCATTTTCTTATTTTCTCATTTTCTCGTTTTCTCATTTTCTCATTTTCTCATTTTCTCATTTTCTCATTTTCTCATTTTCTCATTTTCTCATTTTCTCATTTTCTCAGTTTCTCAGTTTCTCAGTTTCTCAGTTTCTCAGTTTCTCAGTTTCTCAGTTTCTCAGTTTCTCAGTTTCTCAGTTTCTCAGTTTCTCAGTTTCTCAGTTTCTCAGTTTCTCAGTTTCTCAGTTTCTCAGTTTCTCAGTTTCTCAGTTTCTCAGTTTCTCAGTTTCTCAGTTTCTCAGTTTCTCAGTTTCTCAGTTTCTCAGTTTCTCAGTTTCTCAGTTTCTCAGTTTCTCAGTTTCTCAGTTTCTCAGTTTCTCAGTTTCTCAGTTTCTCAGTTTCTCAGTTTCTCAGTTTTTCAGTTTTTCAGTTTCTCATTTTCTCAGTTTCTCAGTTTCTCAGTTTCTCAGTTTCTCAGTTTCTCAGTTTCTCAGTTTCTCAGTTTCTCAGTTTCTCAGTTTCTCAATTTCTCAATTTCTCAGTTTCTCAGTTTCTCAATTTCTCAGTTTCTCAGTTTCTCAGTTTCTCAGTTTCTCAGTTTCTCAGTTTCTCAGTTTCTCAGTTTCTCAGTTTCTCAGTTTCTCAGTTTCTCAGTTTCTCAGTTTCTCAGTTTCTCAGTTTCTCAGTTTCTCAGTTTCTCAGTTTCTCAGTTTCTCAGTTTCTCAGTTTCTCAGTTTCTCAGTTTCTCAGTTTCTCAGTTTCTCAGTTTCTCAGTTTCTCAGTTTCTCAGTTTCTCAGTTTCTCAGTTTCTCAGTTTCTCAGTTTCTCAGTTTCTCAGTTTCTCAGTTTCTCAGTTTCTCAGTTTCTCAGTTTCTCAGTTTTTCAGTTTCTCATTTTCTCATTTTCTCAGTTTCTCAGTTTCTCAGTTTCTCAGTTTCTCAGTTTCTCAGTTTCTCAGTTTCTCAGTTTCTCAGTTTCTCAGTTTCTCAGTTTCTCAATTTCTCAGTTTCTCAGTTTCTCAGTTTCTCAGTTTCTCAGTTTCTCAGTTTCTCAGTTTCTCAGTTTCTCAGTTTCTCAGTTTCTCAGTTTCTCAGTTTCTCAGTTTCTCAGTTTCTCAGCTTCTCAGTTTCTCAGTTTCTCAGTTTCTCAGTTTCTCAGTTTCTCAGTTTCTCATTTTCTCATTTTCTCATTTTCTCATTTTCTCATTTTCTCATTTTCTCAGTTTCTCAGTTTCTCAGTTTCTCAGTTTCTCAGTTTCTCAGTTTCTCAGTTTCTCAGTTTCTCAGTTTCTCAGTTTCTCAGTTTCTCAGTTTCTCAGTTTCTCAGTTTCTCAGTTTCTCAGTTTCTCAGTTTCTCAGTTTCTCAGTTTCTCAGTTTCTCAGTTTCTCAGTTTCTCAGTTTCTCAGTTTCTCAGTTTCTCAGTTTCTCAGTTTCTCAGTTTCTTAGTTTCTCAGTTTCTCAGTTTCTCAGTTTCTCAGTTTCTCAGTTTCTCAGCTTCTCAGTTTCTCAGTTTCTCAGTTTCTCAGTTTCTCAGTTTCTCAGTTTCTCAGTTTCTCAGTTTCTCAGTTTCTCAGTTTCTCAGTTTCTCAGTTTCTCAGTTTCTCAGTTTCTCAGTTTCTCAGTTTCTCAGTTTCTCAGTTTCTCAGTTTCTCAGTTTCTCAGTTTCTCAGTTTCTCAGTTTCTCAGTTTCTCAGTTTCTCAGTTTCTCAGTTTCTCAGTTTCTCAGTTTCTCAGTTTCTCAGTTTCTCAGTTTCTCAGTTTCTCAGTTTCTCAGTTTCTCAGTTTCTCAGTTTCTCAGTTTCTCAGTTTCTCAGTTTCTCAGTTTCTCAGTTTCTCAGTTTCTAAGTTCCTCAGTTCCTCAGTTCCTCAGTTTCTCAGTTTCTCGGTTTCCCATTTTCTCATTTTCATATTTTTGCTTGTCTATTTCTCTTTTTTTCTCTCTCTTATTTTCTCTTTTGCTCTTTTTGTCTTATTCACTTATTCTCCTTTGTTCTTTTTTTCTTTTTCTCTTCTCTTTTTTTGTTTTCTCGTTTTCTCCTTTTCCCTTCTTTTTTCTTTTTCTCTCTTTGCCTTTTCTCCTTTTCTCTTTTCCTGTTTTTTCCTCTTCTCTGTTTTACATTTCTTATAAAAGAAATGTATAGAATTCGCTCAAACTTTCAAGATTTTTTCCGAGGCCCGGAGGGCCGAGTCTTATATACCAATCAACTCAGCTCGACGATTTGGGACAATGTCTGTGTGTGTGTGTGTGTGTGTGTGTCTGTGTGTGTGTGTGTATGTAACGGACAAATTCTCATTCGTGTTTCTCAGCAATGGCTGAACCGATCTTATCCAAACCAATTTTAAATGAAAGAACTAAAAAACAGTATGAACGCTATTAATTTGTTTTTGATTCTGATGTTTAGTTTCCAAGATATAAATGTTTGAATGCGCAAAAATGGCGTTTTTTGCAGTTTTTTTAAATTATCTGCCGAAATTGACAATGTAGATTAACAATTTATATGTTTTTAGACAGCTTTAACGAATACCTTTCGAACAAGCTATAGATTGTTGAAATCGTACTATTATCAAAAGAGATATTTAACATTAAATGCGGACGAAAGATTTTTATCATTTCCCATAGCCAGAAATATGACCAAAAACATGTAATCTATTATTAACGCCAAAACGGCTTATTTTAGGTCAATAGTATCTTCGGAGAATTTAATGGAGGCAATATGCCCTTTCTTTTGGTATTGTGCTTTTGCTGATTAATCCCCCTATGAGTGAGATATTTTCACAAATTTTTTTGGAAGTGATTATATCGAAATGATGCCTTCAGCAAATTTGTAGCTCTTACTTTTGCGAATAACGTTACTGAAGGCTTCAAATATCTATTTTGAATACTTTAAAAGTTATGGCTTGTTGTTTGTTGATTACTCTTTGTCGCTTATTTATTGTTCAATATAGTAATAATCCATTGAAATAAGCCAAACATTATTTCGATAAAACGAATTTTGTATTTCATTTTACTATCTACAACCGCTAGAAATAATCACCGAACACTTCCAAGTTATCTGGAAGGAACTTGATAACTTATCAGTACAAAAATGTTCATTTGTGCGAACTTTCTGACTGCAATTTTGCTAACTTATAACCATCGGATCGATCTGAAACATATCGGAAAATGAGAAGCGAAATAAATAACTCCAAGCAACGGCGAAGCCAAGAGAAGGTTTTGGGGTTTAACACCATACAACCCCCCCCCCCCCCACAACACCCAAAAAAAATTGGATTGAAGTTGAAAATTTATTGATGCAGACTGATTTAATTCAATATTACAATAACAATTATCTGATCCGTAGATTGATAATCTGTTGTTGTAAACATCATGAGGACTTTTGATAAATTGTCGGAATGGGGTCCTGATATGTAACTGATCTCTTGGTCTTGATTTCACAGTTGTCTAATAGCATCAATATCAAATTCCTGTCTGAAAACATTCCAATAGAAAATTCCAGAGTTCTGTAATCAGTCATAATCCTCAGATTTATTTTCAAATTGATCTCGTTTTTGTAGAGATGTACTGTAATAAGGGTCTTTATTTAATAGGAAGCGAAGTTCAAATTGATTTAATTCTATGAAACATAGAACTGCTCAACAAAAAATGCATAAATTTCAACAATTGCTTAAAATGTTTTTGCCTTTCTCATTCACTCTAAAATTCGTCGATCTAATCCCGACCGGGAGGACCGAGTGTCATATGCTAATCGAATCAGTTCGTCGAGATCGGAAAATGTCTGTGTGTATGTATGTCTGTATGTGTGTGTATGTGTGTATGTGGAAAAAATGTGACCTCTGTTAATAAGAGATGGCTGGATCGATTTGCACAAAGTTAGTCTCAAATGAAAGGTACAATCTTCCCATCGGCTGCTATTGAATTTTTTATTGATTGGACTTCCGGTTCTGGAGTTACGAGTTGAAGAGTGCAATCACACAACAAATTCCCATATAAACTGAAATGAAAAATTTTCAAAATCAAATTTATATTTTTGATGCCAAATGACATTATAATGCATGAAACATTGAGATTTGATGTAAACTCGAAAAATAACGTTTGACAAAAATTGATTTTTTTGGACTTTGGTACTTATTTGCTCTGTTACTATTTTCTGAAAAATTAATTCTGCATAATTTTAAAACTTCAAAAATTACGGTTTCGGAATTATGCCGTTTAGACATTAAGATCGATTTTCACCAAACCCCCACCAATTGTAAAACTGGTATTGTAAAAAAACGTAAGAGCGATACTTCAATGCTGATAGGTGGCACCGAAAAAGTAAACAATCGCCAAAGGGACTATATACTATATATACAATCATTTTGTCAATTTCAATAGCAAACACAAATTTTAATTTAATAATTTCAAATACTTCATGAAGTTTTGGGTTTCGATCACTGAATCATGCAATCTAGGATGTAAAAAACACAATAGTTCTAAATTGGAAATAAAACCAAGTCTGGAAATATGCACTGTTGATTTTCTTTGAATGCACTATGAGTCACAAGGGCGATTTTTCGGGACAAAAATCAATAACTCCCAAACCGTTCATTTTAGAGAAATTATGTCTGAGAGAATATTTTTGGGGATTAAATTCGCTTTCTTTTAAAGTAAAATGTAGCTAGGGTGGTCCTCTCAAACATTCTTTTAGAAATATTTTTTTTCGAACAAAATGGTATAGCAAGGTACTTACTTCAGCAAAGTTGTAGAAAAATGTTTTTCAGTTAACATTTTCAAATGAATTAAAGTTATAGCACTATCGGTTTTTATGTTATAATTATTTTTATTCTTTAACTTAGGGTGTTTCTGAAAAAGTCAGTTTTTTAACTATAACTTTTTAAATAGTTAGTCTATCTTCATACTCTCTATGAAGCAATTTTAGTACTTTTCATTGCGCATATTTCTGCTGAAGAATGTGAATCGATATCATTTTTCGTTATCGAGTTACGATCATTTTTTTTAAATAACAATGATAGTTTTCAATGTCCTCTAACTCAGAAGGTTGCAAAAACTAGCAGCTAAATTTGTACTCTTTTGAAAGTGCATCAAAAATACTATAAAATATTTCAAAATCAAAGTCAGCATTTTTGCCCTTCGATGTCAAATATAAACAACAACACCACGAGTCGTGACAGTTTAATTGGTATCAATCTCATTCATGAATCGAATCGCAGTAGCCGACGACTGCTTTGATCAACGCGTGTAGTGCTTTGTATTATTAGTGCTGTTAAAATGCATAACATAAAGTTGTTCGATCTCTGGAAAGTGGCCAAAGGTGAAAATAAAAATAAAATAAAAGTTGTGTTTGAGGAAATAATGAGATAATTTGATGTGGGACAAAATGAAAAAAAAATAAGTTCACTCAGAATGCAAAAGCTGTAACAATTAAAACATGTAAAAGGTTTGATCAATTTTGGAAAGACAGTAATCGAATTGAGACGAAAGTGCTCGATAAAAATTCGAAATATTTTGAGAAGCCGTTAACAGTTCCTACAAAAGATTCAAACTGCACTTCCTCCCAAACCAGCATTCACAGAAATTCGTCGCTTACTTAGAACAGAATGAAGGGTAATCCTTAATTAATTTGCTTTTTAAGGCAAAATGCGCCACATTGTATATTATGTCAACACTTCCATTACCAACAAGTTTCATGAGCGAACAAGGAGCTGAGGCTCGGAACGATCGACTGAGTCACGGTAGAAATTGTTCAAGAGTCGCGAACATGGAAGATGTTTTCTTTAGACCAATGGACTCGTCTAATCCGGTTCTTGCAGTTAGAAGATCCCGATACAGTAAACGCACTGAAATAAGTTCAATATTAAATGAGTTAGCACTTTGAGAAAAGAGACACGATTCAGATAACTATAACGACGACGATGCTGATGATGTTGATGATTGTGATTATAATAATTATGAGGATGACGATGATAATAAAGTAGTTACGTAGAATAGTAAAATAAATATCTGTCTGAGCCTAACGTTTTCAATATTTGTGTACATATATTTGACAAGCTCAAAAAATCATTTAACAACTCGACTTTTTGATCTAGTAAAGCAGGTTCTAAATGGCAATGACCAGACCCTTAAAAACAGCCGTATGCTGATGTCATTTAATCATAATGTTGATGTCAACATTTTTCGCTGAATGACAAAAAAGCAAAAGTTGATTTTGAGATATTTTACAGTATTTTTGATGCACCTTCGAAAGAGTACAAATTTAGCTGCTAGTTTTTGCAACCTTCTGAGTTAGAGGTCATCGAAAACTATCATTTTTATTTAAAAAAAATGATCGTAATTCGATAACGAAAAATGATATCGATTCACATTCTTCAGCAGAAATATGCGCAATGAAAAGTACTAAAATTGCTTCATAGAGAGTATGAAGATAGACTAACTATTTAAAAAGTTATAGTTAAAAAACTGACTTTTTCAGAAACACTAAAATGACACCCTAAGATAAAGAAGAAAAATAATTATAACATGAAAACCGATAATGCTATAATGCTATAACTTTGATGCATTTGAAAATGTTACTTGAAAAACATTTTTCTACAACTTTGCTGAAGTAAGTACCTTGCTATACCATTTAGTTCTAAACATAATTTTTCGAAAATAATGTTTGAGAGGACCACCCTAGCTACATTTTGCTTTAAAAGTAAGAAAATTTAATTTCCAAAAATATTCTCTCAGACATAATTTCTCTAAAATGAACGGTTTGGAAGTTATTGATTTTTGTACCGAAGAACCGCCCTTGTGACCCATAGTGGAATGGGAAAATGTACTTTTGCATATAAAATATTTAAAATAAACCATAAAGAATTGTTAAACGATCCATAAAAAAGTTGTCCATGTTCCATAAAACAAAACTGAAAATTCATAAAACAGTGTGAATGATCCATAAAAAAGGGCTATTTGATCCATAGATTATGTAAAATTGAACCATAAAATAGTCGCAAAAGAGCACTAAAATAGTAATAAAAGAGCAATTAAAATCAACCAATGCCCCATAAAAATATTGGAAATGTTCCATAAAATGATACATTTTGCGCCATAAATTAACTGACATTGATCCATAGAATATTAACAATGTACATTAAAACACGTCGTTATGTTCCATAATATCGACAAAAATGTTCCACGGTATTACAAAATGGAGCATTAAAATGTCAGAAAAAGTTCCATAAATTTGATGAAAATGTTTGCTAAATAGTTTTTCTTGCTGTAAAAATGAACATTATAAATGATTCATATATCGAACGTTATATTATGGATCATGGATATTTACAAAACGATCCATAAGTAAAGAAAATGTAAAACGATCCATTAATATGTGCTTATGCACTAAAAAAAATAAATTTAATGAATTCATGAAATTGTATGATAAACTGAAAAAATAAGTTGTGCTTAATAATTCTCATAACAGTAACAGTGTTTTAACAAGTGAGCTTATATCGGGAGCTTGCGTGATGCGGCTTGGCCGCATATCCGAGGCCAAGGATCCGAAGCGGCGCAAAGCCGCTGAGGATCCGTTGGACGAGGCATTGATTAACCCGTAACTGGAATTGCAAGCAAACCTGTGGTCCTCTCGTTTGCCCGGTTTACTTAAACATAGGGGCTATAGCTAGTTAAAAGCCGACTGAGCGGCAGCGAAGTCGGACAGTGCACTAGAAAGCGATGTGGCGTAGCCACATTAGTCAGTGTTCGTGTATAAAGTGTCCGTTTTCGCTTCAGATAGTTATTCAGATAGTATTTGCGACTCATGCCAGCCCGTATCAGTGGTCTAATAACTCTCAGCGCTCTAATATCATAAATACCCTGACGTTTAAAGAGTTGCCATAATGATTTCAGGTTAGCTAAGGTTAGTTAGCTGACTAGTGGGATACGGAAGTTGAAGTTTAACTATAATGTATGCATTGTTTGTTGTAGCTTGACATTACAATCAAATGTAATAAACTTTTCTTTTCCTATGGATCGTTTTGTAAATATCCATGAACCATAATTTATCGTTCGATATATGAATCATTTCTAATGTTCATTTTTAGATCTTCTATGGACCAAGAAAAAATATTTAGCTATCATTTTCATCAAATTTATGGAACTTTTTCTGACATTTTATTGCACCATTTTGTAATACCGTGGAACATTTTTGTCGATATTATGGAACATATCGACGTGTTTTAATGTACATTGTTAATATTCTATGGATCAATGTCAGTTAATTTATGGCGCAAGATGTATCATTTTATGGAACATTTCCAATATTTTTATGGGGCATTGGTTGATTTTAATTGCTCTTTTATAACTATTTAAGTGCTCTTTTGCGACCATTTTATGGTTCAATTTTACATAATCTATGGATCAAATCACCCCTTTTTATGGATCATTCACACTGTTTTATGGATTTTCAGTTTTGTTTTATGGAACATGGACAACTTTTTTATGGATCGTTTTTCAATGTTTTATGGATCATTTTTGTTGTTTTAGCGGCGCAAACTTAGGGCTGCCTAGTGGAATGGTGGGTTTTTTAAAGAAAAAGCGTTGATTTCTTAATTCTCAGTCGCGTTGGAAATTTGAGTAAAGTATAAACTTCAAATCGATTAAAAAAAAATCGATTTTTTTTTGGCTCAGTACAATATACATAACCCCTTTAGAAAAATCAGTTTTCCCACCACAATGCATTGATTGAGGAATTTAGATATTTTATTAACAGAGCATTAGCAATAATTCGTTTGTATGTCTATTTTATGGGCCATTTTTTTCGCTTTCCCATTGATTTGGTTTGAGATTTCTAGCACTGATGTTGTCCTATGATGATTTGAGTGATTCTCTGAGTCCTGCCACTATCCCATGTAGTATGTGTTATCAAAAACATCGCGAAGCATCAAATGTTCTCAAACGATATAATATCCGAAGAGAGTGATAAGAGTTATAAGAAATGTCTCATCACACTGTTAGGTGGATTAAAAGCGTTTTTTTTCTTTGATTCTTCTTACTCTTTTTTCTTTTCTCTCTCTCTGTTTTTCTCTTTTTCTTCTTTTTTTGTGATTGTGTTTGTGTTTGTGTTTGTGTTTGTGTTTGTGTTTGTGTTTGTGTTTGTGTTTGTGTTTGTGTTTGTGTTTGTGTTTGTGTTTGTGTTTGTGTTTGTGTTTGTGTTTGTGTTTGTGTTTGTGTTTGTGTTTGTGTTTGTGTTTGTGTTTGTGTTTGTGTTTGTGTTTGTGTTTGTGTTTGTGTTTGTGTTTGTGTTTGTGTTTGTGTTTGTGTTTGTGTTTGTGTTTGTGTTTGTGTTTGTGTTTGTGTTTGTGTTTGTGTTTGTGTTTGTGTTTGTGTTTGTGTTTGTGTTTGTGTTTGTGTTTGTGTTTGTGTTTGTGTTTGTGTTTGTGTTTGTGTTTGTGTTTGTGTTTGTGTTTGTGTTTGTGTTTGTGTTTGTGTTTGTGTTTGTGTTTGTGTTTGTGTTTGTGTTTGTGTTTGTGTTTGTGTTTGTGTTTGTGTTTGTGTTTGTGTTTGTGTTTGTGTTTGTGTTTGTGTTTGTGTTTGTGTTTGTGTTTGTGTTTGTGTTTGTGTTTGTGTTTGTGTTTGTGTTTGTGTTTGTGTTTGTGTTTGTGTTTGTGTTTGTGTTTGTGTTTGTGTTTGTGTTTGTGTTTGTGTTTGTGTTTGTGTTTGTGTTTGTGTTTGTGTTTGTGTTTGTGTTTGTGTTTGTGTTTGTGTTTGTGTTTGTGTTTATGTTTGTGTTTGTGTTTGTGTTTGTGTTTGTGTTTGTGTTTGTGTTTGTGTTTGTGTTTGTGTTTGTATTCGCGTTTGTGTTTGTGTTTGTGTTAAGGTAATTACATGACCCAACGCTATTACACCAGTAATAGAACACAGGAAAAAAAATGCTAGAGCACTTTGTCGTCGTAGCATATATTTCTTTGTTTAAAATGAAAACCTCTTCGCTTATCGGGGGAATGGAATTTTCATTTATTCTTCAGCAAGAACATTATCAATCACTAATCGCAAACGGCATATTGTCCACCACAAAAGGCTCGTTCTGATCATCACAATATTGATGATTTCTCACATCCAATTTTATCATTCTTCCAATCTCTTGAGTAACTTCAAGCTGTTGCAGAGGACAATACGCTCTCCATACTCCTTTCCTATCTGCAGGAAAATAATGACCCTCAACTAGAAACACTACCAGCCACGTACATATGCTATAGCGTATCTAGCGTCATTTCGAATTAATTGCACGCTCGTTCCATTTCAAGATCCCATAAAGAAGAGCAGTAATTGAACTGTTATTCCCTGCATTATCCCGACGTCGATTTTGTCACTCTCTGCTGCTACCCTGCTTGTCTGCATATAAGACAAAAATAAGCTTTTAATAAACCCCTTCCTAATCCTATCCCACATCGCTAGTTCGTCCCCCCCCCCATACTGATCACGAGCCGCGAGTCGACTAGCTACAAGTATTAGCAGCCTCAGCTCTTAGGAACAGAACAAAAATAAAACCCGTAAAACATTTTCTTATCCTGTCTTTTATTTTTTTCCTTCTCCCCCGCAACAGTTCAACTTTGTCGGCAAGCTGCTCGGTCCGAAGGGGAACTCCCTGAAGCGGCTCCAGGAGGAAACGATGTGCAAAATGGCAGTGCTTGGCAAGGGTTCAATGCGGGACCGGAAGAAGGTTAGTATCCAGTGCACTCGCATCGCGGAATTTAACCATTTTCAGCCCGTTTCCGAGATGTTCGTTTATCTCGTTAATACCCGGTTATTTATTTCCTTCTTTATTTTTTTTCCTCTCTTTGCTTTGTGTGGTTCCCGATACTCCCGCCAAACAACGATGACCGGTAGGAAGAGGAACTGCGACATAGCGGCGACCCACGGTATGCGCATCTAGCCGAGGATCTGCACGTCGAGATTTCCACCTACACAGCACCGGCCGAGGCGCACGCTCGCATCGCGTATGCCCTGGCCGAGGTTCGACGTTTTCTGGTGCCGGTAAGTACGGTAGAAAATAGAGGAGATTAGGGAAGGGTAGTCGTTTGAAAATTTGATTAGTCAAGGATTAGGTTGATCTGGCGCTTCCAGCTATTGTGACTCACTTGGGATGCATTTTGAACAATGCGAAACGTTCCGGTTGGCACCGGTTCCATAGGGGCGCACGAAGGGGCCGTGTCCCCCCCTTAATTCAAGCGGAAAGTGGCTCTGTAGGAAAGCATGTCTATTCAACCGTTTCGCTAATGGTTGATTTTTTCACTAAGTGTTGAGGTGTTTCTTTAGTACATTGTAGCTCATTGAATCAATATCATTGATGAACAGAACAGATACGAGTAGTACATAGTGGCTTCCTTGAGAAACTAATCAAATTTCTGTGCATGATTTGCCAAATTCCTCACCACACCTTATGCATGTCAGAAACGCCGGAACTTATGTTTTGAGTGGTTTTCATGAGCTTATTTCACCTGCTTATCAAAAATAACAAACTTCAATTCAGTCACTGTTTCCATCTTCATTTCCAAATGTGCGAACGCTGTAGACCTCAAAATCACTGCAGCCCAATTTGCCCGCCTGTAATGGAAGCCCATCATGGATGCCATTACTGTTGATTGTCTAAACTGGTGTCATGATGACGCTTAGCAATGTTTCCTCCACTTACATTATCCAGACGGTTTGCTTTTACCATTCGCTGCTTCTGGCTAAGGAGGACCTATTTCGCTGCCACCAAATGCGGTATTCTCTGCTTGGTCACGGCTTGCTGCGTGTCACGAAGCTCGCTGTTTGCAAATTGTTATCGTTGCTGGTTGGTTTGCGTCGTTTGTGTAGCTGAAAATTGAAATGGTACAGCCTACTCAGGTGCTGTGCCACTTTCGGTTAATGGGTCTATCAATGGCTGTCGAGGGACGTCGGTGTTGTTACTATATTTGTTTGGTTATCCCTTCGTTCGACTTTTCAGCGTACTGTTTATTTGGGATCCAAAGTGTGTTGAAAAATGGTAAAACGATTTAGTCAGCTCCATAGTGAATTTTAGGGTGACAAAATAGGAACGCAGATAAAATCAGAACATTGTTGGTGTCCGGATAGAAATTTCTTGGAAATTCACACGTACACGGGGCCTTCTAGTAAACTCAATAGTATTAAAGTCCAGTATGTAATCTTCTAGCAACTTTGAAGTTCAAAGATATTTGGCGTTGGTGACAAAACCTGGCGATTAGATATACTCTCTCATAGATCATGCTGCAAGATTCGGGTGAAATTCCCGGCTCCTAACACGTAGATTACCAAAGATTCTATACATCTCCTTTCAATCAAGCCCATATAAGTCAAGGTTTCCGTTCTAAGTTTATGATTGATTCGCTCTAACGGGTGTTCAATAAAAAATGAGAATGATTTCAATATCTTTCTGTAATTAAAGTAAAGAGCGCAATTTTTTTCTCTCCATTGCTCTCTGGACTCTCTAGAAATAGGTGGCATGTTTCTTTTCGCTTGGGTGCTATCATTTCAAATGAAGATAGCGTCGAAACAGTAAGCACTCCGCGACCGTGTTGTACGGTTTTACGAAACGCATGGTCATCCTGGAAAAAAGTTTACGGTAGACCACTTTCAAATGAAAACGTGCCCGTGAGTACTGTTTACCGGATCCTGGTTGCCCAGAGGGTGGAGCGACAGGCTGGTAGCGACCGTCCGGCAAAGATAACAACAAAGAAGAAAAAGGAAGCTTTGTAAAAGCTGTTCGACAGCAAGGACGGAACGAGTTTGCGTGACGCCGGCCGAAAACATCACTGCTCCCATACCTTGATTTACCAATCCTCAAGATGGAGGACATCATCTGTCGAAAGAAGACCCGGTCCTCGAGTACACGGACGAGCAGATAGCGATCGTGAAATCGTAGTGCTAGTAGATGACGAAGAACTACCGCGGGACGTCGTTCGCGCTGGACGACTTACTTTCCGCTCTCAAAATGGAAATGACAGCTACTATTCCAGGAAATGACAGCTACTATTTCAGCGACAAGTCGGCCACACCCCCCGAAGTAAAAAAGTTTAAGCATAAATTTGAAAAATAGTTATGCTGTCCATCGACATATCGGACAGAGGGATTTCAAAGCCGTGGTTCAAGCCGAGCGGACTGTCCATCAATCAACAAGTGTACCAGGAGGAGTGTCTTGAGAAAATTCTTCTGCCGTTCTTAAAGGAGCATCATGTGAATGGGAAGCATGTCTTCTGACCGGACAAGACGTCTTCCCATTAGGCCAAGAAGACGCTGGAGAATCTTGAGCAGAAAAAGGTACCGTACGTGACGAAAGAAAGAAATCCGACCAACTTGCTCCAGTGCTCCTCCCGTTGAGGATTTTTTCGGCTTCCTCAGTGCTCTAGTGTACAAAAATAATTTACGGGCCAAGGATACGAAGCAGTGGACCACCAGGATCCGGAATTGTATGCCGTCCAGCGCTCTTGTGAGAGAATCGCGACTAAGTTGCGTCGTACGGCTGACGATTTTTTGAAGAATAAACATTATGTTTTTAATAAAAAATGCTGAATTCGTTGAAAATTTTTGTTTTATTTTTTAGCTACATGACTGAAAAAATTCTCATTTTTCATTAAACACCCGTTACTTGTTCCGCTTGGCCGCCTCTACCGTTTGTATCGTGCTATAGGACGTATTCACTTCTTCTCAGAGTCTTTTATGCAAACAGCGGAGAGACTAAAAATGAAACTCATTTATGTGCCTTCAATCAATGTTTTTCCGGTCAAGCTAGTCTCTGAGCCCCGTGAAAGCGGCCCCTCATGATAGAAAAATGGAGGTCTGATTGGAACCATCTCAAAAGATTCTGATCGACACTACTGCCGTTAAAGGCCTACACTCCCCAGCAGAAATTCTAGCCAACTAACTCAATCTGAATGTTTCGTTATTTACTTCCGACTTAAGCAAGGAACAAAACAATATTCGGTCATTACCGAAATTTCGCAGGATCACCCAAATAAGCTCTCGATGTTGGTGAGCAAACTTCGTGAATGATATTACCCACGATGTACTATTTGCACAGGACTACCGTGTCTATGAACCATCCCACGAAGTCGAAATTGATGGCGTGATTCTCGTGCATATTTTTATGGATTTAAAGAATATACAAACTCTTGAAAAAGTCAAAAATGTGGTAAATGAAATTCTTCACAACAAATATACTAAAAAATAGTGCTTCAGCAGGCACTAAATTAGCAGTTTCAATTCTATTGGGATTGATCGCATAAGATGAAGCTAAATCATCTCCATTCAACTCGTATCTCTTTCGTACTCGATAAGGTTCATCTGCCTGTTCGTTTTTTGTGCCATGGGTGATGAATTGCAGTAAATGAAAGCAATTAGGTCATACAGATAATCATGGCAGCAATAAGGAACGCTGGAACAAGAGCCCGACGTAATCATGGGAATGATTCTTGCACTAGGAATACCGTAACAGTGCGAGGAGAAACAGAAGCGTTGCCTCTACGGACGCTCTAAGTTCTCTTTCGTCCAAATGGTAGTGAAAACTACACCACCGACCATGTTAAATAATTATGCTATCTTAGCTCAGGAAGAGCGCTTCCCTGACGACCCCCGTGTAGGGACATCTTTTGCTGTGCCTAAAAGCTCTAGAAAAAGCAAGATTTCCCCATTTGAAATTACTACCAAATGCCAAAAAGGTCCTCCTAAGGCACTATCAAATATAATAGATCGAGAAAGCGCTGCCACAAATCCGAAGTAAACGGCAGGTCTTGAAAATTTCAGATCGAACGGCGTTCCTAGCGCTTCTTGAAACACCGAAAAACTGCCTATAGTTAGTGACCAATTTTCACAATTATCAAAACACTAGTAGTCTCCGTGCTAAAAATTTTGACAAGAAAATTTGATGTCAATAATTTAGCTAGAGTATGTATGTGTGTATACAATATATCTTCCACTAATCTGCAGTATTTTAAGGCAGGAATTGTTCGCATCTTTTAATAAATATATTTATTACATCCAGAGATGTGCACATTATTAGTCCTGGAGATGGAAGGTGATAGCTCCACCATACTTACTGCACCTCAGATGTACGTGGTATTCTTGTAGTGGATCACAACAATACCATAATTTTTCATGTAAATATGGTCAATGTTTATCATTCTCGGCTTGCCTAATATGGTTTTCAAAACTTCTTATATTTGATCTGTTTATCAAATGCATCTTTTCGTTCGTTCACTATCCGATGGATTTTGATTCAATCTTAATTGGTACGGATTCTGATCCTAATGTGACACAAACGATTTTCACTAGATTGGAAATAACAGTACAATTTTACCAAATCCCACTGAAATGGTCTGCCAAGGAGTCTCAAGCAACTGCGCTCAGTATATCGTCTCACTTGTAATCGCGATTACCACAGTTTAGGCTATATAACGAAGAAAAATCATCCAAAAGGACTCGACGTTGTAAAAACTAAGTTATTATTCAATGATCTATAGCCCATCGAACTCTCATCTTCTAACAACCATTTTCAGTAAAGCAACAAAAGGTTTTGAAAACTATTATTTTTTTAATCCAGGGATTTTCTGAGAAATGACGGATTTATAATCCCGGGAGGCTGAAAACCACCTGAAAAAGGAGGCTCTAATTTTCACAGCCTACAACATTTCTGATCCATCTAAAAGTCTTTTATACAGGCTCTGTACTGTCGATGCCAGATTATTGAGCTATCTTTTGGGGGAAAAAATTACAAAGCATCTACCGAATAGATCTTGAATTTTTAATTTTTGCTTTGGAGCTACATGTAATACTTAAGAATGACGTAAGGTTAGATGTGTTTGAATCGTGTAGAATTTTACCTCTCAGTTTTGGAACGGTACTACATCGGCTCTGCATACGGAGGTCTTGAGGGGATCTTCCGCACTCCCTTTCTCAAGCGATAATTTTGCTTTAAATGATTATCCGCTTCCTGAAAAACTTTTTGGTTCATAGTATGCCGTCGCATACAACACATGATTTTCTGTCCGTCTACTACCAGAACGTTGGCGGAATGAGAACAAAAACACAGGTCTTCTTGATTGTCCTCACTTCCTGCGACTATGATATTATCGTTCTCACCGAAACATGGCTACGTGATGATATATAAAACACCAAACGATCGACAAACCACGCAATTTACCGATGCAATCGCAACTTTTCTATCAGTTATCCAAACGAGGAGGTTGTGTTCTTAAAGCGACAAAGAACAGGGACTATACAAAGGATGGCTGGATGTGAACGTTTGGAACAGGTGATCGTACACGTTTACTGAACAGCGATCTTGACATGTACAACTTTCACTCGCCAAAAACTTGCAAAAGCAGTGAAGCGCAAAGCAATTATGTCTTTTGGGATGTTTTATTATGATCCAAGACCTTTATTTTGTTGATATAGTTATCTTACCTCTAGGAGGAAACCTCACCTCTAGGATTAATCATGAAATCATAGCAACAAAAGCCAAACTTTGATATTTTTGAAGAGTAGTACAAAAACACTATTGACGTAAGCTCAGTCGCTTCCACGTTAACCATTTGAAATACTTTCAAAAAATTGTCAAATTACCATGAAAATTCACGAAATAAACTATTGTTGTAATGTAGGAAATTGTCCATTTTGATAATTCAAATCATCTTACGGAACATACCGAACTTGTCTGAATGATGTTTTAAAAGTCATATTAATGAATAGACTTTAAAGGAAACATCCACTTTGTGTATTCAGCAAAGTTATTGACAAAAGCTTGCTCTACAACTTCGTCGAAAATTTATTTTTATGCCGACTTTCCAAATACACAATATTCGCTCCGGTTCTGTGCTCATATTAAATCCATACTTCGTGTCCGAACTCAAACACGCTATTTCGTACCAAAAAACATGCGCATGTTCGCCTGCACAACCGAACCCTATGTACGTATACGGTGTGCGTACACATAGGTTCGTGGCACCAGTTTTCTCTTTTTCACTCTCATCATCATGTTGACTCTTTTTGCCCTGCGCGAATCGTTCTCGTGTACGCTCCCGGTGTACGTACACGGATGTTTGAACATCGTTCGCTTGGGTTCGATGTTCGAGGCAAACCTGTACATCGAGACGAAGCATGTTTGAGGTTGAACGTGTGCACGAAATTTTGCACACAGGTACAAACTTATCGATGTTCATGGGAAGTCTGATTTTAATATATCCACCTAGTTTGTATCAAATCTGCTCTCTTGGCAACGTGAATGGATGGATTCTTGATTTAACCTTCGTCAACGACACGGACGTGTTCAAACTGATTGAAGCTCCGATATCCGTACTGAAGGTAGACCCTCACCAGGTCCTTCGCTTTAAGCTTTGATATGCGTTTTGGTCATGGTGTCACTTTTGACCAAAATTAGAATAAAATTTTCTAATTCCTCTAGAATAAATCTTCCTAGTGGGTCTGAAAAACCAGTGAAAAATTTGGTTTGAAATGATTTTGAGTTGAGAAACTAATTTAAAATTGTTGAAAATTTTTGGCGAGGTCCAAACCCCTAAACCCTCCTCCTGGATCCGCCGCTGGTTTCAAGTGTTTCGGCGTCGACACATAGCAAGTTCGTAGCTGTCGATTCATTGTACGTATGTGTGATCGCATTGAATATCTAATAGACATTTTCACCATTATATTAAACATAACCAGCCATGGAATCGTAATTTGGATAAATGAGAAAGGCACAATTGCACCACTAGGTGAATTAAAACGGGTTTTTGGTTATTCATTCGCTAGGGTGTCTCACATAAAATTGCATCGCGGAAAAAATGCCGTGGAAAACTACCTAGTGGACCGATCCTATTTAAACATTCAGACAATAAAATATAACCTATTTGTAAGGTTTGGGCATATTTATTGTATTAAACTTCAATACCATAACCGTTCGCTGACACCTTACGTTTAATTCCACTTATTAGGTCTGGCTGCAGCTTCTTCTGTGCGGAAACCTACTTTTCCTTCATGTCTTCCTCAGAACTGACCTCCTTGTAATGTTTCCGTAGTGCCTGCTTCATAATTGCCCAGTATTTTTCGATGGGTGGGGGGGTGCATGTCCTTGAGTAAAAAAGTGACCCCGTTGGCTTCGTGCCACTCCAAGATAACAATTGAATATTGGCACGAAGCTAGATCCGACCAAAAGATCGTAGGGCCTTCATGTTCCTCATGACTATAGTCCCGGTAGTCATGAACAACGCACTCCGATTGCCACATGAGCAGATCGCTTGCCAAATCATGTTTTTATTGGCAAATTTTGAAAGTTGCTGCTTCCTTACTTCATCAGGACCATCAAACTTGTGATATGCGGTGAAAAACACTAACCCAGGAAACTACCGGAAGTCCGTCTTGAGGTAAGTTTCTTCATCTCTGAGGAGGCAATGAGGCTTCGTTAGCATCTGACCGCATTTCTCGTTCCGTTCAATGCTCAGAGTTTGGTACTAACGATTAATCACACGACTCGCAGTTAACTGTCCGATTCCGAGTTGTTTACCGATGTCCCGATGCAAGGGTTGAGGATTTTCCAGCTATATGCGCAAAATCAATTTTCAAGAAAAAATCCCAATGGGTTATTTTCTACGGCGTTTTTTCTAGATGCAATTTGATGTGGGATACCTTTCATTGCGCTTGATCTTTCTCAGGGGAGGATTCACTTTACCGCATGCTACATGCTCTCGTGTATGTCCATGTCGATGTCGCTAAAGCAGTTTTGGTTTCTACTGATGTTTTTTTTAATCTTCTTGTTTTTCTGGGTGACCATGATGTGTTCGTCTTCACATGGATATGCATTCGCTAGGTATAAATACTGGATGTTGATTTATAGTTACTGTGGATTATTGATGGTATCGCCTGTGGGCAGTGGAAGGATATGTGTTGTAGTCTAGGTATTTTCTTTAGCAGCTTTGGCGCATGGTTTACTGTAGTGTGGCGTCTGGTTGCAGAACTAACACATGGGTGGCTGCCCTTTACCTTTTTTGAATGTAGATAATACTTTAGGCAAATTTAAGTAAAAAGGAATAGGTTGGCTCGGTTGGATTCTAACCACACGAGCCCCGTTGAGAATGCCAGGGAAAAAGTTTCATTCATAAAGGATTCTACTCCTCCGTATACTGATATTATTTTTTTTAAATTACTCGAAGCTGGTACACTGTGTCAAATCATGTAGGCGAACTACAGTCATATCATTGTCAATACATACGGGGAGCTTAGGTTTAATATTGTCATACTCCACGCCGTGTTTCATGTTATTCAAAATGGCCCGTTCCAAAAATAACCACATTGATTAGGTTTTAAAGAATTCCGCGAAGCCGAAAGTCGCCATCTTGTTTTTTAAAGAGGTCTCAGGCATCCATATTTGGCGTCTACTCGTTAATACTGTTTCGAAAACAACCATATTTTTGAGATGCATGCCAAAAGGAAACCTCAATATCGGACTTTTCCACTTTTACAAAACTCTTCTAAAGAATTAGAATAAAAGCAGAAACCGTGCAAATTGCAAAATCCATGCAAAAAACTCGTTCAAAAATCGTCTTTTGCCTTCAAAAGGACATCTTTTGCCTTCAAAAGAACATTTGACACAAAAAATCCGAAATCACCCCTTTTCCTAAAATCTTTTGAATTGAATGTAACGAGGTTTTTTTGCACAGTTTTTGGAATTTACGCGGTTTTTTTTTGGCACGATTTTCTGAATTAACATGGCTTTTTTACACGGATTTCGCAATTAACATAGTTTTTTTGCACGGTTTTTTAAAAGGTACGTATCCCCCGTATAAAAAAAAACCTTAGTGTACTCGGACCGCTTGGCTGCCTCTACCGTTTTGTATCGTGCTGTATGTGGTTTTTACTTTTTCTCCGAGTTTTTGGCATACTCTTTTATGCATACAGGGAAGAAACTAAAAACTAAACCCATTTCTGTGCCTTCAATCAATGTTTTCCCACACCAGCTGGTCGACGAGCCCCGTGAAAATGGCCCCGTTTATGATGGTAAAATGGAGGTCTAATTGGAAGCGTCTCAAAATATTTTGACCGATACTACTGCCCTACACTCCCTGACGGGAATTCAAGCCAACTAACTCGATCGAACCGTTTTGTTATGTACTTCAGCCCCAAAGAGGAAAGAGGACTTAATCTTTTAAAAAAATTCAAGATACTTGAGAAAACAATATTCGGTCGTTACCGAAATTTCTCAGAATCACCCAAACAATCTTTCGATGTTTGTAAGAAGACTAACGGAAGTGAATGATATTACCCACGATGTACTTTTTGCACAGTACTACCGTGTCTATGTACCATCTCACCAAGTCGCGATTGATGGCGTGATTCTCGTGAATATTTTTATGGATTTAAAGAATAACCAGGCTCTTAAAAAATCAAAAATTTCGTGAATGAAAATTCTTAATAACAAATATAGACCGGATCATCGGTTATCGCAATCATCGGTCATAATCAATAAACCCCAACTTTTGCACTGTTGTTTGGTTGGTGAATGACTGAGCAATGCGTAATATAGACTTTGTGGTTCGCCACAGTGGTCCTTAGTCTCTTGTCCAGTAACTCATATCCCTACCTCCCCGCGGTGCCAGCTGGGGTGCGAGTAACCAACCCCGGTGGGACTATGGTCGTATGCTGACAGGGAAGGGGGGCTCCTCTTTTCGGAGGGCGAATCCATCCGAGCGTCTGTTATCCATGTTAGGGGCGGCTGATGTATCGTCCTCGTGTCAGCGTGGGACTCTAAACACGAGCTGACACGATGGTCCTCCGGCGAGACAGGGGGTTGGGGAAGGCCCAACAAGCCGCTCTGGTAAACTAACCGTTACGAACAATGCAGAAGAAAATACGAATCGGAACAATCGGCTGAGGCCTACGCGACGAAGTAAGGACTACGATTGGAAACTCGGAACATGGAACTGCAGGAACACTCTGCTTTCCAGCTTTCGACAGGATAATCTACGACGAACTCCAACCACGCAACTTTGAAGTCGTAGCACTGCAGGAACTTTGTTTGACAGGACAAAAGGTATGGAAAAGCGGGCATCGGGCGGCTACTTTCTACCAGAGCTGTGGCACCACCAACGAGCTGGGAACCGGCTTTGTAGTGCTGGGTAGGATGCGTCAACGCGTGACTGAATGGACTCCAATCAACGCAAGGATGTGTAAGTTGAGGACCAAAGGCCGTTTCTTCAACTACAGTATCATCAACGTACACCGCCCACACGATAGGAGACCCGACGACGAGAAGGAAGCGTTCTACGCGAGGCTGGAGGAGGTGTTCGACGGCTGTTCGCAACGGGGCGTGAAAATCGTCATCAGTGATATGAACGCTCAGCTAGGACGGGAGGTAATGTTTAGACCAGTAATCGGGCCAAACAGCTTGCACACTGTAGCGAATGACAACTGACAACGGCCAACGATGCGTAAATTTCGCAGCCTCCCGTGGCATGGTAGTCCGTAGTACCTTCTTCCCCCGCAAAGATATCCACAAAGCTACCTGGAGATCATCTGACCAACGCACCGAAATCCAAATCGATCACGTTCTAATCAACGGGTGATTCTTCTCTGATATCATAAACGTTCGTAACTACCGCAGTGCGAATATAGATTCGAACCATTATCTAGTTGCAGTATACAAGCGCTCAAAACTCTCGACGGTGTACAACACTCGTCGTAGTCGGATGCTCAAGACTACGCACAGCGGCTGCAAGCAGCACTACCCACGGGAGAACAGCTGGACGCAGCTACTCTTGAAGATGGCTGGAGGGAGATCCGTTCCACCATAGGAAGTACTGCTATAGCGGCACTAGGTACAGCGATTCCGAATCGAGGAAACGACTGGTTCGATGACGAATGTAAGCAGTTAATAGAGGAGAAGAATGCAGCACGGTCGAGGGTGCTGCAGCACGGAACGAGACAGAATGTGGAGCGATACTGTACAACTGTACCGCGTAAACGACACGTGGAAGTTCTACGAGAAGCTGAACAGTTCACACAAAGGTTCTCCGCAAGCCGATATGTACAGGGACTTAAACGGCAACCTTTTTACGAACAAGTGTGAAGTGATAGAGAGGTGGAAGCAGTACTATGACGAGCACCTCAACGGTGATGCAGCAGAGGACGAAGACGGATCTTGGAGCACGCGCAGATGACGATAGAAGTCAAGGAGGAGATCGATCGGCTGAAAAACAACAAAGCTGCCGACGTAGATCAACTACCCAGCGAGCTATTAAACTACAGCGGTGAAACACTGGCCAGAGCGCTGAACTGGGTAATCGCCAAAATTTGGTAGGATGAGATTCTTTCGGAAGAGTGGATGGAGGGTGTCGTTTGCCCAATCTACAAAAAGGGTGACAAGCTGGATTGCTGCAACTACAGTGCGATCACACTACTTAGCACCGCCTACAAGGTCCTCTCCCAAATTCTTTACCACCGATTTTCACCGTTTGGAAGAGAGTTCGTGGGGCACTACCAAGCGGGATCCATGGGTGGTTCCCGTGCCACCACGGACCAAATATTCGCGATTCCGCAGGTTCTGCAGAAGTGCCACGAATACAACGTTCCCACACATCATTTGTTCATCGATTTCAAATCGGCGTATGACACAATCGATCGAGATCAGCTATGGTAGCTATGCATGAGTACGGTTTTCCGGATAAGCTAACACGATTAGTCAAAGCGGCGATGGATCGGGTGATGTGCGTTGTTCGAGTATCAGGGACACTCGAAGAGGGTTACGGCAAGGTGATGGTTTATCGTGCCTGCTGTTCCACGTTGCATTAGAAGGTGTAATAAGGAGAGCGGAGATAGACACGAGTGGCACGATCTTCAGGAAGTCCGTCCAGCTTCTTGGCTTCGCCGACAACATTGCCATAATTGCACGGAACTTTGAGGCGATGTCGGAAACGTACATCAGACTGAAGGCTGAAGCTAGCAGGATTGGACTTGCCATCAACGTTTCGAAGACAAAATACATGAGAGAAAAAGGTTCTAGAGACGACAATGTGAACGTCCCATCCTGAGTTCGGATTGACGGTGACGAAATCGAGATGGTCGACGAATTCGTGTATTTGGGGTCACTGGTAACCGCCGACAATGATACCAGCAGAGAAATTCAGAGACAGATCTTGGCGGGAAATCGGGCCTATTTTGGACTCCGGAGGACGCTCCGATCGAATAAAATTCGCCGCCGCACGAAGTTGACTATCTACAAGACGCTGATTAGACCGGTCGTCCTCTACGGCCACGAGACCTGGACTATTCTCGTGGAGGACCAACGCGCCCTTGGAGTTTTCGAACGACAGCTGTTACGTACCATCTACGGTGGCGTGCAGATGGAAGATGGAACGTGGTGCAGGCGAATTAACCATGAGTTGCATCAACTACTGAAAGAACCATCTATCGCGCATACCGCTAAAATAGGACATTTTCGGTGGGGTGGACACCTCGTAAGAATGTCGGACCATGACCCGGTGAAGATGGTTCTTGAGGGCTACCCTACAGGAACAAGAAGACGGGGCGCACAGCGAGCACGGTGCATCGACCAGATAGAGGACGACCTGCGGACCCTTCGAAGACTGCGATGCTGGCGACAAGCAGCAATGGACCGAGTGGAGTGGAGACGGCTTCTGGGTCTTCCATTTGCATCGAAAAGTTAGTAAAGAAGCTTTAAACGTAGTCATTTTACATGAACTGCTAAAGAGTAACGTTCATCTGGAACGATTTTGAATTTCGTAGAACCATATTGTATCTTTAAACTGCAATAAATACAGAGGAGGCTTAACGACTTCACTTCCCTTGTCATCTGATATTAAAAATCTTTCGAAACGAGAAATGAAAAAAGTTTGGTATAATTAATTGCTCAACCATTTTGAATTGATGGTCCTCATGATATTTTACCCATGTCCGTTTTAATCCAGCTCCGAAATAAATATATCTCCTAAGAATCAAGGAAATTTTTTTTGTGCCAATCCGTAAACAAAAGCTCCCAAACATACAAAGTATCATTTCTAAACAACATAAAAGCCCATTTCCTTCTTCTTTCATAACCAACCGTCATCCATCATCCCAGATGGTTTCCTAAGCAAACCATTCAGATTATGCTCGGGAGTCCCGTCACTTCTCATGGTATCAGTCGTTCACGGAGGAGGGACATCTGATCTGCCAACACCCGGGGATCCTGTTCTAATTTTCCTACAATGTGATGCGACCGGGTACGGTCTCCATGGGATTAAAGTTGGACACTGGACACCGATTGCTGCCGACTCTGAATGTGAGACAAATTGGATTTCGAAATTTTTCCCGCACATAAGAGCTGACACACATAATGTCCGAAATTTGCTGCAAATCCGAGAATGGGACAACAATGGAAGTGAAAGTAAGCACAGGCTGAATAATGTCCTCGACGACGCGGGATCCGTCTCATCAATCTTGAATAGTTTCTTTTTCTGATGCTGAAAGCTTTCTTCGCTAGGCTGGGCTTTGTAAGATGATGACGGGTTGGGTTTTCGGTGGTTTGTGGACGTATTAGGCACTTGTAAATAGTTTTCCATGGACCAGACGAAATGTCATTGCCATGAGACTATTATCAGTAATGATATTACGGATGGAATGGAAAGGATTTATTGTGGGCCCCCGTCTCGGTCGAACGGAAAACCAAGTGGGTGGAAAGATAAATTGATTTTTCATGTATGACGACAGTTTTTGCGGTTCAGTTGTGCGGCTATCAGCGGAAATGGCAATCAGAAAATATAGCTTCAGGATGGGTTCTATTATCGAACAGGATTGCTGGAATGCTTTTCAATTTGGTTTCACGGAATTCAAAACACCAACGTTTCATTTGTTTCTAACTTATACTCGGCACACACTCCGGGGCCTATCCAAACAAACCAGTTTTGTTCGGGATGAAAAAAAAGTTTGCGATCACAGTTGACCCTCCTGCCTTCAGCCAACGTAAACCACCCGGAAAAGTTTTTTCACTCACATTAATTGATTTGCCGGTCCGTTTTTTCTTCTATTGAACCAAACAGCACATTGCGACAAACTTGTTATTGTATGTGACTATGTAGGAGAATAATGCCTCTAACATGGGCAAAAAACAACAATGTTTTCAGAGAACACCGAGTAGCGTGGGTTGTAAATCAACGAGCGGGTTTCACTCGGAAAAATTGCGTTTCTAAACAATTCCTTGTCCTGTCGTTTGGCGCTCATGCTGGGACACAAAGGCTCCCGACGCCAGCAGTTCCGTTTGACCCGTTCGTTTCGTCCTTTGAAATGGTAATGACTTTCGCCGTCGTTTCTCTTTAGTCGCCATCGTAGTCTGACTGGAAAACAGCAAGCTGTCACATTGTGTGCTGCACGGGGAGCTGTGAATCATCTGTAGCAGAACGGTGGTGGCATAGCGCGGTAAAGTCGTGACAGAACTTTCGATGTACTGAAATTCGCTTGGCAACGCACATTGAGCGTGTTGCGGCATAAGTGGCATTGTACTAGAACGAGCATTTATCGATATTTTGAAAAAAAAAAAGCAATTAAACAAGAAGAACGCTGGTTAAAAAAATCAACTTCAATAGATGACCTACGGCCTTTCTCATATAAAGAAAGACTCACTTCTTAAATCAACTGTCAACCGAGGCCTAGAGGACCGAGTGACATATACCATTCGATTTAGTTCGCCGAGATCGGAAAATGTTTGTGGGTGTATCTTTTGGGTACCCAAGCACAGAAGGTCTAATTACTGATGAGGAAGCAAATAAGAATCCTTGTATTTTGGCTTGAGAGCCAAACGTCTGGCGCAGTGCAAATTTTATTTTAGATTAGGAGTTATCGTTCAACTGTCGCTAAGTTGGTGTTAGTTACTGACAAGTAGTATACGAAACGCAAATCCAACTTTTCTAGGTTAGATATTGTGTCTTCATGCACAAATTGGATCTAAAAATATTTTACCCTCACGGAGTAAATTTTTTTTGCTGGTCTAGCCCCTGATCAGAATCAAAAACCGAAGTGCGACATCCATGGGAAAATACTTGTAGAAGATCTACAGTGTGTGAGGTGGAAAAGTCGTTAAAGGAAAATAGACCTTAATCTTACGGCAGTGACCCACCTCAAACTACATCATACTAAACATGTGGTACTGATAACGTTCAATATGCTATCCGATTTAGAATTACAAATGTTACCTGGAAAATCGTTTTCCCTGGCATTCTCAACCGCGTTTCGATTTGTTAGAACATAGCCGAACCAACCTATTCCTTCGTACTTGACCTTCGAATATAAATCTGCTCAAGCTATTATGTACATTCAAAGAACGCTATGCATATAACCTGGGCAGATACTCACGTGTCAGTTCTGCAACCAGACTGCATACAACGGTAAATCTCTTCAGTAAGTTGAATTTGTTTCAGTCTTGCCCCAGGGCATTATTGTTGAAAGGCAACAGATCAAGTGAGAACTCCACCGCCGAAAACAGTGAATCGTTTCTTCTGTTTGCAGTTGCTGTACAATCCCTGGTTTTGGTCCGCTGAGAGGCTGATAACAGTCTATTATCTTTCTGCGGACAAAACCAGCCCAGCGGCCGTGTGGCATCTGGCGGGTTGAATTGACCTACTGGGTTGCTGTTCACATGTCGTAAGAGGCGACTGAAAACAGGAGTCCTCAAGTCAAGGTGTTTCTCCGTGCCGAGGACTGAATGGCTGGCAGAACTAAAATATGCCAGTCGCGCACGGTGTGTCGTGGGGCTTACCCTTGCTGTGTTAAGCGAATCTCTGAATCTCAAATGATGGTCATGTTCCTAATACCCATTTCGGAGTTCGCTATAAGCGATTATAAGCCAACGTGTCAGGTATCTTCTAGTTGCTGTACAACAAGTGCTGATGATGAACTGTGTAGAGCTGTAATCGAGTATGGTTAGAGTAGCACAAATGAATCTTCAGCATAAACGTACAACAACTATGAATCTATCTCGCCTTGTGCAGGAAGGAATAGCTTCCATAGCTTTGGTTCAAGAACCGTATTTCCATAAAGGAAACTTTTATGTTGGAAAGGTATTTAACCCCGTCTTCGGAGCTTTCAACAAAAATGGCATGGCAAATCTACGTGAAATGCATCGTGCATGTATACTTGCGAATAGTGCTATTGACACATGTCTTATATCCGACCTCATAACTCGCGATATTTGTGCTGTCACGGTAAATATGACTGTTGACCACATAAACAAGAAATACGTCTATCATTCGGCATATTTGTCGCATAATTAACCATCGCCTTCTGATGATTTCAAAAGCTGTGGCAGAAATGGGTTTCACCTCATAATCGGCAGTGTTGTAAATGCCCACAACATAATTTGGGGCAGCTAAAATATCAATTTGAGAAGCACCGAATTAATGAAATACTTATAAGTATTCCATTAATTCGGTGCCTCTCAAATTGATTTCCTGCATTAAGAATGTGCAGATTTGTACTATTTATAAGTAGTACAAATCTGCACATTCTTAATGCAAGAAACCTCCTAATATTTGCACGAGCTGACAAAGAAGAGGTGTTAGACGTAACTCTCTGCTCTGACGGTATTACGCATGAGTTGGCAAACCGGTTCGTACCAAACGAGCTCGTACCGTCGTTATCTGATTATAAGATCATCTTTGTCTTTGATCATTTAAACGTCTCACTAGATATCGTCACATATCGTAATCCCAAATCTACGAACAGGGACCTCTACGAAGAGGGTTTGGCGACTAGGTTTCATGGGTATCTTCCGACGATTATATCTACAAGTGACTTGGATGAGGTCGTGGATAAAACAGGCTCATTCATAGTAGCAGCATACCAAGAGGCTTGTCCGCTTCGAGTTATGCGTGCGTGAACACCTTGGTGGAATACCGAACTTGTTCGACTCAAAAAATTATGTGGAAGAGCTTGGAATCGCAGCTGGAGGGACGAGTCGGAGGCATTTAAGTTGGTTCGCAAAGTATACAGCAATGCCCTTCGATCTTCTGAGCGAAGTGGTTGGAAAAGCCTCTGCACAAATGTCTCAAGTCTCAACGAGACTAGTAGATTAAATAAGTTACTTTCGAAATCGAAAGACTTTCATATCAGATCAATTAGAACTGCTAACGGTAAATACTGGTCTGACGAAGATGTAGTACTCAGCCGTCTTTTTGACACACACTTTCCAGGCTGTACGACGCTATCACTGATTCTTGGGCATTTGCTCGTAGAATTGTGACAACCGAATCGGTCAAATGGGCGATTGCTCCTAATAAGTCTCCGGGAAAGGATGGAATAATTCTAGTTACATTACAAAAACAATATGAACACTTCAATCATATTTTGAAAAAGGTTCTTACTTGTAGTCTTGCAACAGGATACATTCCATTAGTGTGACGGGAAATAACTGTCAAATTCATTCCCAAAGGTGGCCGCGTCAGTTATGAGGAGGCAAAAAGCTTTTGACCTATCAGTCTGACCTCCTTCCTTCTCAAATCGTTTAATCGACCATTACATTCGGGATGCTAGCTTGGGCGAGTACCCGCTGCAGGCAATGCAACATGTATATCCTACCACCCTGTTATACAATATTGTCTACAACATTGAAAAAGCTTTTTCACAAAAGCAATAAAGTTTAGGAGTTTTTCTCGATATTGAAGGTGCTTTTGATAACGTGTCTTTCGAATCCATTTCGAAAGCAGCACGAAGTCATCGAGTACCTTCATATATCACGAACTGGATACACGCAATGCTTAGCAACCGGCATCTGTGCTTATCGCTAAGACAAGTAGAGATAAGGAAATTGAGTGTCTGCGGATGTCCTCAAGGTGGTGTGCTGTCACCACTTATATGGAATCTTGTCGCCGATGGCTTGTTGAGGAAACTTATTAAGCTTGGGTTTCCGACGTGTGGTTTCGCCGATGATTGTCACAAAATGAACACCGGTATTAACACACTTTTTGATTTGTTGCAACAAGCCTAATGTGCTGTTGAGCAATGGTGTCTTCATGTTGGACTATCAGTTAATCCAAATAAAACATCAATAGTGCTTTTCACGCAACTAAGGATTACAACCATTGCAGTTCTTTGACTCTGAAATTATTATCACAGATCAAGTTAAGTACATTGGGGTAATTCTTGAGCATGAGTATGATGACCGTACAATTCGTAGTTGCTACTCCGTTATTGACTAGAACAAGCGAAATTGCACAGATAATCAACGAATGGGGCCTGGGAGTAGCTATCCATTATCAATGTGCACGTTTCGAGAGTTCTATACTTTGAAATGCCAATATCGGCGTCGGCCACGTCCTTACAGTCATCGGGGAAGGAAAGGAATGTTAGTGTAACAAACGTTGTTATGGAGACCGTGTATACCTCTGTATCTTTGTCACGTTTGTTACGGGAAGGAGTTTTTGTTAGTAGGATGGGGTAAATAGTTACACAAATCTGGATTCACCTTGATAAGTGATACGATCTATGCAACTCTCAGAAGTATTATTCTGTGTTCTTTGCTCTGGGCAGCCTGCTGCCGAAAATTTATGATAGATTTATCGTTTGTTGAATTAATATTGAAATCTAATAAAAAATGTAACTTCAGCTCCGGGTTGCCGACAGTCGGGAGTTTTGTTTATGTTTAATTGTATCAAACGGCATGTGACCGATTTTAAAAATTAGTTGCTTAACCAAGGATCATTCTCAAAGATATCACTGTTGATGAATCACCTTATAAAATAGGTAATAAGGGACGCGGACGAAAATAGCTGACCACCGCCTAGTTTAATACGTTGGGGTAATTCTTGACTCAAAACTTAATTCGATAGCTCTCATCGAATTCAGGATTAAGAAAGCTTGCATGGCCTACAGCCAATGTACACGGACCTTTGGAAAACCTTGGGGACTCAAACCCAAGTACATTCAGTGGATCTACACAATAATTGTTAGACCAGTACTGGCATATGGGTGCCTTGTTTGATGGCAGAAGGGAGAAATCATAACAATCTAATCAAAATTAAACCATCTTCAGAGGATGGTCTTGAAGGCGATGACTGGTGCGTTCTCGATAACACCTACTGCTGCTCTAGAGGCACTCTTGAACATAAAACCGCTCCGTATGTTTCTGAAACGAGAAGCATTTTCTTGTGTATACCGTTTTAAAGTTACTGGACTCTGAAATAGTAACCCAATAGATCGTGCAACTAGCCGCACAAGACTGTGGCCACAAATGATTGCCTGGGATGAGTATAAACTTGCTACCAGTGACCTAACACTCACATGTAGTTTTCCTTTTAGAACTTTCAATGTGTAAATTCCTCTTCGCGGGAAACGGCTGTCTGGCTCGATGGAACAACAACTTGAAGAATGCGTAGTTTGTTACACTGACGGTTCTTTGTTGGAGGGCCTAGTTGGTGCTGGAGTCTATTGTCATGAAAAGAGATTAAACCAATCTCATTCGCTTGGTAGATACTGTACCGTATTCCAATCAGGAATCTTTGCGATTATGTGCGGCGTACAATCAGCACTTCAACAGAGAATTTGCGGTAAAATAATCTATTTTTGCTCTGATAGTCAGGCTGCCTTGAAAGCACTTAGTTCGGCAGATTCGAGATCGAAATTATTAATCGCATGTCGAACTCAAATCGAAGACCTTAGCTTTTTCTAATGCTATCTACCTTCTATGGATACCCGGTCATTCCGGTATTCCAGGAAATGAATGGGCGAACGAGTTGGCTATAGCTGGCACTGCGACAGACTTCGTTGGTCCAGAACCAGTTCTACCACTGTCGATAATTTGGATAAAGCACAAGATTCGCTCTTGGGCTGTATCCGAACTTGCGTTCAAACAAAGACTTTTCTGCCGGATGTGAGTCCGAAAATGTCAAAGAATTTGTTGCATTTTTCCAAGCACAATTTCAGTATTCTGGTCAGGGCACTGACTAGACATTGCAAACTCAATTATCACATGGCTACTATTCAGTGCGCTGAGTATTATTCATGTGATCTTTGTGAATCCGATTACGTAACATCATATCATTTGATATGCAACTGCCATGTAGTAATGCGAATACGTATCCGGATTTTTGGTTCTCCATACATAGATGAACCTGTGTACAGAGAGCTGAAACTGAAGGATATGCTATTGTTCCTAACCCAGTGTGGTAAAGAGCTATAGCCGTATTTGAATGACATTATCCCCTCAGAGGTGTTGTCGCTCTGTTATCTCAATCTCTTTCGGGTGTGTTGATATATCCGCACACTGCTTAAATAAAAATTCTAAGTCCCTCCGGGGGTTGGAAGTTTCATTACTGCTATTGTAGCACCTGCAGACCGTTCAGCATCCCTCTTGGGGTGCTGAGTGCTCTGATTTAATTGTTCTGTGTCGTTATTTTCCATAGCCCTAACCTTACCACTTCCCTAATCCTTCCCATCAGGAAATGATGAAAACACGATTCTTGGCAAGCCACAAATCTCCGATCAACATGGGGGACGTGCCATTTGAGCCAGACACGACTGATTCATGCGGTGCAAAAAGTCGAAATATCATAACAATCTCAAAAGTAAACAAGGACATCTACATGAAAAGGTTAAAGAAAAAGCGTCTGTTGCTCGCAGTTCGCCACTATTATCCTGACTAGATAAAACGTCTTATGATGACGTCAAAGGTATGAGGAGACTGGTGTGCATTTTGTATTGAAGAGGTCAATGATGCCAACTACCCATAACTATGTCTCTTTGAAAGATATTGGGGTCTTGTGAAACGGGAAACAAATCTAAACATCATGCTAAAATAGGGTGGCAAGTAAATAACCAGGACAGTCGACGAGGAGGCCTCTTATACCCTCCGTTAACTCTTGCTCGTGCCAGGAGACACTCTCCCCAGGGGTCTCCCATGGATCGCCATGCCAATTTCAAAGTAGGTTTTGTGTCCTTATGCACAAATGGTTTTTACCATATTCCTTAGGGAAAACTACAATAAAAGAATGTTTCTAAACAGTGTAATGCCGAGAATCCGGAAACAAAAATGTTAAGCTTAAAAATTAGAATTAAAAAAGTTCGTCATTGGAAACATCCCATAAATTGATTACCGTAAACCGGGGTGACTTTGATCATCGGGGTGACTTTGATCACTCGAAACTTTTTTCGTAGATCGCTTATTAAACCAGAATAGTCTACCGAATCATTTTAGTTTGAAATGATTTTTACTCTAAACTTATGAAATACTGGTTTGTTATACTTTTTGAGTATTTTGTTCTATTTTTGGGTACAAAACTACAAAAAACCGAAATTTGACTTTACCTTATTTTTACGAAGCTTCATAAAGTGTCTATTTTTTATAAAACAAATAAATTTCAGATTTTAGCAAGAGTAATAAAATACAAGCGAGATTTTATTTTCCTTTAGAGTGGGATGTAACAAATTTACTTTTAAGAGTTTGTTTATTTTAAAAACAATTTTTTGTGGAACTACTTCGCAATTATTTCAAATTTTTTTAAGCTAAAACTCGCAACTTTTTTTATTGTTCAATATTCCAACGTGTTAAAATGGATGAAACATTTGGTACATTCATAAAGCACTGAAATAAACAATTTTGGCAGTTTTAAAGGTTTTCAGAATCTTTTATTCTAGTTGGACACAAATTATACGAATTTTGGTTACTCGAATTTTACAGTACATCGAATACTTTGTATAATACCAATTAACATCTATTTAACAATGAATATCTTTCCAGAATTAGTTTAAACAACCATTTGAATGAAAAACATTGAAATCAATAACCTAATGTGGGCGAACATGCAGGTTATCAAAGTCACCCCGGAATACGAAAACGGACATCAACTTGAAATCATTTTTGGAAAAATAGCTGTAAGCGAACAATTTTAGGTAAAACCATCCAATCTTGTTCTCCATGCATCAGTCATGTAAAATATTAAACTTGAAAAAAATGTGTTGCGTCTAAAAATATGCAATGATTACTTCGAAAAGAAATCAATGTCACCCCGGTTTACGGTACTATGAATAACAGATAAAAGATGTCTTCAGCAAAAATGAAAATGTTTTTCTCTACATCTTTATCGAAGACACTCATGCGCTTTCTTTTTTCGTTTGCAAGTATGATTTTCTATAGCCTACTATGATCAATCCCTTTAAAAAGATGTCAATTCTCAAATATGGATACTTTTAGCTCCATCCAATTAAGTTCCTCAAAAGCACTGAAAAACGTTAGGCGAATGTTTTAAGTTGTTAGAATTCTGTTCGCTTTGTTACAATAAATTACCCCATTAAAATTCAATTACTATGTATAGGTTTCATATCCTTTTTCGGATATGAAACCTTTATCAGGTCGGTGGCAGATAGAAAGAACCTCCTTGACGTGAAAAAAAGAAAAAAGTGCGCTTTCCAATGCCTATGCAAGTGTCATCCATTCATGTAAAAACATTTTTCTATACGACGTTCACACTCAGTGGAAGTCGTACCTATCCTTCAACTTCAACGAGCAATCCTATTCAAACCATAAGCGGAGACGAGCATCCTTATCATCCTTTATCCAAATGGTATGATGCCGTGACGACAGGAAAGTGGAGAGTTCCACTCAAACACAGAAGCATAAAAGCGCAAACTTTGTAAATCATTTGAAAAAGCTGAAGTGGTATAAAAATTTTCCCTTTCTAACGCAAATTCATCATTTATGGAATCAAGATATGAATTCCACGAATGGCATTTTAACAGCTCTTGGAATTCGCGTCTTTTCTCTCCGATTGCTAATTCCAAATCATGGTCTGAAGAGCGTCAATAGAACAACTTTCGACTGATATTGTTTACGTTACTTCCCCTCGCAGACCTTTAACGAATGTCATTTCTGAAACTAATTAATTTCGAATGTTCAATCAATTGGGCTCTTTGTTTTCTCAACTTTCCGTCAGTTCGCCAAATTGAATGGAAAATATAACGAACCTGTCAAAATTGCTATCAATTTGCACCTCGTCAGTGTTCATTAAATTCATTAGAGATTTCCCAGTTATTCCGGTAACTTTTCTCGTACCCTCACCTGTCGATGGTTACAGTCAGGTCTAGCAGAGTACGACGTGAAATGATGAATCGAACCCAACGTTTCCAAGCACCGGTTCCTTAGTTAATCTAAATGCAGATAAAATGGTTTTCCTCATTGAGAAAATTCATAGCGCGCAAAACACGAAGCCAACCCCCCCCTGTGAAAATTCGCATAGACAAAGTTTGGCCGGCCTAAACATCCAATTACCTCAATCAGCTCCTTTATTGAAAAATTTCCATGTTCAGCCGGGTGGAACGCCACGACTTAGTTTCGAACTTGTGGACTCCGACGCAGGCTTCCGGTGATGGCGAAAGTTGGTCGGACCGAATGCGAATTATTATGTTGGAGAGAAAATTAGAACCACCAAAAACCGCATGTAAAGCTGAGGTTTGATTATTCGAGGCGGAGGCACACTCTTTGTTGGGTTCATTGTTCATTATTATTGCTAGGCAGTTGATTGCAGCATGCTTTGTCAGAGTATGGTAGGACGAGTTGGTTGCTAACTTTCTACATCGCCAACTTTTTTGGATTATTAGCGGGATTATGACTTAGGGTTCGGTTTTGATCCACTTCGTTAGAGAAGAAAGATTGAATTTTTTGTGTCAGTGAGTTACTTATCGAGGTGGGTATTCACTTGGCTGCCCAGCCCACTACTGTCAATCGTACTTTATCGGCCTTCCGATGTCAACCTCTTTTGTATACCTGGCACAACTCGTGGGTCGTGTGTCTGCGCCACACTCCATTTGCTATTATCCGCCGAGTATTGTATTTTCACCCAATAACACCTAGATCGCAATAGTCAGCCTCCTTCAACGTTCATGCCTAATGGCCGTACTAAGAAATATGGTACACATGTCAATTAAGTGGTTGTACGAGTGTAGAATTGTCAGAAATGTTTTTTTTTTTTAATTTAGTATCTTAAAAGTAATAACTTAAAGCGACAATAATTGCTAAATCAGCAAATTTTCAATTCTGACACAACGGTTATACGAAAAAAAAACTGTTTGCTCCGAGTAACTTTGAGTGTATAAAGTTTACATGGGATTTTGCATGGGGACATCGACCTTTATAAAATAATTCTTCCAACAGTCGCCCATTGCTTCTTTAGTGAAAATCGTTATGCTAGAAAATTTTCAAGAAAACTATGTATCGAATACCGCGAACGATCTGACGCTTGTAGAAAAAGTTATTAGGCAAAAACCGACTAACGTTCTGAAGATCAATGAAAATTTTAATTTTCATGGCATCACTGCTGCTGACGGTCGAATTGTATACACATTTTTTAACTTTCTCTTATTGTATACAAAAGAAACCTCAGTTTATCCCTCAAAACTCTTATGAAGTGACCCAACAACTCAGATCATTGATTTGACAACAATAAGAAAAAGTTTTAACAAAATCGCATACACGGAAAAAAATTGTTCCCAAATTCGTGAATGAAGTGCCATGAATTCTGGAACAATCATGTTTTTACGATATAAAAACAGGACCATGAACAAATTTCCCTTCAGTAACGCTTGCATAACGCTTTTATTAATGAAAATATGAGTTTTTATTTTTTGAACTTCAGTCACGGTTTCCACCATGTCATTACCAAATCGATTTCACACAACATTATTCATTAAACAAAAGGTTGACTCATGATAATATTCATAGATTTAAGAACATTAGTTCACAAAATCAAAATATTTTGGATATTTTTCGTAAATTTTTTCGCGAAGCTCGGATTTTTATATATGAGTTCATTGAATCCACGTGTCCACTAAGTCACGATTCCTAATACATTAGTTACGATCCAATATCCATTCTTGTGCATTAGTTAAAAATCCATGAAATATTGTTCATGTATTCGTGAACGTAATTCCTAGTATAATAGTCATGACTGAATATGCGTGCCCGTGAATTAAATCACAAAATTATGAAATATTTTTCATGTATCTGTGAACTAGTCACGACTTTCCATTCATGCTCGTGAAATAGTTTACAAAATCATCATATATCACTCATATATTCGTGAACTGGTTCACGATTACTAATATATTATTCACGTTCCAATATCCGCGTTCAAATAGTTCACAAAATCGTGAAATATTTTCCGTGCATTCGTGAACTGGTTCATGACAATTAGTATAATAGTCACGGCTGACCATCCGTGCTCGTCAAATAGTTCACAAATTCATGAAACATTATTGATGGATTAGTGAACTAGCGCTTGATTCTTAGTACATGATTTACGATCTATTTTGTGTGCTTGTAATGTTTAGAATATATTCCTAATCATTTTCAATTTCATGCAACTTGGTAATAAAATTTTCACGTGAACTCTTACAAAATTTGGGGTATTATTCGTGGTATCATTTTTGTTCCATAAACTTTTCATGAAATATTCAGCTGCTAGCGACCAGTAATAGGTACGAGCAGTAGATATAGGAAAACTATTAGAACCTCGAACATCAGTGTGATGTGTGATGTCTAGACAGAAAACGAAAACTGCGTTGAGCATCCCAAATCGTGTTCACAGAAAAAAACTGCTGATATCATGAACATGAGTTACATTACTCCACGTGTCAAATTCGAAAGTGAGCTCAAGAATAAAAAATCACGAAAACGTAAACAGAAATTATGAGAATCAAGACTAAGATCCTGAAATTATGAACATAAATAGCACAACATGTGACAAAACTGTCAAAAATCGCGACAAAAATCCTGAAATCAAGAACATAAAAAATCATAAACCTCTAATCGTGACTAAAATATCACAACAACGTGAATAAAAATTAAGAAATTCGTGACTAAGATCCTGAAATAATGAACATAAATTCCGCCAGTCTGACATAAAAAACTGATAGTAAGCTCATGAATAAAATAGCATGGTAACGTGATGAGTAATCACAAAACTTGCGAAAAAGTTCCTGAAATCATGAATATCGTGTTTTCACAAATTATAAACATGAATCATAGCAAAAACTAAACATGTCCAGGGAACAACAACAGTACCACCCACACCTTCGAATGTAACGTCGTGTAGATATTCGGGCCGAACCAATTTTTTAGAAACACAAATAGTTTCATAAAAACGAGGTTTATTAATCACTATTTCATGAACTTGGTCATGATTTTTACGAAATCGTGATCTTTTGTTCAGGAATTCATGAACGGATTTTTTCGTGTATAATTGGACAGCCAAAGGCAGTGCACAGTGGTCCAGAATGCAAATTTAGCAGGAATTTTAACTTTTTGCTATAATTAAATGACTTAGCCTTACAACATGTTTGGCAAAGTTGTTGTACTTTGCAAGGTCCTTCTTTTTGTTTAAACCGATGCTAGTTCTAAATTTAGCAATATTTATAATAGAACTTTTTAGTGGTTTGAGGTAAAGCTTTACTGTCTTCGATGAAGTTGTAAAGCAACACATTTTAGACAAATTTGCCGAAGACATGCAAGCTCTAGCTTTTATATTTTCCAATGCACGAGAAATTCAAATGTAAGCTTTAGGGTGTTCCTTAAAAAAACGGTTTTATTTCTATAACTTTTGAAGTTTTTATTTTACGCTAGAGTACCCTTTGGACAACTTAAAGATTATTTTAGGGCGCATAATTTGCTTTAAAACACCAACTACTTAGCTTTTTTCATTTTAAAGTTATAAGAACTTTTATATAAAAAATATTACTTTTTCAAATAGAATTATCTTCGATTCGGGCACTCAACATTGAATACTGTTGCTTTCATATGAAATAGCATGCTTTGTAGTACAGATCACCAAAAATGGCAAATACGATATTTTTTCATATTTTGCAATATTTACTTAAAAAATTGTTTATTTTTAATAAAAAGTATATATAACTTTCTAACGAGCGAAGCTAGAGGTTCAATACATTGAGACAAATTGTTCTACTTCAAAATATCTGAAAGTATTTCTAAAGTGATCTTAATGAAAAATCAAAACTGCAAAAGTTCTACAAAGAAAACCATTTTTTAAGAAACACCCTAAATTTTTTTGGTAATTTTTTTGTAAAATGAAAAGTATGACAGATAGAGCTTACATGTCTTCAGCAAACTTTTCCAAAATTTGTTGTTCTACAACTTCGCTGAACGTAGTTTGGCTCTAACTAGAATGATTAAAAAATTAATTTTTTGATCTTGGTAAAATTAGAACCACCCTAACTGTTGTTTTAACAAAAAGAGGGGGCTCATAAACTACGAAAACTTCTCCAAAGACTTAATAAGGCTAAGTTGTTTAGTTTTAGTAAAATCTCAAAATTCCTGCTAAATTTGCATTCTGAACCACTGTGCAGTGGCGGTAGAAAAAAATTAATATTTGATCAATCGTTAGAGCATCAATCGGTTTCGTGATTTTCGAGACTTAGTTTCTTAGTTAAATTTGCTATAAAAACCACATAACGATTTATTTTTAGGAAGCAATGGGTGACTCTTGGATAAATTATTTTGTGAAAGTCAATTTTCCCATGCGAAATCAGTGGACGCGAAAATATAGTTTCACTGATCGAGCAAGGAGTTGTTCTAGGACCCAAATAGCACCCAAAAAAAATTGCTCGATGAAGGAATCTATGTTTTGTCCCACCCTATTGTACATGTTGCAATTTTGTGTTTCGACGTCGTCTCATCAGTAGCCGACAGACCGACTTAGCCACCAGCTACACACTAAATTCGAAAACTGTCACACAACATTTGTGTGAATTTTTCCCGATAAGTAAGTCAAAACTATCATGGAAGGGTTGCAACATACTGGAAGGTACATGAATAATTGTTGTGAGCACATTTTCTAAAAAATCGCAAAACATTAAAAATTCACGGTATTGCTTAAACTATTGGAAGGCAGATGCAACAACTGATATTTCATTCGTATTGTGCCACTCGGATCGTTCGGACGTGTATCGAGAGAAGTACCGCGTGCCGGGACGAAACGAAACAGGCACTGCGGTCCGTGTGTGTGTCGCATTAACGCTATTGCGCATTCCTGTATGCACGAAAAAAAAATCAGTTAATAAATTCCTGAAAAGAAAAGATCACGATTTCATGAGCTGAAGTTTTTGAAATTATACAAAATAAACCTTGTATTCATGAAAACAAGTTGTGTTACCAAAAAACTAGTTTGGTGGCATTACATTTGTATATTTGGTAGGGTTACCGTGGACATGTTTAGTTTTTGTTATGATACTTGCTCATAATTTGGGAATACACAACCGACAGTTAAAAGCTGTTAATGAACTTATTCGCAATTTTGAAGTTTCTCTTCACGTTATCGTGATATTTTATTCATGAATTTGTTATCGAATTTTTCTGTCCGTATAGCGTGAAGAGCGAGTAAGGGTGCTATAACCCTGGCTCATTAGCCAGGGCAGGGCTAAATACTTCTGTCCCATCCCAGGAAGCTAGGACCAAAGGAGTGACATTAACCCTCTTAGCAAAGTCACTCCCAACGATTCATCAAACCCCCACCAAATTGAAACGGTTGTGTACGGTTGTCCACGTTTCTTCCTTATTCAAGGTTCAAAATAATCCGTTGATTAAGTTATTTATTGAATGAATAATTTGATTGCCGTATAATTTTGAATCATCTTTATTTTGTACGCTGCACAGTTGGCCTGGCCGCATTAATGCTTATGTCATATTCAATATGTGCCACAAACATTAATAATGACAAGAAAAATTGTGGACGAACGTTTGCAATTTTCCAGGATCCCTACATGTATTGGCTGTGTATGTGTAGACTAGACTAGACTAGACTAGAATTTTTCTGTCCGTATAGCGTGATTTATGATCATGATTGCAGGATCTTAGTCGCGATTTTCGTTATTTCTATTCACGTTATCGTGATATTTTAGTCATGAATAGATTGATTCATGTTCATGATTTCAGGATTTTAGCCACGATTTTCGATATTTTTGACGCGAGTAGTGTGATTTATGTTCTTGATTTTTGGAACTCAGTCACGATTTTCGTAATTTATTTGCACATTCTCTTGATATTTTATTCTAGAGCTTACTTTAAAATTTGACACATGAAGTGATGTAAACCATGTTCATGACACTTGTATCTCAGCTGATTCCTGGCCGTTCAATAGTGATTTTACATTCTCATTTAATTGTACCGGAACTCGAGGCCCGAGCATAAATGGCCTCTGTCGAGAAAGACCCACCTGATGGTGAAAAGGATGTCGAACAAGATTCCGCATCAAAGACTCCGACGCCCCGTTTTAAGTCCTGCCCATTGAACTCGGTTAATTTCGAAAAAGCTGACGGAACGATATTCGAAAGTCCACCCAGATAAGCTCAGGGTTATGGTATCCGATCTAAATCAAGCAAATGACATTGCTGACGTGAAGACTCTTACGATGAAATTCCGTGTCTATCTGCCCGCCCACAAAATAGAGGTAAATGGCGTCGTAAACGTTAAAGTTACGTCCTCTTCGACCTGTTCGGTTCGGCTGCCTGTTCGCCTTTTTGTACCCCGGGTCATGAATTGCACTAAATGCAAGTAATTGGGCCACATAGCCACCCATTGTAGCCGCAAGGCCCGGTGTGGCAAGTGCGGAGGGAATCATGGCGATGATTCTTGCAGTGAGAATGCTGAAAAGTGTCCCTACTGTGAGGAGAGTTTACATGAGCTCTCGATATATCTCGCGTGCTAACAATCTGAAGCAATCGAAAAAGGGACGCTCTAAGGGGCCATGCATAAATGACGTAGCATGTTGGGAGGTATACAAGGGGTAAGTGGCTTAGCACAAATCGAGTTGTGCTAGCAAACACACAGCGTGGTAGCCTGTGCCGCAATGTGCCACGATATGCCATGGTGTTCAGCAAAACAAAAACACGGGTTGTTATGATCATTTAACTGCACTTGTTGACTGTTTTCGAGTTGACAGAAGTGTGCCTGAATGTGCCACACATAGTGATAACGAGTAAAATGATTATGTTTTACTGTGGATTGTATTTTCATATGGGTCATTCCACGCGAAGTGATCAAAAAAAGATGCAAACTTGAAATCGACCTTCACGGATTTGAACAAAATTTGGAGGAATTGTTCATCTTGGGCCAACATATAAAAACCCAATTTTTTGTGTCAATTGAACCACCCCTCGGGTCATGGGAGCACCCTCCGTTTTGGAAAATTGCCAAAACCGTTGATTTTCTTTTGATCATATCTCCGGTTCTATTTACTCTAGAATCAAACCACAAGATGGCTTTTGAAGAAAATTGTTCAAGGAGTCTATAAAAAATTATTTTTTGCCGACAGTGTTGCCAACTATGCAATTTTTTCAGTTAAATATTAAAAGTTAATTTTTCTCTCAATACGTATATTTTAATTTTGAAAATTTTAATGCCATCGCGTTCCTCAGACATTTTTACACAAAAAACACTTATCGTCCCAATATAATATGAGCGCATCCTGAGATATACCGTTTTGAAGGGAAAAACTCCGATTTTCTCATATATTACGTACGCGTACGCAATTTGCTGTTACAATGAAAATATTGATAAACGGCGTCAGAAATCTTGTCTGGACATATATTTAAAATAATTGTAAAACATATTAATTTTCTTCATCCCCGGCTTCTTGCGGGTCGTAAATCGCCGAATAGAAGTTACGTCATTTGTGTGCGGCCCCTAAGTACTATTATGCAGAAATGCTAAATAGGGATACGCTAGCAACCACGACAAACTCTTTTGCTCTCTTGGTTAACGGGTCGTCCTGACGAGTGTGACTTTGACGATCCCCAAGAAGGAAAATCTTTAACTGCACGGAAAAAAAATCCGTTCATAAATTCATAAAACCAAGATCACGATTTGGTGAACTGAACGATTTATGAAAACCATGACCAAGTTCCTGAAATTAAGAATAATAAACCTCGTATTCATGAAACAATTTGTGTTTTCAGAAAACTAGTTGGCGTCGAATATATACATGGCAATACATTCGAATGTTTAGTAGGGTTACTGTGGTTGTTCCCTGGACATGTTTAGTGTTTGTTGTGATCCTTGTTTACAATTTGATAATACACAGCCGACAGTTAAACGATGTTCATGATTGCAGGAGCATATTCCCGAATTTTGTGATTTCTCATCAAGTTGCCGTGATATGTTATTCAATATTTTCGTAATTTCTATTTCGTGGTATTTTAGTCATGAGTAGAGTGATTCATGTTGATGATTTCATGATACTAGTCACGATTTTTGTGTGAGTGATGTTCATGATTTCAGGTTCTTTGTCACGATTTTCATAATTTCTGTTCACGTTATCCTGATATTTTAGTCACGAGTAGAGTGCTTTATGTTCAGGAATTCAGGATCTTAGTCACGAATAGTATGATTTATGTTCTTGATTTTAGGATCTTAGTAACGACTTTTGTAATTTATTTGCACGTTATCATGATAATTTATCCTAGAGCTTCCTTTCGAATTTGACACGTGAAGTGATGTGTGACTAATAAGCGGGATCCTGTTCCATGAACTATATCACGGGCACGATTTGTGGCTGTATATTGAATTTTTGGTGCTCAGCAGGGATGCGAACGGTACCGCTAAACTACATTTTTTCCGGTACAGCACAAGCCGTACAGCTCGCTACAGCGACGCATCACTCCTGTTCCTGCCAGAACGGTAGCTAAACCGAGTACATTTTTTCGTACAGCAGTAAAATACTATTTTGTTTGCCTGTTGTACTCCGACTGCTCGGTGAGAGTGTGGCGTAGTAAAGTTTGTTCTCTCGCTTTGTACACTTTTCTCTGCATAGTTAACGGGAGAGGCCCGTTTGTGCTTAAAAATATTGATTAAATTAAAAATATTAAAAATAAAGAAAGAGAAGCTGTACCGCTCGCGTCTGGTGGATGTACTGTGGGCAGTATTTTTTTGTCATGTTACTGCTTTGCTTACAGGCTGCCGTACAGCGCTGGGCGTCCTGCACTAGCGAACGACAGCAGCGTCATATGAGAAAAGAGAATGTAGGCAGACAAATTACTGCCGTAGAAAAGGTAGGCATTTTGCATCCTTGGTGCTCAGCGTAGTTTTTTTTTCTGTCGTCACGTCACACTGACCTTGATCAATTGAATAACGATGTTCTAGGTCCTAATAGTTTTCTTTTATCTACAGCTCGTACCTCTTGATGGTCGCTAGCAACTAAACATATATGACATTTTATGGAAAGATGCATAAAGCAAAAATGATTCTACGAGTAATACTCTAGATTTTGTGAAATAGTTTCCGTAAAAATTTCATGACCATTTTGCGTGAAATTGAAAGTGCTTAAGGATATCTTCTAAATATCAAAAGCACGCAAGATATATCCTAGGTCAACTACTAGGAATCATGAACTATTTCACAAACCCATTGTTGGGTTATGTTTCGGAGCACCAACTCTTTTTAGCAAACGTTTTTAACTGTTAGCTTTAAGCTAGAAATAAGTTTTATTAGCGTTTTAAATAGGTATAAGTAGGGTAATTAAATTGATTAAACTCACAGTTTTGGTTAACCGACAAAAACTGAACGGAAGGTGTGGTCGCCCTTTGTTTCCTCGCTGCTCAGACAGCGTAATTCTCCTGCCAGTTAATTATTAGTTGTACATATAGTTCATAAGTTTTAATTTAAGACAAATACATTGCAATCCGTACTACTTACTATACGTACTATTAGCTTTAGGATATACTGATATACTTATTACTACCGCAACCACTGTACATTAAAGATCATTAGAGATAACGGGATATAATGTACTGAGGTTATGTAAAACTGCGCGGAAACTTGATTTTTACTGTACTGGTTTGCTTCTTCTGCTGCATGACGTTTCCTCGCGAAACTTCACTGTCAGCAGACCCGTCGACGTCAAATGAAGCGCTGCGCTCGGTAGCGTCGCCGCACCGAGGGGTCTCGTCGGCACACCCATGAATAATATTTCATGATTTTGTGAACAAATTTAGCTACACGAATGGCACGTCGTGACTATTATACTGGGAATCGTGATCCAGCCGACGAATACATGAAAAATGTTTCATGAGTTCGTCAACCATTTCACGAGAACAAATGGTAAGTCGTAACTTTTAGTTCGTGAATACATGAATAATATTCTATGATTTCGTGTATTATTTCAGGACCACGAATGGTAAATCGTTACTATTATACTAGGGATCATGAACCAATTCACGAATGGATTAATAATATTTGGTGATTTCTTGAACTATTTCTTGAGCACGGCTATTGGATCGTTACTAATATATTACGAATTATAAATTAGTCCACGAGGATTCATGCATAAAATTCCGAGTTTCCTTAAATAGTTAACGAGAAAGTCTCCAGACTATCTTGATTACAAGTGTGAACTAATAATCCTAAATCTATTAATAACATCGTAAGTCAACCTTTGGTTTTATGAATAATGTTCTTAAAGTTGTGTACTAGTTCACGTACAGGAAATCGATTTTGTAATGACATGGCAGAAAACATGTCTTCAGTTCACAAAATAAAAACAAACATTTCTACTAATAAAAGTATCACGCAGGCGTTACTGAAAGGAAATTGAACATAATTTGATTTTTGTTCATGGTCTTGTCTTCGTAATGTAAAAACGTGAATTCATGACACTTTATTCACGATTTTGGGAACAATTTTTTTTCCGTGGGTGCCTATTTGAATATTGGCTCACCTGAAATTCCTTGTAAAGGCCATAAGGTTTCCTTATAAATTCGTTACACCCATTTTGCATAAACCAAAGATAAACTCAAGATAGAGTGGTTTGGAATTTCCTATGCACCATTGAAGTCGGATCCCTCGATGCACACGGTTCACCGTCAGAGTGACAGATCGATAAAAATTTGAAGCGAAACTTTATGCAACAGCAATCAGTGTCGATCTAGGCATCGTTTCCAAGGCAATGTTTGTTGTTATAAATAATAATCCGATGGTTATTTCTGTTGAAAATATGGTTTCCACCAACTTTATCAATACTGTTCATTATACAGTGAAGACCCGATTTTATCAGCATTTCGACTCGATTTTGTCAGCCTCATATGACAGTTGACAGTTGGAACTTTGATGGGTTCTAGCAGACGAACCAAGTTGAATTCGAGTAAATCCTTTGTTGAGTATATTTTTCTTATCTTCGAGATCCGAAATATGCAAAAATAAAAATATTTTTTTTTTAAATTTTGCACTCTCAGACTCCCTTAAGGGAAATTTAAGCTGAATAACAAGCAAGGGTTATAAAGCTATATCTAGGGACTAACGAAGAATATTTTAAGAGCATCGGTTTATTTAGAAAAAAAGGAAAATATATGTCCCGATTTTGTCAATGTCGTCGTTTTATCCACGCATTTAAATATGAAGAGACGCAATCGATGCCTATCAATGAAATAGCAGCACTGTAACTTACTTTAGCATTTCTGCAAGAGATTACTTGAAACGGTCCACAAAGGCACGTTTTAGTTTAGTGGCTGTGTGACCCATTTCTTATCAATTAAAGCAATTCATGACACATGGTACAAACAATCGGACATGTTGATAAACCTTGTGCAATAGGATGCTATTTCGTAAAGTGGACCTTGCGAAGGTCACCCAAAAAGAATTTGATCAGGGCTATGATTGTGTACCATTCCCGGAGATTAATACTGATTAAAAACGCTTGCAATCAAATAAATTCACTAACTGAAATAAGGGAACCCTGAATGAAACAGTCGACCCCGTACTCCAGTATCTCTCGATCTCTTATTGTGGACGACGCCATCTATCTCAACTCTGTTGGCAGGCACATAGACGAAGTATTCCTTCGTGAAAAGTTTATAAGTTTATCGGTTACAGCCGAGAACTGTTTCAGATATTGTGAATTCTGCAGTATGTTCAACCGTACGGTTCAATTGAATTAAATTGTTGTAGATTATTTGTCAATTTTAAAACTGCGAGTTTCATTGGTGTTAAAATTCCTTTCAGCTGAAACTCGAATTATTCCCGCATCAAAAAACAAATAACCGAATAGAATGCATTCCGCCCTATCAGTACACATCGCCGAAGTGTTTAAATTGTCATTTATGTCCAATTTCTTTCAAATGACACAGCACCGAAAGACACGAACCGCTCTGGTGGTGAAAGCTCTCATAAACTATTTTCCACTCAGCGGGAAGACTTTGTCAGCTCAAAAGCAGAACCGTTGTCTCACTTCGCTATTTTGTTTTCCTCGACCGACTCAGTCTGTTTTCCCACTTCTTTATTTCGATTTCAATCGAATCGACAGTGTCGGGCAGGGGCACCTTTTGTGTGATAAAGTTTTCCGAAGAAATGGACCGGTCCGAGACGGTATCCAAACTAACAATGTTCGGTAACCAATATGTAGAAGCTCTCCGACAAGCAACCGACACTTGAAAATCGATGCAAAATTGAGCTAACCATTTCCTAAGTGGTTGATTTTTTTTTTCTTTCTGGAGATGGCATGGCACCGGAAGCTTCAAGTTTCGTACATATCGGTTTCGGAACACAATTTTACACTTCAACGAATGTTGCGCTCGTATTCAGCTCCCCATCACCGATAGAATCCCACACACCTTAGCTCCGACGGATTTGGTTATGTTGCCATATAAAGCACAAGTGCATCAGGGTTCTTTTCCTGGTCCACCTGATTTAGTGCTCTGCACAGGCTTTCGAGATTGTCGATTGGATTTCCGGGAAAACTGAACCCGTCTGTCAGTAACGGTGGTGTAGCACATCGGCTTCGGTTGGGTGTAACCAATTTTATAGGGTTTGATTGGAATTTTGTCAAGTGGTCTTAACCGGAGGGTAACTGTGTCGGTGCTATCAGCTGGAAGATGTTTTTCACAAACTGGTTGATGATAATTGATGTTTGGGTTCGTCTGTGGGTGATAAGCAATTAAGTCCATCGGAATTTATGGCAAGAGGTAAAATTTAATCTATTTGACAATTAACCTCAACTTTTCTACCACTTACACTTCACTCGAGGCGGGTACTATTCTAAACATACGTGACTGAAATATCAATTATTTTATTCCCGGAAGGTTGATGCCAATATACCGATCAAAATTAGACCAAAATCTAACTATTCCACTCAATAAAAACTGACGCTACCGCAAATCTGCACCAATCCGATTCCCGCGTGGTTCGTCTTCCTTTGGTTTTGACCCGTTTTCGAGAATTTACCAGAGGAATTTAATCATTCTGATGCTGGTCGTTTGCCAGAATGAACCCATCATCGCCAACCGCTGGTTTCCTTCGGAGTGACGCTTCCTATGAGCACGACATCAGATTAGCATCAAATGGCTTTCTTACCTTAGCTTCCTATCCTGACCGGCTTCTCGAATCAGACTTCCACCGGACACACTAGACAAGAAAGATGACTGTCGCATGAATTATGCATGAAACGCATACGCATAATCAGTCACAGCTTTTCCATTCCATTTCCTAGCATCCAAGAGGACCGTCGTCGTCGTTGCCGACGGTTGTCGTAGGAACACACTTGGGAAGCGCAAGACGGGAGTTATGGCTTAAGTATGCTTTGCGTGGTAAGCTCTCCTAGGATCTGCTACTCCGTTCGGATAAGTCACGTTGTGATTTGACCCGATTGCGGTTCGGGACAAAAAGCGATCGAGTTGAGTAGATTTACATTAAGGAACACTTGCATTGTAAGTTACCGCGCTTGAACGCCGTAAATCACGAGAAAGGAATTATCGGGAGTGGATTGTTATAAAGTATATGTTTAAAGCTTTTTCTTCGTGTGTTCACGAGAGCTGATTTATAGTGTCGTTTTTCATTGGAAGACACCGGAAGAGTGGATTGTCCGGGATTTGTCATTTTTAAATGGAAGATTAGGCCACTGGACACGTTTTATTCTCACTTCTACGCGACAGTCGTTTGATTGGCAACGGAAATAGTGTTTCCGTTTTGGGATTTAGCGTCATACCGGCGCCAATCTATTCCAGTAATAAGTTAGTGTCGGTTTCTGATGTGATGAAATCTAAACTTTTTCAAGTAAGGATTTGTGCCCTTCACGTGCCCTTCGCGTACAAAGAGCAGTTTTACCAAAAAAAAATCGCCTTTGAGAGAAAGATTGGTGTTTACCCAATTTTTTCTCCTTAGGGAGGAGTATAGCACAGAAACAGGTAGTAGATAATGTGGACTCTCCTCACAATAAAAACATTTTTCAGCATTCCTACTGCAAAGGCCATTCTCATGACTCTATGCGCAATTGTAAAACCAAACTTTATTCATACAATGGCCCTTGTAATTAGTGCAATGCTGTAATGCATGACACGCAGTACAGTACAAGCAAGGAGCTCTCGAAACAGTCAATTCCATACTTTAGTAGACAAACTCGATTGGTGACTACACCGTCGATCTCAGCTTTGCGAGCAGGCATGTAAAGGCATGTCGTCAGCAATGCCATTTGTTTGCATTCGTCAGAATATCACAACTGTGCCAACTTTCGAGGTATCTGTCACGGCTGAATAGTTCTGCCTTGGTTTTCCCGAAATCTTTAGAAAATTTACCGATTATATTTGATTCGAAAGAGAATCAGATATGATTCTAACAAGTTTGGAGGGCATGATTATAATCGGGAAGTCAGAGTCCTTGAATGTTGTTCGAACTTCTTTTTATCATTCGATCTTTTATTTTTAGACAGTCCTAGATCTTGGCACAAGGAAGTTATGCAAAATATAATAAATTGCGAGATTAGTCGGACGATAGTGAAGACGAATTTCGCGTCAACTCGGAACAATTTTGGCAGCACCCTTTCAGATTTTAATGAAACTTTCTGTACATGAGAATTTTGTCACAACAAGCTACTTTGCATACTTTGTTTTTCCAAAAATGATCTAGACTGACTTTTGAAAAGGGTCGAACCTTTTTACCATTTTTTTTCAAATGTCTAAAAATGACAAATCCTACAAAAAAGGTTGCAGGAGTGATTTTCACAAAATTAGTCAATTTTTTTACTAAAAATGATTCTTCCTCGACTCCTACACTGAAAAAAATCGAATTTAAAAATTTAAAGTCGATTTACAAAAAAACCATCTTTGATTTGGATGAAATTTTGTTCCAAGATAGGTAATTATGTTCCGTACCTACCGTCAAAAATTTAAGTTGGGCACTTTCAAGAAAAAATTTATTTGAAAAAAAGATTTTCCTTCTTCAAACTGATTTTTTTCAGTGTACTTTTATTGAAAACTAATACAATGAAAGTCATAAACATCTCAGAATTCAATTTCACAACGTCTGATTGCGTAAAATTTATCTTTTTTGCTTCCCTTGCTCTTTTATTTTTCCTTTTTTTTATTTTTTAGTTCTTTCTTTTTTTTATTTTTCCCTTCGTCACCTTTTGTTTTTTTGGCAATACTATTTTTTTTTTCTTTTTTCTTCACTTTTCTATTTGTTTTACTGTTTATTATACATTTCCTCTTAATTTTTTTTCTTCTCTTCTATTTGATTTTTCCTTTCCCGTTTCCTATTTTAATAATTTCGTTGTCCTTTTTACAATTTAACATTTTTTTAAAATTGGCCCATTTTCCTTTCCCGTTTTGCTACTTCTTTTGTCGGATTTTCCTTTTAAATTTTTGCTTTCCGTTACTCTCTTTTGTTTCTTCTGTTTTCTTTTAATCTTTTCCTTTTTCCTTCTCCTTTTCCCTGTTTTAATTGCTGTTTCTCCATTTATTTTTCCTTATTTTTGCTATTTTTTATTTCTGCATTTTAGATTACTCTTTCCCTTTTTTGTTTAGCCTTTTAAGTTTCATTCTACTTCGTTTTTTCTGTTTATCTTTTTCGATTTTTTGTTTTCCTTTTTTGCTCAGTACTTTTTCTTTTATCTAAGCTTGGGTTTGTTTATTCACCTTTTTCCTTTTTGCCTTTCTCATATTTTTGTTCCTTTTCGAAACTTTGATTTCATATTTCCTTTTTCATTTTTATATTGTTCTTTTTTCTTATTTGTTTTAAACTTTTACTTTTACTATTTGCCTTTTTCTATTTTCCTTATTTCTTTTATCCTATTGCACTTATCATTTTCATTTTTCGTTTTTTCCATTTACCTTTTCCATATTTCTAGTTTTAGGTTTTCTACTTTCCTTTTCTTCTGTTTTATTTTCTTGTTTAATTTTCCATATTTTGTAGGATTTGTCATTTTTAGACTATAGCCATTTCCAAATTGGTAAAAAAAAGTTTGACGCTTTTCAAAAGACAGTCTAGATCATTTTTGGGAAAACAAAATATGCAAAGTGGCTTTTTGTGACAACGTTTTCATGTACAGAAAGTTTCACTAAAATCTGAGAGGGTGCTACCAACATTTATTCGAGTTGGCGCAAAATTCGTCCTTAGTACTTTTCCTAATTTTCATTTTCCCGTTTTTGCTTTGTCCTTTCTTCATCTATGCTTGTGTTTCATTATTCACCTTTTGCTTTGGTCAACATTTTCCTTTCCTTCTTTGCATTGTTCCTTCAGTTGTTTTATACTTTTCCTTTCACCCTTTCCTTTTTTATTCCTGTCTATCTTCTCTCTCACTTACTTTTCTATTATTGCCGTTGTTCTTTTTGCCCCTTGCTTTCTACTTGTATATTGTTTCTTTATTTATTTTTATTATAGTCTTTACCTTCATTGTCAATTTAGAGTTTTTAAATTTGCATTTGTTTTTTCTTGTTCCTTTTTACATTTCTTGCAAAAAAATGTATAGGATTCGCTCAAACTTTGAAAACAGTTTCATATACCAATCGACTCAGCTCGACAAATTGAGACAATGTCTGTATGTGTGTATGTGTGTATGTATATATGTACAAAATGTCATGTAATTATCTCAGCAATGGCTGAGCCGATCTTAATGAAACTAGTTTCAAATCAAAGGCCTAACGTGACCATTTGACACTATTATTTTTGTTTTTCGATATATTGTTTACTTTTCGAGATATGGGTGATTTTGTCAAAACAGAATGCGTTTTAAGCAAATAACTTTCAAACAAGCCCACCACGTCGCGCAAACTAAATAGATGTCGAAAGCTTATGAAAATACCTTTCTAACAAGCTATAGATTCAAAATCCGTTTACGAATGGCGGAGATATTAAACATTTTGTATTTTTATTGCCCTCTTATCAATTTTCACTATCTAAAAATGAGACCGTTACATACAGAGTATTGATTTACTGGTGTTTTAGGGGCAAAACTAAACCGATTTTGAATATCGAAGTATGGAAACGCATCTACTTGATTCAAGGAATTCGTTTCCTAAAACGTTTTGTGAATTACCTCAATAATATATAAACTATTTCTCGAAAATTAATATGCAAGTTTTCTTCAAAGACAAAATAATGTGTAAGTTGACCTCATAGTGAAATTTTTTCTAGAGTTTATGTAATTTAATTCCTTGAATAAGGTGTTGCGTTCAACCGTAAGGTAGATGTTGGAGGGTATATTAATTCATAGATCACCAAGTAATCAACCTAGGAGTGAGATAAAAGATTTGTCATATAATTATAGTCGCAGCATCACCGATAGCAACTGTATTTTTGAATCCCAAAATTCTAGCGAAAATTTGGCTTCTTTCGCAAGATTTAAGTTATACAGGTCACGGCACAAAAATTACTTGTTACGCTATTTACAAAACGGATGTAAAGAAATAAATATATCGCATAATATACCTATAAGTAAAAGGTCACTGCACTAAACATCATTTGCCATTTCTCACACGCCGCTCCTTTCTCACTCTCGCTTACTCACTCTCTCTCTCTCTATCTCTCTCTCTCTTCTCTCTCTCCCTCTTCTCTCTCTCTCTTTTCTCTCTCCCTCTCTCTCTCTCTCTTTCTCTCTCTTCTATCTCTCTCTGTCTCTCTTTCTCTCTCTCTCTCTCTCTCTCTCTCTCTTTCTCTCTCTCTCTCTCTTCTCTCTCTGTCATCTGACTCCCTTCCTTCGTGTTCGTGGTAACTGTCACGACTCACAACTGTCTTGCTGTTTCTTTATCAATTTCTAAGTTGTGTGATAAGATCTTCTGATAATCTGAAATATTCATTAATGTCCAATCACGTGTACGATGTAATTCTTGAGGTTTGAGAAGACAATACTATTTTTTGTTTGCTGTTACTCTGTAAATAGTTTTTTTTTCGCATTTTAGTGTAGAAGAAAACAAGTTTAATATTACATTCTACTTGGTAAATAAAATATTTGTAGTCCCGAGAAAATTTGCAAAATGTTTGTATTGTGAGAAAACTATAACTGTTTTCAAATGTTTACACCAGCAAGATGCAAGGTGTATCTTTCCGAAACGTTGAACTATGGGTAGGCAGGCGACCAAAAATCGAAAACTACATCAACTCAAATGTAATTCAGTTCTATTCAGAGCTTCTACATACACTATAATTAAGGAAATTCATGGCTATCTAGAAAAATATTTAACTTAACTTAACTCAAATATGCCAACATTTTTTTGTGATGTATTATTGACAATATATATTCACTGTATTGGTATGAACTATTATGAAAAATAACGGATCAAAGTCTAAAAATATCCACTCCTAAAAATATTAGCTCCGGGAAAATAAGTCACCCAAAGACTCCAATCTCTATGGGGGATCCAAGTACAATGTTTCTTCTAATTTATTGTTGTCCATTTTTGCTCTATACTAAGGACAATTCTATTCATGTTTCAATGGTAGTCACAATTAGTAGAGAAGCATTGGATGTACTGTGTACGGAAACGTTTGATCTGACTACATTTGTGCCATACACATTACTGTGTAATAATAAAATGAAGCCGAAGGTACTCTTTTCATGACCATTGTAATTAGAAACATATTTATTCGCAGAAAATTAAGACTTGTAATGTCAAGTATGTCTATCCATCAAGAGCAGTATTATGTCAAGTGACACTTTCATTGGCCGCTTGCGTTTCCAACAAATTAAATACTTATCCTGAAAATTAGAACCAATTCTTTTACGAAGTATTAGTTTGTATAGCGAAACGAAAACTCCGAACGAAATAATATACAAGCTATAAGGATGACTGGAAAGGGTCTACATTATAATCAACTGAATGGCTTTTGTGCTATCGACATAGCATAGCTTCACACTATTTACGTCAATGCAAATGAAAACATTGAAATGTTTACCTTTCCCATTCACAAATTGCATTCTCTGTCTGTCGCTTTCTGTTTAAAGGGTTTGAAAGCACACGTGGCGTTGTCTTACTTTACCATCCAATATTGAATTCCAAAACAAATTGAACGTTCCAGGTTCCTTATAACTAATTAAGGTCCATTAATAAAGTAGAAACACCAGATAATCTTAAACGACTCCGCCAAGAAAAGAACAACGAAAACGAAAAAGTGAAAACAAAAAAGAATGAAAACTTTAGAAAGTTCATTGCATACTAATTATCCTTTTTTCAGATGATGAGATTTTCAAAAACAAAGCATAACTTTCTGATACAATAGTTCTCACAATCCGGTTTATTCATTTACTTAATTCAAAAACGATTTTTATTTCATTCCAAATAGTCAATTTTTTCGATTTCTTTATTTCATGGATTTTATTCGTCTTGTTTATTTTATTTATTTTGAACATTTCACTAATTTTAAGTATGTGATCTTTGCATTTTTATTATTTATTTCATTCAGCATTCCTTTTATTCATTTTGTTCATTTGGATTCATTTAATCTATTTTATTCGTTTCATTCTTTGGATTCACTATGATTAGTTTATTTTTTTTTTCGTACATTTTATTCATATCATTTATTTAACTTATTTTATTCATTGTTTTCCTTCTATGTATTCTTATGGGATTTTCCAGTTTATAAATATTTTCAGTTTCTTCATTTTAATAATTTGATCAATTTGTCAGATTTATTCATTTCGTCCAAATTATTTATTTGACACCATTTATTTTTTTCTATTATTTTATAACTTTTTAACATCACTGCTTAGCTTTTTCATTCCAATCTATTCATTTTCTTTTTATTCATTTTATCAATTCTATTCGTTTTGTTTATTTGATTCGTTTGTTCTATTTATTCATTTTATTCAATTCATTTTTTATTAGTTTTATCCTTTTCATTCATTCCATTTCATTCATTTCATTCATTGTATTCGATGGATTCATTAAATTCATTCTATTCATTTAATTCATTTGCTTCAATTGATTAATTTGATTCATTTTGTTCATTTCTTTAATTTTATTCATTTCATAATCAGTCATTCCACTTATTTATTTCATTCAATTTGTTAGTTTGAGTCAATTTAATTTGTTCGTTTAATTTTATAACTATTTTTAAATATTGCCTAATTTTTCATTTATTGAGCTAATCTAGTATGATTTATGTATTTTATTAATATGATTTATGTTATTCATTGTACTCATTTAATTAATTTGAAACATTTTGTTCATTTTTTTTTGCTTTATTTTTTTTACTTTGTTCGTTTTATTGAATTTCTATATTTTATTCAGTTAATTCGAGGTTTTATTCGTGTAGGGCTAGAAACTGCAAACTAATGAATGATCCAACAGTGGCATGTGTAAGAAATGTCTCATCTCACTGCTAGGTGGATTAAGGAGGTTTTTATATTAGGTACTTCTCTTTTTTCTTTCCCGTTTTCTGTTTGTTCTTTGGTCTGTATTTTTTTCTTCATTTTCTATTTTGCTTTATCCTTCTTCTTATTTTATTATTCTGGGGTGTTCACGCTCTTCTATTTCTTTCCGTTTCAAATTTTTAGTTTTTCCCTTTATATTGTTTTTCTTTCTTTTCTTCCTCATTCTTCTATCTTCAATCCTCCGGCAGTTGCGTCATTATCTAAATCTAGGCAACCGCCTGAAATTCGAAGACGATTTAGCTTGAGTTTCAGAATCTTGCGCAGTCAGTGCACTGCGTGGCTTGCGGAGGGTTCGCTTTAAATAAAACTAATTTGTTTATAATTTTTGAGAAGATTATGAGTTTCATTGGTTTAATTTTCGATAAAAATACACTGAAAAAAAATCAGTTTGGACAAGGAAAAGTTTTTTTCAAATAACTTTTTATCCTTGATAGTGCCCAACTTGAATTTTGGACGGTAGGTAGGGAACATAATTACCTACCTTGGAACAAAATTACATCCAAATCAGAGATGGTTTTTTTGTACATCGACATCAAATTTCTTAAATCGATTTTTTTCAGTGCAGGAGTCGAAGAATTTTTTCAATATTTTAATTTGAAAATTTGACTAATTTTGTGAAAATCACTCATACAACATTTTAGTAGGATTTATCATTTTTAGACTTTAGCCATTTGAAAAAAGTTGGTAAATAAAGTTTGACCCTTTTCAAAAGACAGTCTAGATCATGTTTGTAAAAACAAAGTATGCAAAGTGGCTTTTTGTGATAAAATCTTCATGTACAGAAAGTTTCATTGAATTCTGAGAGGGTGCTGCCAACATTTGATCCAGTTGGCGCGAAATTCGTTACTTGTATCCCCCCTCAGTGTGGGGGCCCTTAACCCAGGCCCAGCATGCCCTTGCATAAAGACGGTACATGGACACAAACACAAGCGAGGGAGAAAGCGGGCGGAATGATCAGCAAACGGCAGGGGATACACCTGACCATTGGAAACCACCAGGAAAGAAAATTATCACAAGAATCGAAAATCAGTGCGCCCAGCATTGCAGAAAATATTCGTATCATTTATTTTTTGTCTATTATAAATTGTAAGTTGAATGGAATTTTTGAAATGAATAATATTTTCAAAAAGACGTTGGTTTGACCGTCGAGGTTCAAGCCTTCAATAAATAAATAACAACAATAGCAAGTTGAAGGGCAATAAGCGCACCCGAATGCAGAAGAGAGACAAAAATATATACTTCGACTTTGGAAACTTTTTACTCAGAATATTAAGAGGCAGTTTTGAGTGTACTTATCTTACACTGTGTTTAATTTAAAATGCATCATCGACACACATCATAATCCTTAAACTTCGTCCTGATACGTATCACGTACCGTCGTACATGCCGTAGATCCTTTTCCATTATGTTTTACTCTGTAAGAAACGAGTTAAGTCAATTATGTTTATTTCCAGCCGCTAAAATTTAATTCTCCTTCTCACAGAAGAAGCAAGAAAGCACAAACCAACGGCTTTCACGGGAGAAAGTGAACCTAATCCACGAGGATGGAAGAGGATTGTCGTGGAATATCAAGTTTATTTTAGCTTCGCTACAGTTTCTTCCCGCGTGTGCGGATTCTTTCATCTTCCGCTAAATCAAATTAGCTGGAGCAGAAAAAAGAGATTTTTAAAGTTACCTTCCCCGTGGCAAGTTCCACGTGCTGCGAGATAAATTATCATAATTTCAAGTGACGTTGAAGAAGGCTGTACCTTCAAGGCGAAGTAAAAGCAGTTGAAAAAATTCCATCAATGTTAGAGAAAGAAAAATAAATGAAGGAATTACGGTACAGGAACGGGGATTTGAATAGAAGTGTAGGAATGCTTATGTTCGACTGCATAATAAATAGCTCTTTATTGCGGTTGGTTTGACATATTGCTCGGATTAGTCTTGTAACTTGTCTACATCAATCAAACGGGATTACGTGCACTCAAGCGAACAATTATGCCTGGAATTGAAAGCTAAAACGTGAACATGTGGATTACAATTTCACTTGACTTGGATAATTGAGTTATCATTGCTGAAGCGAAAGCATGTGTTCAGAATTTCTGGAATTCAAAATTATGTTTCCCGATTCCTTGACAAATCAAGATTTTAAAAACGGAATCATTTTTGTTCAATTGAGGATCTTCAGCACTACTTTTTTGGGTATCTTTTCCTATTAATCCTGGTTATTCTTCATGCTTGGGTAACAACAAAGATCGATTTCTGAATCAGATAAAAGAAACTGAAACTGGTAACTAGTGATAATTGAAGATCAATGTCTTTATTGTTTTTCTTAGACTAATCAATCAGATTTTTTTTTGTCAGAAATTGAAAAAAAAAACTGTGGATGGTAAATTGAAATAATGTTCATGGTTCTTGAAATAATTTTCTGGCTTTGCTCTAAGATATCGTTTTTTCGAGTGAATAAAACAATAAAGGGAATTCCTTATCTGCTAAAGAGAACAGAATTAAAAGATTAAAAATAGATGTCTTCATTTTCGGCTAGAATATCTCTGATGCTTTAACAACATTTCAAACTCATTTTCAAGTACTCATTATATCCCAAAATGAGAAATAATCTACTAAATTTATAACCAATCTCATTCCGCGAAAATGTACCGAAACTCCGCCAGCGAGCATACTGCACCGACAATCAAAAATTAGAATCAATTTTCGGAGCATATCACGACTATCACATCCAATAGCTGCCATCTGCTGCGCTAACGTCAGCCGTCTGCTTGAACCTATTTAAACTGAACGTTAGCTGGGAAAGGAAGCGATTGCCATTTAACAAAATTAAAACAGTGTTCTCGCGAACCGACGGAGACAGCACTACAAATTGTAAATAGTCTGCTGGTGATGACACGTGATTATAATTTTATAATACATAGCAAACGGAGGCGGCGGAGGCGGTGTCGGTGTTCATGCCAAACCTCCCGGTAATGGAAAGTAGACATCTCATCCGAAAGGTGGCCTGCCACCCTGCCAAATTGATAATAATTATCAATCGAGATACATATCAGCACAGCTTCGGCTTCCGGCTGTTGCTCGCTTGGTTGCTCTCGGCGTTTGGGGGGAAAATGAGCAGAAGGTAGTTATGTTAAATTGGCAGTTGTCTCTGGCTCCTAGCGGGTAGTCTATATAGGAGCAACAAATGTTGAGAATAAGGATGGTATCGCACCAGCTGTTCGGGATCAGACATTGTTCAGCTCTAGTTGGTACTCGCTGGAGGTAATACGAAGATAATTGAGATGTAGATACAGTTAGACAATGCAAAGCGAGGGCGGTAATGGTCCTTTTATTAAATAAGAACAGAAGAAATGGGTGATTAGCGTTATTTGAACAATATTGTAGTATGAGAAGTTTATCTAATCCTTAAATTTATTGATATTTGGATTTGGATTGTGATTAGGGTTGGGATTCTGATTAGGATTTGAATGGTTTCAGATATTTTAAACGCATTTGACACCAGTAAATTCAAATGGTCAAATTTGGCAAGCTACTCATCGCAAATTCATCGAATCTATATTGTACATCTTTTAATGTAGAATACATTTAAGCTTTCTATATAGGGGTCCCGTTTCAAAATATCGGCCGTGGCAGCCGCGTCAGATATTGAACGTTAACAACATCCATTATACTAATTAACAGAATGATTTAATGTTTGGCCCATTTTGTCAAAAATATGTTCATCAATGTTGTATCAGAATTTAGAGTACGTATAACATACATTTAAACGAAAAAATTGTGTTTTAAAAGACCTTTCGAAAACTACTGGGAATAACGAAAATTTTCGGCACATCTCGGTCAGAGCCGTCAATATGGTGCACCAACCGAACACTTAAATTATGGTAAGTTTTAAATATAGGTCCGCTACTGATTTGTTTCTATTGTCATTCTCATTTAGCTGCTTGGTGCAAACAGTGGGCTGTACAATACTGAGAAGGAAGGCTATCATTTTCATTTCCGATAGGTAGAAAATAGCATACACACGCACGAAAAAATTGATTTTAAAACAACTGACCGATTCGTGATTGGTTCCCGCTATTCATGTCCCAGTTTTTGTTCGAAGCTCCTCTTTCTCGATGATTTCATTCGATGGCCGAATTGTGATTTCAGTCGGTTTCAGCAAATCTTGTCAGATGTCTGAAGACTGTATATCAACACCAGAAGAGAAGGTGATTATTAGGATTCATTTGTGCAGCTCCGTGAAAATATTTTCCTTCGCCAACTATTATTTTTATTTCCTATGGGTGGAAAAACGCGTACACATGGAAAGCCTGATTATAAAACATCCGACCGAAGCTCGTTCCTGAATAGTTCCCGCTAATTTCATGTACCGAACCGCTAATCTTCAGGATGTATTGATTGGAGTGGTCGGTTTCTATTAGTTAACCTTGTTGGATGGACTACATTTCAACATCGGGAGAGAATGTGATTATTAAGATTCAGCCGACTCCTTGAACTAACCGTAACAATATGCGTGCGCTAGTAACGAGGGCCAATTGGAACCAAAATCTTTCACCCAGAGAACCATTTCTTTGGAAAACTAGCCCTTATCAGCGCTATCAAACTACGCCAAACAAGAATTAAATTTTAACATCATTTCCTTCACCAACTATTATTATTAGTTCCGACGCACAGTGGCGTAACTAGACCGAATTCCTTGCCAAAATTATTTTGCACGTTTTTAAGCCTTATTATATCTCAAAGAGCAGTAAAAAGTGATTTCTTACAGTTTTTGACAATATATGAATAAATAATAAGGATCTTTAATTTGGAAAAATTGTGCCAGTTTTTCATATTTATTGATAGCAGGTGTCCTTACGAGTGCACTCATATCATTCTTAAACCTTAATTATTCTTTTCTGATTTTTAAATTTAAAAAAACCAAATTAAATTCAACCAACAAACTGACAGTTGTCCGACTAAATGACGTATCTGCAAATATCTCGTTCGCCTCATTGTTAACCGGGACAGCACCCCACACAGCATGATCTGGTATTTTGTCAATCCGCTAACAGCCTGCCATCCCAAGTTTCATCTGCAAACTATGGTAGATCTGATAAGGCAACCTATAGAGTCGTGCAAGTCGCATGGGTTTGGATGTGTTATTGTCCTAAAAGGAAACAAACTAAAAAATGTTTTTTTCAATAGTTTCGGGCCAAAAAATTGGAAAAGGACTGAGATATAAACTCACGGTACTAATCTGCATCAGAATATGCCTTAACCTGCACATCCCTAAAGATCCCTATTACCGCATTAATCCTCCTAGCAGTGTAGTGAAAAACAAAAATTAAAAAAAAAAAAAGTAAATTACACTTCAATGTTGATTTCTGCAAATTTAACGATGTTATTGGGGATGCCGGGTGTCAATTAGAAGGTTTCGCACTTAAAGGTTTTGATTTTATGAACGTAACCCCACAAATTAAAATATTTTTTTGCTGATATCATTTCATAATTTGCGATAAAATTGAGCTAGTGCAATAAAGTTCTTCCGCCAACTCATCTTCTAAATTGCCAAACTTATTTTAGATAAATATAGCAGGAAATTGTTTCAGAATTTGAGAACGATATTTTCTTATAAGCCTTTTGATGTTTCTATTGGTATCTAGAAAATAACCTCGTGGATGGTTCAAAAATAGGATACTTATATAAATAAAATATTTTCAATATGCCAATAACGAACAATGAAATAAAAAGATTCAAATTTTAAACAAAATTCCTAATACCATTGGTCAGATGCTTGTCAGTAATCTACATGAAAAGCAGAATAAACTTTTTAATTAAAAGACTATGTACGAAAAAAGCATTAATTAAAATTCATAACAGATACAACCTGAACAAATAACGATTTACCAACGTTTAGAAAGCAACTTGTGTGCGTGACTATTCAAATAGTAAGATTCGGGTTAGTTATATTTCACATTCTACAATAAGCAGAACGTGCATGCGATTGTAAATATAATTGTCATAATGGATTGCATAGATTAATGAACAAAAGGTCTTAATTTTTAATTATCTTTATTTAAAAAAATATCCACATCACAATAGAATTGAAGAAACTTACGGAGACACTGAATAAATCATTGCATACCTTCATGCATAATCTAATCTAATCAAATTGAGATGTTTAGTACAGGCTTAATAAAGGCTTTGTTGCTTATTTTGCCCATATTTTGGCATAAACATGCCATTTTCCAACTGCTGTAAAAGCGGCAATGGGATTAATTGGGAATGTTTTTTTCGTGAAACGAAGAGAAGAGAGCCCAAATAACCGTGTCGTTTAAACGGATCTGCCCGACAATACCCGACAAGGTACTTTTTCCACTACCGAATTTTTAATAATATTGATAAAATTTGCGCATTTTGAAGCCAACTCAAAAGAGAAAAAAATGTAACAAAAATAGATATTCTTTGGTCAAACTTGTTGGTGTTTGTTATGAAAATCACGATTTTATACCAGATATTGACTTTGTATACTTAGTTTTTGGGCGACATGAAAAATTGTGAAACAATGTAATTCAAAGTTAGAAAATCCGTTAGAAATTCACCATTTTCAAATACTCACATACAAAAATTATAAATCGAAGAACCTATTTTTCCGTTGTCATTCATTAGAGTGTGGTTTGAAAAACTATTTTGTCGAAAAAAATTGGAAAGAACAACAAAAATTATGTTTTGCTATTTTGGCCAGGATTTGGTAGTAGTTACGCCACTGTGCGACGGGTCGAAAATAGCATACACACACACACACACACACACACACACACACGGAAAAACCCGATTTTTAATCATCTGACTGAAACCATTCATTATTGGTTCCCGTTAATTACAAGCACAGAGCTGCAAATCTTGAGCAGTTCGAAGTTCTTGTTCGAAGCTTCTCCTCTTTCTCGATGCAAGTGAACTGATTTCATTCGATGGCCTGCCCAATTGGCTTCGAACGCAAACTGAACCGATCACAAACACTGTTTCCACTGTTTGTAAGGGGTAGTGTGCGAGGGATGCAAACGTTGATTTTCTTTCTTTTCGATGGCCAGCCCCTTTGGCTACGAACACAAACTGAACCAAGTGCGAAACCGAGGGTCGTATGCGAGTGCGGCATCATTCGTGTGTTCAATTCATACTGGTAACATACGGTCGTCTGGTCGCGGTATAGAGGGAAAGGTGAAGGAAAAACTAAACTCCCGTTTGGTTCGTGCCGGTCTCCAGTTTCTTGCCCCTCGTTTGCTGAGAAAGGGTCACTAGACCGAGCGAGTCGATGCTGCAGCACTCGTCTACCTGGAAGCAGTGAATATCTTGCCATCGTATTGGAGCTGGCAACTCGGAAAATATTTTACCGAAAATCAGCAAACAAATCTCACTATACTGAGATATTAGTATCTAAATTTTCTGACTGTTGGGAAATTGCCGAGCCGAATTGCATGTGTACACATTTGAAGTATCAGATTCTTGACCGGCTCCTCATGTATTTTATATCTGTTCGGTTATGTCGCAGACATTACCCACCCATCTTTTTTAACGTAGTAATGTTTTCTGCACGGAAGAACCTCTTGACGGACGTCTACGGCCACTACCCAAAAGTTGTACATTAAAGCAAGTGTTTTGTGGAGTAGAAACTCGTGTGTTAATACAGACATGACAGATATACAGTCATATAAGCACACACTGATCAGTGACATTATCGCAAACTTTCCAACGGCCTATATTCCAAAATCGATTTCCTTGAATTTTGAATCTTGCGGAGTAAACTAGTGTCCCTCGCAATGTCGTCGTCCTTATAGTCGCATATCTCTCAAGGTATTTTCTGCTGACATCGGTATGCTGCAAAACTACTAAACTGAACAGATCTCCCGCGTGTCATGCTCCCTACTTCCTGTAACATGAGTGTTTATTAGGGTTGTGGTACCGTTAATATCAATACCGAAAATCCCTGGACTACCGACCCATTTTTGGAACCGTAAAACCGGTGCTGAATATCGAAAAGTATCGGTATTTTCGGTACTATGCAAAACTGTTGATGGGGAATATAACTAAGCTAACCTTTCAGAACATATAAAAACATCTTTCAAAACATCGGCCAGCAAGGTGGCACTAGAAGATTTACTACTCTTTGAACGTAACTGGATATTTTATCAATTTATTCGAATATAATTCTTCAATTTACGTAGTTAGAACTAAGACAAAGAAAATAACTATTGATTTATTACTAGAATCTAACTGTTTGTGCAGTGGATAAATAACAAAGGCATTGATTGCTTGCTTTATTGATAGCTATAATAAATCAATGCTAAAAGTATACCTTTGAACATTTTATTGCACTATAGCGTTTTTTGCTTTTTTCACCAAAACAAATTCCAGTACCGGTATTTTACTGGTAATACCTATTTTTTTCGATGAAATACTTCGCATGGCACCGGTTATCGCTCAACATGCAAGCCTTTCAAGTTTTCCTATCTTTTTTGAGTTGACGACTCTTTTATTTGAGACCGCCAAACTAGCGAAGCATATGCTATACTTAGTTTTACTAGTGCAGAGTGCAATGCTTGTTCTGAAACCCACTTTATATCTGCACACCCAAAGAGTACTAGTTGCATTGCTTGTAACCTGCTCATGATGTACATTTGAGTTTAGTTTATATGTAGTATCAATCCCAGAAACTTTAGCTCCGAAGACTACTAATGATCACAGTAAGGGTGATAGAACTCCGGCTTGAGGGTATACCTTATTTGTTTTCGTGGTCAGTGTCGTATTTCCAAGTGTTGTAGTTATGTCACGGTTTAAGAGAATTTAGTTTATCTAATTAATTGTTTAAATACCAAACTCACGTTACTTCACACCATTCCATATTGAATTGCTTCAATGACGAGATAAGCTACCAGTGAGATTTCTTTTATTTCGATGGAATTTTCTAGTCTACCGACCACCCTGTGGAATGCATTTATTATTTTTTTATTTAATTCGTTTCTTTGATAAGGCATGTTTGCGTTAGCTTTTCTTTGTTTTACATTTAAACATTTATAAAACTAGGAGATTATAAATTGATTTTTTTATTATAATGATCCTAAAAAAAATTTACAACTATCTTATTCATGTACATGAAAGGATAATATAATTTTATTAAGTTTTGGAGGATCAATCCCAAGTAACAATCCAAATGCTAATTGGTTTTCGATTTGTGCCTATCAAATAAACGAACTGAATAAAGAAAAGGAAGGGTGTTAGTAGGCAAAATTATTACGAGAATAGTGTAATTTGACATAGTGATTTTATCGTCACATCCTAATGTATGTCCGCGATTCAAATCACCAAAAATACGCCCACTTACCATCCAGAGCGCCGTCTGAACTTGACTAGTTGATGCAACGATTTCACTGACTGTGGAGAGAGGAAAATTCTTCGCAGAAATGCCATCAATTAACGAATGCGGAGCAATACGCTGGTGAGATCGTTTTGTGCTGTTCTTCAATGTTTATATATTTTACCTTATTGTAAATACGTGCCAAAATCAAAAATATTGTTTTTCATTCTGGAAGTGCGAATATAAAGGGCAAACACGAAATTATTGCGACACATTGAACAGGGCATAACTTTTTTACCATTGGGTAAAAATCAAACAAATTTTGCACACTTTCTCATTGATGTGTATTGTTTACATGCTGTCAAACTCGAAGTCGTGTTTTTCGATTCAACGAAAATGGAGGTGAACCAACGCGAGTCGAGAGAACAAATTCTTTCCAAACACCTGGAATTTCTTGACCTGTCGCACCGGCAGTTGGGAAAAATGTTGAACATTCACCATTCAACCGTCTCCAGAGTGTTGAAGCGGTTCCAGGAGTGGTTGTCGTTGAACCACGGCAAAGGAGCTGGAAGAAAACTGGGACTGGAGAACAAAAAGACGGAGGGAAAGGTGAAGCGGATGATTAAAGCAAATCCCAACGTCTCAAGCCGTGATTTGGCTAAAAAGATCGGCATGTCGCAGAGCTACGTCCAGAATGCAAAGAAGAGAGCTGGACTACATACATACAGGGTACAGAACTTGCCAAACCGCGATGAGCGGCAACAATCGACGGCTAAAACTCGGGCACGGAAGCTCTACAAGAAGATGCTGACAAAATATGGCTGCTGTGTGATGGACGTTGAAACGTATATAAAAGCCGATTTTAAGCAAATTCCGGGGTTGGAGTTTTTCACCGGCAAGAGCAAGTTCTATGTGGATGACAAATTTAAGAAGAAGAAAATGTGGAAGTTCGCCTCCAAATATCTCATTTGGCAGGCCATCTGCTCTTGCGGACTGAGGAGTGAGCCTTTCGTGACAAAGGGCACAGTAAATGGCGAGATCTACAAATCTGAGTTGCCGTTCTTGCAGCAGCACGACGAAGCTCCCCTATTTTGGTCAGATTTGGCATCATGCCATTATTCTAAGTGTCCTGGAGTGGTATGATGCCAATTCTGTCCATTTTGTTCTAAAGCACATGAATCCGCCAAACTGTCCGAAGCTGCGCCCGGTGGAGCAGTACTGGGCAATGATGAAGCGGGAACTTCGGAAGAGCAAGAAGCCAGTCAAAGACGAGAAGGACATGTTGAGAAAATGGAAAAAACTGAGAAACTGGTACCGGATGACACTGTAAAGACTTTGATGGAGGGCATCAAGCGAAAATGCGTTCAATTTTACACTCAAGGCTCCATCGATTAACTTTTCTTTTGATTTTTGAAGTAAATATATGTATAAAACTACCCTAAAATTTTGGTTGGATTTTAAACATTATAAGAAAATTGGCATGACATTTTCGGTGTCGCAATATTTTCGTGTTCGCCCTTTATTGCAAATATCCAATTGATACGTGGATGTCTTCGCGCGGGGCTTATTGTATATGTTGACGGCCTCAGAATGTACGTGTATGAACAGGCATTCCTGAAACGGGTCGTTGGATGTGATAGTAGAGCTATCGCTTTCGTTTCCAGGGCTAAACATGTGTGCATCTATGGATAATACAAAATATATCAATAAATAGATGATCATAACAGTTTTTGCAACCGACCGAGACGGTTGTGCCTCCAGGTGGAAGGTTTTGTTCTCGAGAGAGTGACGGAGTGCGAGACGCTGTATGCGTTATTGTGGGAGAGAGAGAGAGAGACGAGTTTGTTAAGTGTGAGTCGACAGTTGATACGTTGGAGGCGTGGTCAACGGCATCCTCGACAAGTGGTGTTTTGACAGCAAACGGCGGGTAGACGAATTTGCCTACAGCGGTGGCAGAAATCGACAGTGATCGTGCCTGTACACACAGATAAAAATATAGTGTATTGGTGTCGTCGGGCAATTCTAATCGACGAGAGGGAAGCGTCACAGGTAGACCCATTTGCTCTATTTGTCTACCGCAGAAGTGGTACGACGAATAAGGAAAACAAGTGGCACCGAAAAGTGCCGCATCGACAGTGGGATTTTCGCAGCAAGCCACAGGTAGCCACATTTGTCTACCGAGGTGGTGGAAACGGAGAGAGCGCGCTTGTGGTGGTGATACCGACGAGCAGCTTAATCGGAGAGAGTTTTGAAGTGTTGCAGGTAGGACTATTTCTCTACTGAAGAAGTAACGCGACGAAGAAGGACAGCAAGTGTCACATTGTCAAACAACGGGCACCGAGTTTACAACGTAACACATGAGGTGTGTTCTACCGGTGTCTTCGTCACCTAATAGAGAGCAGATAACAGGTATATTTTTCATTCCTTTTTGTGATAGTTTTTCTTACTAGGTAAAATGGATGAAGAGATGGGAGAACGAGTAACAGACCCTCCCCCGAAGCCTTATGCTGAAAATGTAAATCCGACTAGAATTAAAATTTACCCAGAGTCGTCAACGGGACCATGGATTGTATTTATTAGGCGTAAAGCAAAGGCGCTAAATATCATTCAAATTTCTAAAGATTTGACTTCGCGATTCTCGGATGTAAAAGAGATCGTCAAAGTTAATAAAGATAAAATACGCATTGTCGTTGGTAGTCTCAAACAAGCCAATGCAATTGCTTCTTGCGAGCTTTTTACGCGTGAATATAGAGCGTATATTCCTTCATAGGAAATTGAAATTGATGGGGTCATCACAGAATCGAGTTTGACTGTTGATGACTTAGTTAAGCATGGGGTTGGTCGTTTCAAAGACACCATACTTAAAGACGTAAAAATACTTGAATGCAAGCAATTGCATTCAGTATCACACGAAGGAGATAAAAAAGTTTATCGACTGTCTGACTCATTTCGAGTGACTTTCGCTGGGTCTGCGCTGCCCAACTATGTCATTATCGATAAGATTCGTCTCCCTGTTCGCCTTTTTATCCCTCGTGTAATGAATTGCCTTAATTGCAAACAGCTTGGCCACACAGCCACTTACTGTTTCAATAAGGCACGGTGTGGCAAATGTGGGGGTTCTCATCAAGAGGATACATGCAATGAAAATTCAGAAAAATGTTTAATGTGCGGAGAAAACTCACATGAGCTCCCTGCATGCCCCATTTATAAATTGCGTGAGGATAAAATTAAACGATCCTTGAAGGAGAGGTTTAAGCGCTCCTATGCAGAAATGTTGAAAAATGCTACCCCTAAACCCATCTTCTTAGAAAACACTTACACATCTCTATTTTCAGAACAGTCTGACTCTGACGGAGCGTGCGAAGGTACATCATTTGTTTTACCCGGAAATTCCAGAAAAAGAAAACAGTCTTCTTTTCCCAAGCTGCCAACAAAGGGCCTTAAAATTTCTCCGCCAATAGATAAACTGCGCCCAAAACCGAAAAATTCCGATTCAAAACCGAAATCAATTCCGCCCGGTTTTGGGAACGTACAATCCAAACAGAACACCATTACTGGAAATAATAAAATTTCGACTTCCTCTGAGCCTCAGCCGGGGGTAGGATTATTGAAATTTTCTGAAATTGTTGATTGGATTTTTAAAACATTCAATATTTCTGAACCACTAAAGAGTATACTTTCAGCTTTCCTCCCAACAATTAGAACATTTCTAGAGCAGCTGATTGCTCAATGGCCCATCCTTGCAGCGATTGTATCTTTCAATGGGTAATTCACCTCCTCCAATGAAAGATTCCATCACTGTTTTACAGTGGAATTGCAGAAGTATCATACCTAAAATTGATTCCTTAAAAATTTTACTGCATAATTTAAAATGCGATGCTTTTGCTCTACGTGAAACATGGCTTACCTCAAACATTAATTTCAACTTAAATGATTTCAACATTATTCGCCTAGACCGAGACACCCCGTATGGAGGTGTGCTTCTAGGAATTAAAAAGTGCTATTCTTTCTATAGAATTAACATCCCCTTGTTTGCGGGCATTGAGGCTGTAGCTGTCCAAACGAACATTAAAGGCAAAGACATGTCTATCGCTTCTATATATATACCTCCCAAAGCTCAAATTGGACAACGTCAAATTTTTGAGGTAGTGGAATCCATGGCTGCTCCGCGTCTGATACTGGGAGACTTCAACTCGCACGGAGTACGACGTCTCGACAATTGGGTTGAGGCGAACGGCTTGCTATCAGATACCCAGTTTGGTTTTCGGAGGGGAAAGGGAACGAATGATTGTCTGGCGCTACAACAAATGGCGTCTGTGTTCTTAGACATAAAAGGAGCATTCGACTCAGTCTCCATTGATGTTCTCTCGGAGAAGCTACATCAATGTGGTCTTTCACCGATATTAAATAATTATTTATACAATTTATTGTCAGAAAAGCACATGCATTTTTCATATGGCGATTTGGCGACACTCAGAATAAGTTACATGGGCCTCCCACAAGGCTCTTGTCTAAGCCCCCTTCTCTATAATTTTTACGTGAATGACATTGATAATTATATTGTCAGCCCATGCACTTTAAGACAACTTGCAGATGATGGGGTGGTTTCTGCCACAGGACCAAAAGCTATAAATTTACAACAACCATTGCAAGATAGCTTGGATAATTTATCAATTTGGGCTTTAAAGCTGGGCATCGATTTCTCTACGGAGAAAACAGAGTTGGTCGTTTTCTCAAGGAAGCGTGATCCAGCTCAGCTTCAGCTTCAGTTGGTTGGTAGAACGATAGCCCAAGTCCTGACTTTTAAATATCTTGGAATTTGGTTCGATTCTAAAGGTACATGGGGAAGCCACATTAGGTATCTGATAAAGAAGTGCCAACAAAGGATAAATTTTCTCCGAACAATAACTGGATCATGGTGGGGTTCTCATCCAAGTGACATGATAAGATTGTATCAAACAACAATACTTTCAGTAATGGAATATGGGTGCATCTGTTTCCGTTCAGCTGCGAACACTCACATTATTAAACTGGAACGGATACAGTATCGTTGTTTACGAATTGCCTTAGGTTGCATGCAGTCGACCCATACGATGAGTCTTGAAGTACTAGCGGGAGTTCTTCCTTTAAAAGATCGATTCTGGGATCTCTCCTCTCGTTTACTTATTCGATGTGAGGTTATGAATCCATTGGTAATTGAAAATTTTGAAAGACTTGTCGAGCTTCGACCCCAAACCAGATTCATGACAGTGTATTTCAATCACATGTCACAAGAAATAACGCCTGCTAGTTATGTTCCCAGATATGTCAATATACTAGATACTCCTGAATCCACTTTATTCTTCGACACGTCCATGCAAGCAGAGATTCGTGGAATTCCGGATCATCTACGCTCGCGGGAGATCCCTAAAATATTCACAAGTAAATATCAACACATAGACTGCCTTAAAATGTTTTACACTGATGGGTCACGAATCAGTGAGGCCACTGGTTTCGGTATTTTCAACAATAATTTTTCAATTTCTCTCAAACTTGCAGAACCCGCCTCTGTTTATATAGCGGAACTAGCAGCAGTTCACTATAGTTTTCAAATAATTAATACTTTACCCCCGAACCATTACTTTATCCTCACTGATAGTCTCAGCACAATTGCAGCTCTACGCTCAAAGAGGATTGATAATCACGACCCATTCTTTTTGGGGAAGATACGAGAATCTCTGAGTAACCTGACAAGAAAATGTTATAAATTTACCCTAGTGTGGCTCCCGGCCCATTGCTCTATTGCGGGCAATGAGAAAGCTGATAATTTAGCCAAGATTGGTGCACTAGATGGTGAAATATATGAAAGACCCATCGCATACAATGAATTTTATAGCGCTTCTCGACAGAGGACACTTGCTAGTTGGCAAACATCTTGGGACAATGGAGATATGGGACGATGGCTACACTCAATTATCCCTAAAGTATCAACGAAGGCATGGTTCAAAGGATTGGATGTAAGTCGGGACTTCATCCGTGTGATGTCTAGGCTCATGTCCAATCATTATACTTTAGATGCGCATCTCCGTCGTATTGGGCTCGCTGAGGGTAATCATTGTGCTTGTGGAGAGGGTTACCATGACATTGAGCATGTTGTTTGGTCCTGCACTGAATATCGTGAAACCAGATCACAATTAGTAGATTCTTTACAAGCCCGAGGAAGACCAATCCATGTTCCTGTTAGAGACATCCTGGCGTATCGCGATCCTCTATACATGGAACTTATCTATCATTTTCTAAAAACAGCGTCTGTCAAAATTTAATTAAATTCATCTCCTCATACTCTCATCCAAGGCTAATCATTCACCAATTAAAGTACCCTAGAATAATCAGTTTTTAAATTTAGACAATAACAGAAAAAAGTAAATAAATACACCCGAAAATACTACATCATTATGAAATATAACAATGTAAGGAAAAAAGCAAACAATAAAGTGATTTCAGTGTTAGTTTTAGACAAAGTACTAGTATAGTTAAAATTAGTCTTAAGGATTTTTGTAACGTGCTATGTAAAAAAAGAAACTGGCGTAAAAAGCTTTTGCAAATGCCGTGTCAAATAAACGTATGGAAAAAAAAATAGATGAAGACAAGTTTTTTCCATAAAAGCATTGCCGGTCAGTGGGAGATGGATTGTATAAACACACACCAATTATAAGACCTACTCCATTTCTTCCCAATTGAAAATTATACCTTAATCACTGAACGCGTTTTAATCACGATCGCCATTGTTCCGATTTCATAGTAATGAATATTTTACAAGAGCCACTCAATCACTATTTCCTGCCGAGAGCTATCCTTCGCCAGTAACCGATGCTTCTCATAAGCTTCAAATCAACATTTTTACCACACATCTCCCCATTTTATCACTATCGCGTCCAGCTTCCTTGTTGTTCAGTCAGACTCCCACTAGGTCGTGGTTTTCACATTTTCTTTTCACTTAGCTCTGCACACACACCTCTCCACCCGGGAACAGCTATGCAATTATGTGCACATGCATTGGGGAACACACATCACACGCGGTCTGTTACAGGTTGGAATCGGATTCCTAGAAAACAAATATCAATTTAGACCAGCGGAAATAGAAATGGTTTCCATAGAAATCACAATGACGCTCAGTTACTGCGTGGAAATATTTGTTGACAGATCTGTTGTATATTTTACCCCGTGTACATTTTCCATTTGAATTAAATAACCAACTGCAGCAATCTAAACGAATATCGTAACACAGTGACCTAACTTGACAAATCTCAGATTACACAACCACTCTGGTTTTCGCTAATATACATATGTTCATCTAAAGATACGACAAGTACACAAACTCGCTGGAAGTTATCCGTTAACGACGACATGCTCGTTAGTGGTTTACATTCAGCACAGCAGAACAAGTTGGGCGTTGGAATTCTGTTCGCTCGTCGCCTACTTCTTCTGCGCTTCCCTTCCCAAACAAGTGCCAAGCGGAACGGAGGTGCTATCTGTGGATTTAGCAGGAAATTACTTCGTTCAAATAAATTTGCTATTTTCGCTTAAAGTTTAATATCAATATCGGTTACATCTTGAACAGTTAATTATTATTGAAATTATCATCCCTAACTGTGTTCACTGTATCTTCCGAGTGACCTCAAACCGTAGCTCTTTGAAGTTGGAAACTTAATCCCACATCGCACTAATTTGCTTTTTCCATCTCTCCCTTTACTTCTAATCTTACCCAGGACTATCACGACGACATCCGACAGGAGCAAATGTGGGAAATGCATGCACTCAACTCGGCTCAAACTGGTAAGATCACAGAGTTGCCTAATCTCGCCCCACCCCACAAAACAGCCCCTGGGCTGTAACTATCTCGTTCAACTCGCTTATAATAATCTCTCATTCCGTTTCACGCTTCCCTCCCCCGGGGCAGCGTCCAATGGAACCAATGGGAACTGTAATGGAGCCACCATGAGCAACGGACATAGCACCAACGGCATCCCGTCGAACGGAAACGCGACACTGAACGGGTGTAATCCGGATATGATGCACCATCAGCAGCAACAGCAGCAGCAGCAGCACGGTGTGGATTCTCTCTCGAATGGCGTTGGCGGCAATATTTTGTCTGCAGCAACGACACCCACTGCTGTAACAACGCCAGGCTCGGAAGTCACCAACGGTCAACAGCACAATCCAAGTTCTGTTGGCGTCACCATGGCCTCTGTCGTCACCGCCACCAATGGCACACATCAACATAATTCACACCAGCAGCAGCAGCAGCAACTTCAGACCCATCATCATCACCCTCATCATCATCCCCATCATCAGTTCCTGACGAGCAGTGCGGTCGACGCCGTCACAGCGGCTGCCACCGATCTCAGCAACCTGATGCCGGTCGATGTCAACATGACGTCCGCCAATCACTTCGTGAATAGTAAGTTAACAGGATTTTTTTGTTGATGTAAAAATCATTTTCTTTAACGACGCTGAAACCCTCGAGATAAAGACTCGCCATCTCTCTCGTTTGTTTACAATTTATCTGTCAGTGTCATTCCAATCGAGCACGAGACCTATCAATGACCCTCCTTCCAGAAGGATTCGAAGCGATTTTCTTCGGATTGAATGATTTTGACAGGTCTGTGCTCGTTTGGAATGACACTGACAAATACATGGTAAACAAACGATAGAGATGGCGAGTTAAAACCAGAGGGATTCAGCGTAATAAATTTTCTTGAAACACATGATCGATGCCAACAAAACATGAGTGTTTTGTTGACGATGGAAACGGTTGCCGTTAAATCACTTTCAAAACAACATTCTGGTTATCGTTATCGTTTTTCATGGAAGCAATTGTTTCTACCCTACTCATCGTTCATCCCCGGAACGCGTAATAACTATGAACTATCGTACACGGTCAACAAGCTCCCTATCCGAACTAAACCAACAACTAATGAAAATGGCCTACAATTTTCAGCAACGTGTGACGGCTTTGGGACTAATAGACCGACCGACCGACCGACCTCGTTGCCATGCGATGAAAATACATGGCCAGCGAGATAATTGAATTGGCTAATTGGACGGCGCAGTGGTGGAATCCTCGCAAGAGGATTGCCAACGGACGGTTGGTTTATGGAAATTTATTTCTATTTATTTGGAAGCCCATGGAGAACGGCTCAACTTGGTCCGAGGCTGTCGAAGGTTGGCATAATTTTCCGCACAGCAGGTCCATTGAAATTTAAATGGATAGATTAAATTTGGAAATTAAATTCACCAGAAATTGTCAGGTCTCCATAATCCGAGCAAAGTCCCATTAAATCTTCCTACCAGTGACCTATTCGAAGCGTGCTCCAGTTTCTAATGGCTTTCCCCGGACGGCAGAAGTGAATAATGCAAGTCAAATGAAGCAAGCATATTCCGATCCTGGGAATGGAATCCATTGGCGAGGGAGAACTATGCGCTCTTCTGGGAAGTCCGGACGGAGAATGAAAATGCACCCGAATGATGGTAATAAAGAAGTGATATGAACGCGTTCCAATAGTCTCTCGTTGTGCAAATCGAGTCTTCCGCTTTGTCCCATAAGTTCGTCTGGACTTTACGTGCTGGAATGTTATTCGATTTAATAGTTTGCGCTGCCGGAGAAGGTAGCGGTGGCAGTGGAATAGATTCCAGAAAGGGACTCCGTAGGTAGCGTCGTTTGCATACTTGATGAGGTGCAAGTAAGGTCCATTTCAGATGTTAGAAGTGGTAAACGGTAGCGAAGCTGTGGAGGGGGACGTGAGTGTTTTGGTTAATCGATATGTTCCATGCGGAGACATCAGTAGTCAGGAATCAGAGCAATTTGGATCAATCGGTATGTTGCTTCTTCGTTTGTTGTGAGTGGCGAATGTCCAATTTCAAGCGAATAGATACAGACGTACGGAGTAGGGAAAATCAAAACCCGAACATCCCTTATTTTAAAGATGTATGTGGTAAGCATCATGCCTACTGTTTGATTTTGACTCTTCAGCTGTGAACGTAACATAGAAGCAAGAGGAGTAACCGAGCAGAATTTTGCTCGCGCATCACGAAAATCCTAACCACTCGCAGGCCAGGTCGGCGAAATTTATGAATGGAGCCAAATGGACTGTCACCAACATAACAAAAGTGTTCGGAAACGTTTGTCGCCAGCCAAGACGAAAAGAGTGGCCAGCTGTTTCAACCGGAGCACCAAACTCTCCATGTGATATGTTGTGTGTAAGCTGAGAGCGTCATCCACAACTATACATCAAGCTAAAAAACGAGTGGTGACTAGCATCCAATCAAGAATCTTTCCTGGTCAGAGTTTAAACCAAGAATCTTTCCTGTACAGGGAATACATGTTGCTTATGAGACAATTTTGTAAAAACGATTATGTAAACAAATCTAGCATACCATGTTCATCAAAACTTTTGTACTTAGTCAGTTTCATTATGGACATGTTAATCATCTCTAGACACTCATAAGTTTTTATATTCTACGGGAACGATTGATAAGAAAGTTATCAAAATTATGAAAATTTCCTTCAATTCCATCATCACTGTGAGACAGCCGGATCAGTGTTACGAAATTTCAAAATCAGTTACCTATTTCTGCTTGCATTTACCGAAACCGACAGTCAGATTCAACGCCTCTCCCATTCATTCACTTTCCAACTGACTGAAATTTCATGCAGAATCGAATGCTTGAGTGCAGAGGAAATATACATTCATTCACCAACCAAAGCATTCATTTGTTATTATGTCGATAGTTTGAAGGCAGAAGTTAGCATCTTCTACATTTTCGAGCATAAGTGAACTGCGTAATCTATATCTGGTGCACTTTTGATCGATAATCTTTCTCAGAGCCAGCATAGAAATAAAATTCACTTTGCTTCTGAAACCGAACATGTCCGTACCTGAAAGCGCTGCGTCGGGAGAACGAATGACGATGGAAACGAACCAAAAATTTCATTCATCGCAGCGGGCATGAATTTAATTTCGTTTTCTTTCAAGTTCATGCAGCGATGTCAACTTTTTTAAGCTCTGAGCCGGATGTTCTTGTTTGTTTCTAGCGTTTACGAATTATGATTGTGTATTCGTTTTCTTGGACATTCTATGAAATCAATTATAGATAACAGTACATAAAGGACCATTCATAAATTACGTAATGCAAAAATTTCCCAAAATTAACTCCCCCATCCACCCAAATTCCTTTAAACAAATTTTTTCTTCAGTAAAAGCATGTTATGTAACGTTCTAGCTCCTATTCCCCCATATATCACAACATGTCACAATTTGTTGTACCCCCTAAAAGCGTTACTTAATTTATGATTGCCCCTATGTCATAAGATGGAAATCACGATTTGACTGCCACCATTGAAGTTTTTTTATTCAGTTCGTTTATTTGATATGCACAAATGCGTTAACTTGGCGGTGCCAAATTCTTTTGTTTTTTTTACATTTCAAATACTTAAAACTAGGAGGTTACAATGTACAGATATTTTTTTTTATTTTGAGAGGAAGAATTCTACAGCTATTTAAGACTAGAAATACAGTTCTATATACAAGAGTGGGGGCAAAAGACTTTTTTATGAAAAAAAATAAAACAAGGAATCCAGATTGATATTCAAAAGAGGGAGAAATAGTTGTTTACGAAATATTTTACAGCTATCTTAAAACTAAAAATATAGTTTGGTATACCAAAAAGGGAACATTTTTTTTATGAGAAATTTCACAGCTATCTTAAAACTATAGATACAATTCTATTAACAAGATAAAGGACAATAGTTTTAATGAAGAATTAATATTACAGCTATCTTAAAGCTAGGAATACATAATAAAAAATTAATTTTTTTTATGGGGACTTATGCTTGGTTGAGATATTTAAAGGGGAGCTTATTTCCATCATCGGTGTAGCAGTAGTTGTATCAAGGACAGGGGAGAGAGGGCGTATATGATGACATGGCAAGAAGAGCTGAACTTGTAAATTTCGGGCAAACGGGAGATCAGCGACACAGTGCCTTGTCAGTAGGTCGTCGAGTACCGGGTTGACGGGTGGTATTCTTCAGACCCGCGAGGAAGTTATCAGACCATCGAGTCGCTCTCGCTTCAGCTTCCTTCTATGCAAGGCGATGGCGGTCGCATAGTGGCACTCTGGCACTGGTCGGGTCTACAAGGAAGGACAGGGAGTTTGTTGCGAAAAGTGCATGTGCTTTTCAGACAACAGGTTTAGTAAAAAGTTATTTAAAATCGGTGAAAAACCATGCTGGTGCAGTTTCTCTGATAGAATGTTAATAGAAACTGAGTTAAAATCCCCCCTTAATATCCAAGAAGACTGGTGCCATCTGACCTTTTGTTAGCATAGGCCAATTGGATTTCTGTAGAAAGCAACGCAAGGCAATCGTTCGTCCCTTTACCTTTGCGGAAGCCAAATTGTGTATCTGACAGTAAGCCATTTGCTTCGACCCAATTGTCGAGCAGAAACAGGATCATTTTCTCGAACAACTTCCGAATAGCATTGCAATCGGTCGATACGAGTTGTGGTCGGAGGCTGTTTTTCCTAGTTCTTGGATGGCGTTGACACTCACTTGTCTCCAGTCATGAGGGACAATGTTACCCTCAAGAAACTTGTAAAACAATTTCATCGAGCGCCTTTTTGCATTTTCAGGCAGATTCTTCAGCAAGTTGAATTTGATTCTATCTAACCCTGGGGCGTTATTGTTACATAACAGCAAGTTAGCACGGTGTTTCGTTCGCGGTATCGTGAGGAGACGCGGCACGGTACGTTTTCTGTACCGGGACAGAGTCCGAACAGATCTCCTTGGCGAAAGCGAATATCCAACGGTTTGAATATTCCACGTTCTCATTCGTACTGTTTCGGTTACGCATACGTCGAGCCGTATCCTAAAGAGTGCTCATCGCTGTTTCTCTTGTCAACCCGTCGACGAACCGGTGCGTTTCTTGACTTTCATTAGACTCTTCATTCGCCTTTCTAACGATGCGTACTGTTGATAGCTAGCGGGTAACCCGTCTTCCCGCAAGTCCCTATATTCAGTGGACTTCTACGCGTACACGTCTGAGCACTCTTTGTTCCAACATGTATTGGGAGGACGACCGCGTGAGTTCGCGTCTGGTACTCGTTTAGTCTGAGCTTGAATCGCGGTATCGAGAATCAAGCCAGCCAGGAACCCGTACTCTTCCTCCGAAGGAAGCTCTTGAGTGCACTCGATTTTGTCGGATATCACGGACGCGTAGCTCTTCCAATCAATATTTTGTGTGAGGTCATACGAAACATTGATTGTATGCGGTGGCCCTGAACCGTTAGCGATATTCATTACGATTGGCAGATGGTCTCTACCGTGGGTATCGGAGACTACCTTCCACATGCAATATAACAGCAGCGATGTCGAGCAGAGGGACAGGTCCAAGGCGCTCGGACGCGCTGGAGCGGCCGGAATCTGTGTTCAAAATGGTCATATTGAAGTTGTCGCAAAGCTCATGGAGTGAGGTAGATCGATTATCGTCATAGAGGCAACCCCATGCCGTACCGTGGGAGTTGAAGTCACCTAAAACTAGTCTCGGTGCGGGGAGGAGTTCCGCAATATCGCAAAACCGACGCTAGCTAACTGAGGCTCTAGGGGGGATGTAGGTGGAAGCAATGCAAAGGTCTTTACCTTTAATTCTGGTTTGGCAAGCAACAACTTCAATGCCTGGTGTGGAAGGGAGGTCGAGTCGATTGAAAGAATTGCACTTTTGATCCCCAAAGGTATTCCTCCGTAAGAGTCTTCTCGATCCCAGCGAATATTATTAAAATTTAAAATCTTGAAAGTGTAGGTCTATTTCTGAAGTGAGCCATGTCTCGCATAGGGCAAATGCATCGCATTTCAAATTATTTAGTAAGATTTTAAACGAATCGATTTTCGGAATAATACTTCTGCAATTCCACTGTAGAACAGTGATTAAATCGGCCATTTCGCAGTGAATTGCATCAAGAATGTATTTACTGCGGGGAGAAAGCTTATTATGATACTTTTAAGGGGGTCAGAAATATTTAGTGCTGAAAGAATACGGTCCACAATGTCAGAGAAATTTATTATGCCTGGTTTCTTTCTCTGGCTGATATATGGGAACACTTGAAGTTTTTGATGTTCCTGGAAGTGCGGGGAACTCCTTTTCTGAGCTCAGGTTACTGAGACTGGGAGCGACTTGCTTCGGTTTTGCGCCAGTACTTCCTTGAGTAGTTAATTTAGGGGGGGGGGGGGGCATGAAGAGACACCTTCTGGCCTTTACGGCGAAGCTTAGGAGAAGAAATGTTCCTCCTTTTTCTATTTCTTCTAGGCACAGCAGAAGATGCTCCCTCTTGGGGTTCATCACAGTCGCCTTCGTCAGTAGACAAATTGGTATAGATGTTCGTAGAGACAGGTGGCGTAGCTATCTTAAGCATTTCTGCAAAAGATAGCTTAGAGCGTGCCTGAAGAGAACGCTTAAGATTCTCCTCGCGCTGTTTGTACGCGGGACATGAAGGGAGATCATGTGGGTTTCCTCCACAGTAGAGACACTTTTCGACATTTCTTCCACAAGAATCATCCGCATGATTCCCACCGCATTTCCCACAACGGGCTTTATTGCTGCAATGGAAGGCTGTATGTCCCAATTGTTTGCAATTAGTACAGTTCATGACTTGCGGTACAAAGAAGCGAACAGGTAGACGAACCTTGTCAAATAGGAGGTAGTTGGGTAGAGCGGATCCGGCGAAGGTTACCCGATAAGAGTCTGCGTTGACATATGTTTTCTTCCCGTCAGCTGCGACTGGTGCTTAATGCAAACGTTTGCACTCCAGGATATTCACTGGCTTAAGCATGGGGTCTTTGAAACAGCCAGGCCAATATTTTAGCAGGCTCTCGCAATTCAGACTCGAATCGGAAACGACCCCACTGACTTCAACCCTGTTAGCTGGAATATACACCCTGTACTCCTTCGTAAAGGGCCGGTAGCCAGCAATATCGTATGCCTGAGTCAAACTGTTTCCCACCACCCGAAGCTTATCAGGGCGAATTTTCGATATCTCTGTCACGGCCGAATACCGATCCGTCAGAACCCGAGAAATCTGCAACAGATTCAAACATTTTGGTCCGAAAGAAGATCACCCGGTGGCCGAGCTCGGATATACTTTAAGCCGGGGAGCCGATTTTGTTTCAACTTCTATCTCACCTTGAGATGAACCGCCGTCAGGGGAAGTCATTTTTGCACGAGCCTATTGCCCAATGCACGTTAGTAAAAGAACCAAGAAGAAGCGTAAACTAATACTTAACTTGTATATGTAACGGTATCCAGGCGGCTTACTAGAAGAACGCTGCTTCACTGGACACAAACCGGCTTACGGTACTCAGAAACAGAAACACAAAAGAAGGGAAAAAATACTGAAACCTCGACTAGGCGTAGAGTGTGCGAAATAACCTTGAACGCGGATTAGCACTGTAACGATATTAATTAGCCCACTGTGCATACGACTGACAGCATTACTTTCAGTGCCATCTATCCGTCAACGGGAGACTGTCTTGCTGATGGAAATTTAAATCACCGAGATCTGCTCCACGCACTCCCCTTCGTTTTTCCCACCCGTAGAAGGATCAGTTACAAATGCCGATGGGACTGAGCGAGAAGAAAAATGCTTTTGTTTTCCCAAGATCACGCCACCAATTGTCTCAAAAAAAAGACTGATCAGATCACTTAAGTAGAGACTGTCAAACCCTTTACACGGCGGTTAGGTAGAGAGTGAAGCCATTAGCCAGAAAGTTATAGAAATTTATTTTGATGTGATATTGTACCTACGGTACCGCTAAAATTGGCAATATTGGTGTAGAGCACGGTTACGGTGCATAAAATTACTGTTCCGGCAAGGTGAGATAGAATTCCGACCGATGTCATAGAACACGTGTTAGGTACAAAAGGCTAAAACCTATTTTATTGCAGCAGTTCGCACAATAAAACATAAACCAGCGAATGCTAGCAAAGTAGCGAATCGGTCCGAATTGTGCGGTCTGTACCAAGATAGTCAGGTAAGACATGAGCAGAAAAGTAGGTTATCTCACCTAATCGATCACGTTGACCAGGTTGAAAACCCGCGCCAACGTGGGTTTTTTTTTTTGGGGCTCGTAGAAACGACAACTCGGCGCGTACGCTTCAGAGCGCCCCTCGTCGGAAAATACAGTTGCTACATAACACATCGTCGCATAGAAGGTCGGCAACATAACCCACCCGCCGAGCATTACGTGCAACGTCAGAACTATACTCTCCACGTGCCACCTGGCGGCACATAGCAAACCTGTCACGAAGCTATCGGAGACACCATCACCCACTCGAGCTATGTTTTATGGTACAAATTCGGGGATGATTGCTACGAATCGAGCAGCCTACTAAAACATTCTGCGTAAGTAAGTTCATCGAAAATCGACGCACGCGGTCGCTCACGCCTGCCGCCCGTCAACGTCACCAACCAGTTCCTGTTCCCGCCGTCAACGTCAACAATCAGTTCCAGATACCACCGCCAACGTCACCAACCAGTTCCCGTTACCGCTGTTCACCAACTGCAGGTCAGATCGATACTAGGCTAATGAGTTAGCATAAGCGTAGGAGTAAAAGCATGACCAATATTTGTCCCGGGACCTAGAACAAATGTAGGAAACCACCTGAAAATACACTGTTATCATGATGTGAAACGCTACTCCTCTCTAGTTAAAAGGGTCACCGGCAATCTCTCCCTAAGGCGAACGCGTAGATTTTAATTTAGTTTACCCGTGTTTATTTGAACCCGCGATTAGCTTACCTTTTCGATCTCTTACTTGGATTTAGTCTTCTGCTCTTTTTTGCGTTCGGGAAAGTCGAATGAGACATTGTGTTTGAGCCACTTTCATTTACCCGCCCGTGGTTAGAGTCTCTGGCCGGACTACCGTCTTGCGTCGGCAGCCTTCCTTACGGAAGTGGCGCTGAAGTTGCCGACGTTGTGTGCACAAACGAACCGTTACATTTGGCGCCCAACGTGGGGCCTGCGATTAAATATTTGAAGTTTGGCTAAAATTTAGTTTGCAATTCAAGTTTTGGAGGTAGATTTTTTTTGGTTTAGGGTTTGGATCGATATAAAGTTAGTTTGTAGGCGTTACGTTAGATATAGCTTAGGATTAGCTTGGAATTAGATTTAGTTAGCATTTGCATACTTGGTTATTTCTTATATACTATTGCACTAAATTAGAGAGAAATATTTCGATCAAATTTTACTACCATTCCTAAATGGAAAATTTTCATATAAATGCGGATGATCTTACGGACGAGGAAGTTCAATATGAACTTAACCTCCGATGTCTTAGTGGGAATAGTGGACCGGAAGGTAGAAGAATTCTGCGCAACTGGTTTCGGAGCGAGGGTTTAACCGAGTACCCATCAGTGAACTCGATCACCCAAGAGTATCAAATAATCCCTAATAGTTTACATGACCTCGAAGAAGCATTAAAGGTCGGTCGTGCTTTAGGTGGACGTTCGCGATTGATCCACTACTATCGACGACTTCGACGGTGCAGTGCATCAACAGTTACCGAGCGAGGCAACAAGAAAATTCTGCTGGAGATAGTATTGCGACTTGCCCTACAATATTTTGAACTGGACATGACAAAGCTTGATTTCCCAAACATAGCAACTACTCAACCGCAAACCGCCGATGACACAATCCTTCCTAGAAGAGAAAGTACTAATCTATCAGGAGAGTTATCTCCTGCGTCAAACACTGGTTTACGGAACTCGACCCAAGCAACTCTCGAAGTTGCGGATGACCTTCGAGCTCAACGAATTTCAATAGCTCAATTAGAGTTGGAGCAAACCCTTGCAGATTTGCCCAACCCGCAGCTTAACTCTTCTCTCCCGAGTAACCGAGCTATGCAACGTGAGCAATATATGACCCCCAGGTCATCGTTTCCGTTGGCGACTGGTCGAACGCCGTTCCAACTTCCCGGAGTATCTGAAAGACATTCGTTCAATCTGGGGCCTATCAATTTGGCAACGAGATTTGAGCACCTAGGAACAACGTCTTTGGTAGAGCCCTCGGGTCCAACCATCAATGTGAGGTCTGTCGCATCTCAATCGTTATCCGTTCGGAATGCCGATGTGCAATTAGTGTCATCCGTAGGCACACCATGGCTAGCGAATTTAAATCCCGAAGTGCGCCCGACTGCGACTATTCAATCATCAATCTTGCCCGGATATCGATCGCTGAGTTCACCTTTATCAAGATTTACAGGAGCAGGACGGTCGATCAATGGACTAGGACCGGACACTGAGCTGAATAACAATTTCCCGGTCTCTGCCGCGGGAAACGATGTTTCTCAGACACGACAGGCCCCTGACCAGGACACCAGGTCAGTAGGGATGCCTAGAAATGAAAATAGGAATTTTTTGAATTACGTACATGTCGAGGACATTGAAAATTATGTACAAACCTACGTGAACAACTTGTTGAATTTTCGTTCGGATCGGCCACTTGTTCGAGATACGATTGTGAACAACTTAGCACATCAGATGGCTGATGTGGGCATACGCGAGCCAAGGCGGTCAAGTTCTACTCGCCCAGAACATCCCCCACCACTATTAGAAAGAGATGGCCAGCAGAGTCTTTCGCCACCCTTACAACTGCCTCGACAAAATTCGGATCACCACCAAGGACGAGTGAACATCCCAAATACCCGCCCGTGGTTAGAGTCTCTGGCCGGACTACCGTCTTGCGTCGGCAGCCTTCCTTACGGAAGTGGCGCTGAAGTTGCCGACGTTGTGTGCACAAACGAACCGTTACAGCACTATTCTTTGTCACTATAGAGTATACGGACTGGCAACCAAAGACCAAAGAGCGCTCGATTGTGACTGAAATTTAGGCATCTTGATTAGTTGTTGGAACATATCTCGCGTGTTTTTTGAGAAGGGCCAATAAGCATACTGTCAAAATGCACTTTGAGATGAAATTTTGGACAAACCATTAATCGCCGATTATTAATCACTGCAACAGACAAAAGAGAAGGTGTTCACTTGAGCGCCTGAATCGATCAGAAAGATACAACACATTCCAGCTACTCTCGCTGTGATGTATCCTTCAGCGGATTCACCTAAGGCAGTTTGTAATCATTGCACTAACGCGGCGTTTGACTGTGGGGGATATTTCAAGTTGCAATCGATAGCTTTTAATTTACGGTCAATTTTGCAATCAGTAACATTTTCCATCAATTGGCGTTGGGCAATTTTTGGTTCACTAATAGTACCAGGTTCCGGTTCAGATTTCAGAGACCTACTGAATAATACATACATACTGCCAACTATATTGGATTGAAATTGGATGACATTTTACTTCGGCTTCCTTCTTGTAATGAAAATTAAAATTTCTGAGCAGCAATTCAAATTGGTCAATTTTATTATTATGTGTTGGATTATAACAAAACATAAAATGAGACAGGCTTTACATAATTCAAATTCAATTCAAAGTAGTATAATAGAGTTCAAGTAGTGTTTAATGAAATCAAATTAGTAAATATGTCATCGTTAATAATTGGTCGGTGTTAAGTCAGAACGGACTAAGTGACAAAATATTGATTTCGAGAAAAACGGGTTTAAAGTTTGAATCGCAGCATCCTTTACGTTACAATTGGAAATTATTTTTTGCTATAATTCCTATTTTATGGCTACATATTTCAATTCTGGCAAAAGTCGAATGAAGCTGAAGAAATTCTTCACCCAGAGTGTTACGACTAAATTTCGGATGCTTTTCTCACAGCAAAGTCGAATTTTTCTCTGCTTGAATCTGCTCAAGCTGTAAATATTTTTAATTTCTCCAATATAGTTTTAAATAGATTAATATAAGCACTTGTACTCACAATTTGGTTTCCGATTATTGTCGTGACTAACAACTTACCTTTCAAAATAGGGGCCCCTTTTCAAAATTTCGGAAGAAAAATGATGTAAGGTTTTGAACGCTTATATATTTTGTTGTACTGAATGGATTTAATCAATTTCTTCGGCATTTTGTCGAAAATATTTGTACCAATGTTGTATTAAATTTTGGAATAGGTAGGACATTCATTATCAACGGAAAATAGTGTTTTGAAAAATCTTTCGAAAATGACTCGGAAAAGTGAAAATTTTCGGCCCATCCCGCACAGAGCCGTCAATATGGTGCACCAACCGCACAATAAAATAATGAAAAGTTTCAAATATAGGTCCACTACATGTTTGTTCCTATGATTATTCGTATTGGGTTGCTTGACGAGAGCAGTTGGTGGGGGAAAGCTGGCATATTAGTTTTGGTTATGCCATTAGAAGCCGGACGGAAAGGAAAGGCTCATGCACGGCACGAGAATGAGCGGGAAAGCGATAGTAGTGCATATTACCGAAAGCGTTACGTACATTTTGAACCTTAATAACTTTCTTTCTACTAAACGGATTGCTAATCTTGTTTCATAAATCGGAAGGAAAACGTTCAACGCTTGCTACCGATACGTTGTTTGCTATATAAAATTTGTTTAAATAGTTCAAAAACTACTTTAAATGAGAATCAACATTAATGATAAAACCTATACATAGGCGTGTCGCAGCTTTTCTCAAAGCCAGACTTGTGTAAGACGCAGTGCATAACGGACGTGCGTGCTAGGTGTTTGGTCGTGAGATGCTGCATCGGACACACAAATCAAATCGGCTACCACCGGAGAGAAGAATAAAAACGTTGGTGGCGGTGAGAAAGCCAAAACGCCAAAGGTTAAGAAACGCAGTCACTGAAAAGGCGGTAGCAACTGCCACTAAAAATGCCACCAAAACATCGAAGGCTGCAGCGAACAAGCCGAAGACCCCAAAGCCAAAGAAGGCCGCCAAACCTGCAAGAAAGCTGCCCGAAGAAGATTAGTAAATTCACGCGTCTCTAATGTTGCCAACAGTCCTTTTCAGGACTCAATACATACTTGTAAAGAATTAGTCGTGCTTATTTTCCGTTAGCGCTGTTAATTGTAGATGGATTTGTGTCATAGTTGTATGCAAACCGTCCTTAGGATGAATATATAATGGAAACAAAATTTTATTAGGAAGTTCCTTCATTTATTTGTATAATTAAAAATAATTATCATATAAGAAAATATTTTTTAAATTAATCTACAAACCCGAAGGTTTTTGCAAATCCTTCCAAGAAAATCAGTGAATGTTGCATCTGCCACTAAGCGAAAGCTACACCAAAACGAATGATGAAAATATTTTCATTTATCGCACAAAAGGATGGCCTTCCATCAGTACCGAAAAGTTAATAAAAGGGATTCGTTTGATGCAAGGCGTGCTCATTCGGTATGAGCTGCGAAAGGGGAATGTTCATATGTGTGTACGCAGTAGAAACAAATCGTCGGCAAGGTTTGAATCGTTTCAAAAGATTCTCGTCTTGTATCACCATAGTTATCTACAAACCGTCCTTATTAGGACGAATGCAAAATGGAAAAAGAATTTAATTAGAAAGTTTCTTTTATTAAGTAGTATTAAGTTTGTTAAGTTAAGAAAATAATTTGAAAAACAAATTAATCTACAAACCCTATTGTTTTTTGACATCAAGGCAGTGTTAAATAATTAATGGTAATAATTAAACTAGCTATACTAAACGGAATCATGGAATTTTTGCACTATTTTATAGAAAATTTGAGCTAATTATTGCAATTGCGTTCAAAATATGCATAATTTGCAAAGATGATGGGAGTAATTGCATTTCATTAAAGCTTTAGAAATCGATGCTCTAATTGGTTATTCGCAGCGCGCCAAAATACTCAGTTTACAACGTAAACCACGCCTTTATTCGGTTTCGCCAGATACAACATTCAAAGTAAAGCAATTTTTCGTAACACGTAATTTATTTCCGTATGCAATATACAACACAGTAAAATTATAACCGGTTGACCACCTACACCTACACCAATCATATCAGAATCGCATTCATGAACAACAGATGAGCCTGAGCATAGTGAAGAGAAGTCAGCAGCATCCAACGATCCAGCGCATCACCATCAACACCAACGCCGGAACCAAAGGTTCTTTTCAGAACCACCATTATTACCATAGAGAATTATTTGAAAATTTCCCATTCAAACGTTATTCCGTTGAACGTTGAATTAACGTCTCGAAGTGAAGTCACGACGCTCCGGTTATGTCACAGACATTACCCACCCATCTATTCAATTCGCAATCGCAACAGAATAAATGTAAAATATGGTGTGAATATAAATTTTTTGATTAATATGCTCTTAACTCTTCAATGGGTTGCAAAAAACTGATTTTCTGATCTACTTTCCTGTAAGTTGTTTACTTGACCGGAGGTGGATTGTCAGATGCGACGCAACTGGTATAACAACCACTTCGGCTCAGTCCGATTCGCGTACGAGGGGTATTTTTCCGCAACACCCAGTGTTATCATTATCTCATTTTTTATCTGTTTTGCGACTTAGTCCGGTCTGACTTAACAACGACCAATTATGCTTCAATAATTTCACTCACTTTTACTTGTTCAGTTGCATTTTCCTCCGCCTTTCCAACAATGCCGATCTGTTGAGGTGGTTCTTCGCGAATTCTATCCATTCGCTGACCTCGTTCGATTCTAAAATGACACACCCCACAGTGGCTGGAGGCTGGCCAAAACCTCAAAAATTTATTTTTGAAATATTGATATTTTATATTTTTCCTAAATTTCTTTTGTATTGAATGATGTATATTCAAAATTTTATGATCATTGGATAAGAACACGATTTTTAACATCAGTTTAAATATAGCAAAGTTAATGATTTTCATTTCCGAAACCACAATTGCTCTGTTCACTTCGAATGCATGTTGCTCTTTTGATTTTAGTCCGATTTTAGCACAACTAGTTTCATTGTGTGGAGGAACGAAATAACTTGGTTAGCGATTAAAATACATTCGGTAAATTTGCTTGGAGCTATGACTTTTTCATATAAATATGTTTGAGGTTGTCAGATCAAAAATATGTTTTTCACTAATGTAGGGGAACATGGGGACACTTGACCAAGCGAAAAATTCTATTATTAGCTATGACGTGATCTATAAGGTTCTTAAATTTTTTTCAAAAATATTTTTATGCTTGTTCCGACCCCTTAAGGTAATTTTAAAACTTTGGAATGAAAAATACTTTCCTTATAGAAAATATTCCGTATTTAATAAATTTGTGTTAAATGATGCAATTTTTATAAAGCTTTGTATGGACATATCTACTCGACTAATAATTACTTTTTAATTACTCATATATCATCTTATTCCTTATGAAATGGTGAAATGGTTTTACATAAATCCGAACATTGGAATTGATATTACTAACATTTGCATGACATATTACACAAAAACTAATGTTGGGGAGACTTGACCAAAATTTTATGGGAAGACTTGACCAAGTGGAAATAAGCTGAATAAATTTCTGATATTTACTATGTTGTGGTATCTACTATTAATGTTAAGCACGTGACAAAAAAATCCCCATGGTGGGGAGACTTGACCAAAAAGACTCATATCTGAAAAACTTTTATAACTTTGGAAAAAGTAATCCAAAAATTTTGCAAAAAATCATTAATATGCGCAGTACTGCTGCGCATTATGTTTAAATGAGTTTTGAAGGATTGAAAAGGTTTTTAGACATTTACGTAGGTCAAGTCTCCCCATGTTCCCCTATTCTGTACAAATAGGGGAATCATTTCGGAACGGTCACATAGTACACATTCAATGGGAAATAACTTCTATGGGAAATAACCTCTACCTCTATTAAACCTTCTAGGTTTAATGAGATTTTGAAGCTTTGTTGCTGATATGGAGGCGCATGGTGATTTGTGTAATATAGTTAGACAATCTACAGTAAACCAACACGTTATACAATGGATTGAAGGTAGTGTTCTTTATTTTTTATGATATTGCTGACATTGGTGAACAGTAATGGAAAATCGATCATGTTAATGGGATCATAGTTATAAGAAAAGTTCAATGACACTGTATGGAAAAATGCATTTAATATTTTACGACTTTTGACATAAAAAATGAGCTCAGCACCTCAAAAATAACATAAATTGTGATTTTCAGCAATTTTAGGTAACATTTGAGGTTTTGTCCGACTTTTGTATGAAGATCCGCCACTGTGCGCCCGTCTAATGTGTCCTTACACAGCAATAATTGCAATAATTCAATAATTATTATTGAAGATTTTCTCTTTGGCATAGCAATCGTCCGACAAATGTAACACGCTATCACATCTCCAACACTTTGCTTTCGATTGAACTGTATCGTTATTGCAGGAATATCCATCGCGTGGCGGTCTCCAGCTAGTTCTTGGTTCCTATATTATCCGTTGATATGGCTTAACCCGTTGTTGATAACGTTCCGTAAATCGTTGTTGACGCTGATGCGTCTTTGAAAGTGCCGCAACAGAGGCTTGTTCCAGTTTTCCTTGCTTACGCATTACATATTCCTCGTTTAGTCTAATTGACTTTATTTCTCTCACTTTATCAATGAGATCCGTGAAGCAACCCTTTTTACTTAGCATCCTCAAGGCAGATGTGCGTACGTCCTTACCACGAGCGTATTCGGCAATCGTAGCAACGATTTCCTCGAACTCTTTTCCATCGTCATACCCGCAAAGTCGAGCTGTTGATCCAAGCCTGGTAATGTATGCTAAATCGGTTTCGTCGGTTCGTTAAGCCATCAACACCAACTTCCTTCGCCTAAGCATGATATCTGATCCAGAGCCAAAGTAGGGGAGACTGAGGAGACTTGATCCCCTTTTTTATTTTTCAATCCTACTCCGTGGAATGATAAAAAACCGATGTATTTTTTGTAGTTTTATATTGTTTCTAGGGTTGACTGATAATCATAAAAAAATTACATGAAAATATTATACTGGACATGAGCTATGAGCATTTTGGAAAACAACAAAAAAATGGAAAATTCTTTTATCAGTGGAGACTCGATCCCTAATTTGGGGACACTTGATTATTTTTTGAAAACGTGTTTAAAAGAGCATGTAGGGTAATGCCTATTTTTACCCTGTTTCTATTATCATCCTACCAATCCTTTGGTTAGAACAGCGTCTGCCATCTTTGTTCAACGCATTGGCTCAAATGGTGTTGCGATAATTGGGGTACTCGATTAGAGTTTTTGCTGCGCTTAAACAGAAGATTTTCACTTTCAAGACACTTTTGTTATTATATTGGCTCTTACTAAGAGGCGAATGACCTTAAGGCTAAAACCTCCATAATCGAAATAAAAAATGGCTCCTAATAACAAAACAAAGAAGCTGAAATAATAAAATTAATCATGAAATAATATGGTACCCTCACTAATAGGGCAAAAATAGGTACCTAACCCCATTCAATGTTATAAATGTATGGTGGTATTGATTAAATTGTTGTGATTAGATATTACTATTTTTGTTACTACATATTACCCATCTCTTACCTGATTTTTATTATGAATTCCCCAAATCTCTGTGCAATGATTTGAAAGCTGTCGTTATTATGGTTGAGGAACGTCAAATGTGGGATGCATGGTTGCTACGTATGCTGTAGTAAACATTTACAGTTAAGTTTTTGTATGATGAAGCGTTCATTTTTGACAGTTTTTTTATTATTTTATGGCAACAATGACTTCAATTGTTCTGATGTGCATTTGGTTATTTTCAGTAGTGTGTATGAAGCATGGCGAAGGCGATGAAATCTCCACGAGTTTGAAGGGATCAAGTGAACCCATAGCATCTATTTCAGCAAACTTTAGTACAAATATAGTTGAACAAAAAAATCAGCTCAATCATAGCGTATTCATATAATTGACATTCTCCTGTATTTCTGTATGCAAAAGTATAGTATGCAGTGGGTGACTATCAATTGTATAAAAGTTTGAAAATTTGGAAAATAAATCTTCTTCAGTTCTTCTGAGATTTTTTTCTTTGAATCGGTAAAAATTCGGTAACACATGTCCCATTTATTTTTTTGTGTTAAAGAAACTTATATTTAGATAAGACTACGCAACTTTCTAGTATATTCGATTAATATATTCTGATCCGCCTTTGAGTTACAATGATGGGATCAAATCTCCTCGGGGATCAAGTCTCCTCAGTCTACCCTACGCTTAGAGTCGGCTCATTGCGTTAGCAAAAAGGTTTTCCTTGAGGGTTAATTTGAGATTTTGTATTTCTGAATATCTGTAATAGCCTAATGTCTGCTTCTATTTTGAATACTGTGAACATAGTTTGTTCTAGGGTTGTGGTACCGGTAATACCGGTACCGAAAATCCCGGGAATACCGCCCAATTTTTGGTACCGTAATACCGGTACTGAACATAATCCAATACCGGTATTTTCGGCACCATACAATTTTTTTTATGAAAATTATGTAGACTCTCTAGGGGGACCTGTTTGCAAGATGACTTCTAATTTTATTAATTACCTTCTAGATAAATCGTTGAGCTAATACCTTTCTTGGGGAATGAGGTGACCCCATCATCATGATAATTCTAGACGTTAAACATTACTAGTTCCCGTTGTACTGAATCGTATGTTTAAATTCCGGCACTATTTGGCGAAATTAATTTTTAACGATCTTGTACTAAATTTAAAAATATTCAAATCTAGTGTTAGAGACGTAAAAATTCGCTATGATTTTTTTTATTAGCGACATTCTGATTGGTTTCCATTATTGACTGGGTGGCGCGTAATAAGACTATGGTCTAAGTTATGTCTGTATTTGGTTTGCCTTTAAACCTCTATCTATAAAAGAATGAACAGCGATTTAGTAGCTAACAATTTTAGACTTGGTGAACTGCTTCAAATAAGGCGATTTGTAATTATTGGTGATAGGAAAATTCTGCAAAACTCCATAGTTTACAGGAAAGCAAAGAGCGTTGGTATAGATTAGAGAATTGTAGGCAAACGACATAAAGGTCGAAACCAATTTACAGGAAATGCGATTTACTGTTGTTAATAGGGTTTCTTACATTTACAATCTGTAAAATCGACGAAAGTCGCACCGCTTAGCAGTTATTGATTTTCGATTTCCGGTGCCGCATACGAAAAATATCTTCTGCTGAAATGAGTCATGCCATGCCGAAGCAATTAAAAAGAATAAACATGTTTTTATCAGCACAAATCAATCATCTGGGAATAAGTTCATCAGTTTGAGCATTAAATTTCATTTTGAAGCTTTTTTTTCGAATTTTTCAAAAAAAATTTCGAGTACCGGTACTTTACCGGTTCTCGCCAAAAAGAGTCGGTACTGCGAGCCCTAGTTTGTTCGCGACGCTCATAAAATCAATTAAGAGATTTTTCCACCATTCGAGCGTTTGCCGATGAATATCCACGTCATCTGTTGGTTTGCATTCAGGAACATTTATCGATGCCACCGAAAGTTGATTCATTGACGAAAGGAAATCTAGACTCTTCCTGACTTGTTACGTTTCGTATGAAAGTTGATTGGTAATTATTCTGACTCGCCTGAGTTTTTTTAATTCATTTCGTTTATTTGATAGGCACAAATGCGTTAGCTTGGCAGTGCGAAATTCTTTTGTTTTCACATTTTGGATATTTTAAAACTAGGAGGTTACAATGTTGAAATATTTTTTTATAAAAGAGAAAAATTTTACAGGTATCTTAAGACTAGAAACAAGACTCTATATACAAGAGAGGGGGCAATAGATTTTTTTATGAAAAATTTTAAAACAAGGAATTCAATAGTAATAGTTTTTTAGGAAATATTTACAGTTATCTTAAAACTAACAATATAGTTTGGTACACACATAAGGGGGAACAAATCTTTATGAAAAATTTCACAGATGTTTTAAAACTAGGGATGCAATTCTATTTACAAGATGGGGGACAATAGTTTTAACAAAGAGTAGAAATTACAACTATCTTAAAACTAGGAATACGGAATATAAATTTGATTTTTTATCGGAGACTTACGCTTGGTCATTTCCAAAATCGGTGTAAAACTAGTTGTATCAAGGACAGGGGAGAGAAGGCGTAGATGGTGACTGGGAGAGAAAAGCAAAACTTGCAACTTTCGGGCAAACGGGAGATCAGCGAAACAAATTAGCGCCTCAGTCTAGTAGGTCGGATTGGCGGATGGTATTCTTCGGACCCGCGGGGAATCCTTCAAAAATCATCGGACCTCGAGTCGCTCTCGGTTCAGTTTCCGTAGTGGTAAGGGCGACGGCGGTTACATAGTGGCAGTCTGGAGCTGATCGGTTCCACAAGGCAGGAAGAAACTACTAAAAACGAGAAATAGAAAGAGAGGGGCTAAATTGGGATATTTATCGTTTTTATGAAAGTATAAATAAGGAACATATAGGGAAAATCACGATTTGCCAGCATATCTCGGACTGGGACATTGGATGGTCTACCTCGGGCCCGAAGGGAATCCTTTAACTGAGACCTGGCGTCCAAATACCCGGCGCATACCCAGACAACGTGCTCGATGTCGTGATAGCCCTCGTCACAAGCGCACAGACTACTCTCCGCAAGCCCAATACGCCACAAAAGCGCATCTAGTGGTTGGACATGAGTCGGGACATTACACGAATAAAATCCCGACCCACATCCATCCCCCCGAACCAAAGCTTCGTTGATACCTTTGGGATAATCGAATGTAGCCATCGTCCAAGTTCACCATTGCTCCACGAGGTTTGCCAACTGTTGAGTGTCCTCTGACGACAAATACTAAAAAATTCGTTGAAGCAGATTGGTCTTTCGTATGTCACTATTTAATGCGCTATTCACAAAAAAAATGTTGCAAACGTTGGTGGAAAGTATGAAAAATCGTATCTTTGAAGTAATCCAAAAGGGAGGCAAGCAGCTGGACAAATGAAATTTTTGTTTGATGTGTTAATCTTTTCACTTTGTTAGTAGCGTTATATTTATGAAACAACTAAATAAATATATTTTCTCGAAATTTTTATATTAATATTATTATATTAATTTATATTAATATTATACGTATATTAATTTTTTACCCACTCTACAATTAGAGTCTTTGAGTGTTAATAAACTACTTTAAGTAAATTCGCTTTCGCACTTTTTAATGGATATACCATGAGATAGGTATATGGCGTTATAAATATGAAACGCACTGTATAAAACGAGCGGAGATGTTTGGCTACAGATTTAATAGATGACCGAAAATAAACAAATGGAATGCGAAAATCGGATTTAAACTTCAAGCGTAAAATCGAACAGAAGAGTCGATTAAAAAAATTCTTCAGTATGAAAACCGTAAAAAAATCCGCTCCTTACAAAAGACTTCTTCATCCGAGTTTCATTCTTGAATGTAGCGTTATACGGATTTTCCTGCAAGTGAATTATGCTGGAGGTTCAGCCTTGCGGACTTTTTCGGGTATCTCATACTGAACGATCTCTGTTCGATTTCCGCGGGTTTTACAAAACATGTTCTATCCTTGCGAATTGTATTTTCGATCTCTCAAATATAAATGCAAGATTCTTAGAAAAATGTTAAATGTGCATCAAAATTTCGATAAAACCAATAATCTCATATTTTGGCCCGGTTTAAATAATTTGGGAAAAAACCAGGTTAAAATCCAAAAATAAAAACCTGCGAAGATGTAATTTTTACCGGCGGTACATCACTGGGCACATGGTACGTATATTTCGAAAGTGTGCAGTAGTTAACCACAGGTGCCTTGAGATTTCGATGTAACACCGATTGACGTTCGTCGCTTGCAATTATTGCAAGAAAGTTTTGTTTTAGCTCAGTAGAATTTAACAATTCATTTTTAGTTGTTTACTGATTGTGTCATGTGTATATTATCTATCATCTAAAGAAACCGTTAAACGCATACCTTTGTAAAGGGGGGTGAGACTGTCTTTAGCATCGCCATCTCATATGACTCCAAACAAAACAATCGTTCATTCATCAAGAGAATCATTTGAACAGTTTCAGAACGTGGAACGAACGTATTTGTTCAAAAGTTGTCCCTAGATTTGTAATATATTTCTCACAGGATGTAAGGATAATCTGCTCCTTCTTTGAATTAGTTAACCCTTTCATGCCCAACTTTTTTCTAGTGCATGTAGGCTTTCAAAACTATTTTTTCTTGAAAACGGTGGGGTCAAGAAACACGAAAAGCCTATTTTCATAAAGATAGGTGCTTCCATGGCAGTGCTAGAAGCTGGTCAATTTTTACCTTCTAATGCTCCATACAATTCTCCTTGAATAATTACAATAGTGCAATTACGTGGAAAACGTAGCCAACTACAGTCTTAATTGGTAAGTTTTATCAGTTTTCAATAATATTGCACCACAACGAAGATATATTAAAAAATAATTATCCGTCGTCAACGCAAACTGTCCCTGGCAGCACAGCTCCATCGGAATCCAATCAGACTAATTACAATAACTTCAGTTCTATAGCTGATCCTTGTAACTGTTAATACTCAAATTAAAGACTACAATCACATTAATGAGCTTTACTTTTTTTGTGCGCAAATATCGCCTCAATCAAAAGTTATAGCTGTTTAAAAACGTTGTTGTTCACAAACAACATGGGCATGAATGGGTTAAGGAGTTTACCTTTCGATTTCGTCTCATCAGAATTCGACACTAACATAGACACAATTTGTGTTCCCAAGCAAACACTCAGTCAAACGCGATGTCCCGCAAGAAAAGATGATTTGTTTAAACTGATGAGAACATGAAGTCGAAACTTGGTTTGGCTTAGTAAGCAAATGCAATTACGAACTATACTATATTTCACTTTAAGGAGAAAAGTTTTGGTAGAAACCAATTTGTCTCCATTAAGGAGAAAATTGGGTAAAACCAAATCCTTAATTAAGAAAAATTAGTTTCTACCAAAACTTTTCTCTTTAGGGAGAAATGTAGTGCTGCTTCATTATTTCCTAAATGAAATTTTATGTCATTCCATAGCTATTTTCATATTTTTATAAATGGAATTACAAATACTGTTTATCTAAAACTTGCATCGTTATTTTCATCACCAGTTAATATTTTAAGTATGGATTAGGTTTTAATTAGCCCAATTTTGATTATAATTGTCTTTTGTTAGAGATACATTCGCGCTGACGAAAAGAACCATAACCAGCGTTCCAAAGTGGCTGTCTCGCTGTACGTCATAAGATACTTGTCAGTAGATTGCACCAGTTTTCTATCGCCAACCTAGTTTTAGATAAAGTTTAAAGTTAAAACTGTACTTTTAAAATCGAATGAAAAACTCAATATACTCACTTATTTCGATCATTAAAAGTTGTCTGTAAAACTCCACCTTTCGTCATCCTATCCAAAAGTCTTCTGGATACGCCAATGCTCGACAGAACACCCGTCAGAAGATACCGAGGAACCGTGGGAGCTCCCCCGCCAGTTTCAGTAATGAACTGAGAAAAGTTTCCACATTTTATCACTTCATATTTTACCGTTCCTGGCGAAAAGCTACGGGGACTACACTATGACTTATGTCATACATGACGTTATAACGTGTAAGTTTCACGAGATAATGGAATTTTCTCACTCGGCTGAAACCGCAAAGGGCGAGCTTTGGTTTGGAAAGGGACGGCGCGGCGGTGGGCGGAGGGATGGCGACCCGTTTTTGATGAAGTACGACGGAAGATGCTCGATTTATGATTTGCCCTTTGGCTATTGAAGTTTGGTCCTGAGCAGGAGTAATCAAGTTTCATTTGAGTGAACAGGGAATTTCTTACCTCGGAAGCGGTCCGATGGAAATGTGGCATGGTGGTGGATTGAAAACTCGATTCAATATTGAAACCACAACATCTCACGTTTCAGTGAATATATATATATCTGAAATTTTGGATGCTGTATATTCTAGTATAATACAAACCAATTTTGGATGTTGATTTTATTCCAACATGGACCGGTGCCTGTTACCAGAATTTCGTTTGTTTTTCTTCCACAGCCCTGCCAACCACAGACATCGAAGCTCAGACGCTGGCTTTTGTGGAGTCGGCCAACGCTTTTCTGCATCCGGCACTGCGAGGAGTCAAAACAGTGAGCTTAGGTAAATATTTCTCCATTCGTACACCTCCCCCAAACCAATCAAGCGGACTTCTTCCAATCAACTTCAAAGGCGCCATCGGCTCGATCGGTTGGCTGCGAGGCGCAAACACAGATAAACTAATATTGACTCGATGTGGATGTTTAACTCTTCCCCAGCCCGGAAACGACCGCTGCTTGGGGGCCCCCGGTCCAGCATGAATCCAACGAAGCGAACCGTGATGACGTTGATTGCCCGCGCCCGGACAGCTCAGGCGATGCACGGAGCAAGCCGATCGACCGGTCCCATCGGAGAGTGAGTTTTCACGTCATCCTGCCACTAGTGTCCCTACTTCCTATCTCATTATGATGTAGGCATGTTTTCTCTTTGGACAGACCGATCCAGGTGATTACGTCACCGCTGATTCTGCAACCACAGCTGGACCTGTTGCAGAGCAACGGCACCGGTACGCTGCCGAAGGAGAACATCCTGCAGGGGGCTTAAGAGGTCAAGTCGAAACCGGACACTGCTTTCGATGAGTCGGTAGTGATAGATTAAAGGAGGTAAGTCGCATTTGACATTTTATTGAATTCAAAATATCGACTTGTGTATCTTCTGTTCAATTTCTAGAAAATAATCTTGTTTTTCGAAAAAAGATTACTCAACTTTATCTGCTTGGATTAATATGCGACAAAGGTTTCCATTTAAATATACCCAGAGCCTGTTACCAGCTGAAAGATGAGAGTCAATTTATTCGAAGTGAATGGAATCTCTTACTCTATTTATCCCCTAACCTCCTTCATCTGATACTCGTTACATTCCAGTGCCGCTGCTCCGTGTTGAATTTGCTGCATTTTATACCTACATACGCATATATTCCAAAGGAGTTCAGCCTCGTTCCGGTATCCCAGACTGACCACAAATCTTGCCACTTTGCCATTGCATTGGGAATGCAAAATGGGATTGAGTAATACATTCATGGCGTTCCTTTCTTTCTTCCTTTTATTCATTTGCTGGCAATTTGCGAAAGGATAACATGGAACTTTTCCTCGTTTGCAGCCCAGTAAGTCGACTAGAAAACAGTGAAAGGGGAAAATTGAATCGTTTCGAACCACTGCCTGCTGTGATGGGATGGGAAAGCTGATTATGGTTCGTTGAATAGTGCTTTTTTCGTTCGGGAGAATGAACTCTTCTTTCAAAGAAGCTAGTATGGTAATAAATCAAGATTGAAACTAAGTCGAGGAATTCTTCGGGAAGTTTTTGAACCGAAGCTTCAAATATGATTAATTGCCAGATTCTCGCTTTTGTTTTGCAAAACGATTTGATTTAGGTCAAACAATTAAACACAGAATTGGGGCAGAGTGTTTGGACATAAGCAATGCCAAGCAGATGTCATTTCGCCAATCAATCAGCTTAATTTCCTAATGAACCTAATGGAGCGCTTCCTTCTATTGAACCAAAAGCTAACCACCAGGTACACGGCAACAGAAGCGTGCTTGTTCGAACTGAAAAAAACCTTTCCACTGAACACAGTCCGTTTCTAGGGTTACGCCGCTGCATTCACAGGTATGTTGATGTATTGAAAGGAACTGCTTTATTACCGTTGCACAACCTACCGGTGGTGTTCATCTGAAAATGGCATTCTGTTGATGGAATTGTTACCAATTCCCAGTCCATCTGGCATTTGCAGTGTAGTCATGTCTAGTGAATACAGAACTAAAACCATCCCATTGGGAGTTTTTACCCGTAACGGAATGGCCACTTTTGTAAGAGGCTTTTTTATATTAGGATCCTTTTTCTGCCGAGCAATTCATTCGTGGCCGGAAAACTTCGGATTCGAATTAACGAAATTGGTTTGAATTTTTTATGAAACGGGCTTAATTTTAACTTTTTTTTCGTCGAGTAAGAAGGGTAAAAGGAAAACCGGAAATCGAAGGCAGTCCAGTCACACTTTCAACATACTTTCCAACCTTTGTGGTAAGGGTATTTCATCGTAAAAATTGAGAGCTAGCTAAGTAGTTTTAGGAGAGAAAACTTTTAGTACTGTTTGTTCCCAGCTGCTGATAAGTGTTTTTTTTTGAGTTACAGGTTTTATTTAAACTGAAGTCCATCGCCCGACGATGTAATCGACGCACAATGGCACCTGTTCATACAAAGTTGTGCCAAATTATAAAAAATGGTCTATGTGGCTAAAGCTTAGGGTTTTAACTAATTTTGGGTCGCTGAATCCATTTCTACCATCAGTTTTGATATTCCATATTTCATTTTTTCGACTACTTTTATATAAACTTATTTGAATGCGTTGGCCGTTAAAGGGTTAATATAAACATTAATCAGTAGCCAATCTCATCGGATAGCAGAAATGGTTGACAAAACTAGTAAAAATCACAAATTTTTCAGTAATATCATGTTGTAGGCAATTGATTTGTAAGGAGATTTATGAGCTACAGGGCGTCTCCATATGGGTATTTTTAAAAACATAGATATACCACCTTCGGCGCAAAAATGCGCAAGATGAGCTTTATATATCTTGAAACTACACTAAATTTTGAGTCAGATTCGTGATAAGTGACCCATGGGAGTCCATCTCAAACATTTGAAGACCTATGAAGATAAATTACTGATATGATATGAAACTTTTTAATTGCATTTTTTTGATGCAGAACAAACGTAAATCAGTTTTGCACAAAAATCTCCCATCTATAGTTTAGCATATTCATTCTTCTTTTCAATAAACATAAAATTGCTCCAATCGGCTGTGTAGTTCTTGAGATATCGCCATTTGAAACTAAAGGTACTAAAAATTCCAATGAATTGAATTGAACAGAAATCCTCGACATCACTTGCTTCAACGACATGCTAAAAATTTTGAGATACCTTTATTCAAACTGAGAGAAAAATAAAATAAATATTTACAAAAGAATTACAAGACATTGATTTGTGGGGGTTTGTCACTCGTCCTGCCACTGTGCGACCTGGCTGTTGAAGCTCAACCGGTTACCGATTATCACTGCCAATTGCTTCAGTGCACGCTTCGATGCAATCACGTGCGCTCCGACGTCGATCTGCATCTGTTGAACCGCTTTACAGTTGCTGACCAACAACACCTCTGTCTCGAAAGCGAGCCATCTGAAGCTTGACCCCGTTCATCCAGTTCTTGTTCGCGTCTATTGTCTCCGTCAGCGACACCTCCACCAGTGTATCACCCATCACCGTTAGTGGTGCTTCGTCCGCGAAACCTTTTCTTGTCAGCCGCAGTGTCAAGACCCCACCGTACATCCTGTTCCAAAGAGTTGAACCGAGAATGGAGCCTCGAGGAACGCTCGCTGTGACTCGCATTGACTTCTGTCCTTTGCTCGCCTCGTAATGCAGCACTCTGCTCTGGAAGTAGCTCTTCTGGATCTGGCATAGATGGTAGGGGACCCTAATCCTGTGCAGCGCTGCGGCGATGGGTCACCAGTTGGCGCTGTTAAATACGTTTTCGCTCTTTTCGCTCTTCGCTGATGTTTAGATGCTTTCTCGGCACTCTCGAGCACTGTCCGGATTGCCTTCACTGTTGATGCTCCTTTGCGGAATCCGAACAGCAAACTTGGACAATCCGTGCTCGCACTCCGTGCATTTCGTCAGCTTGTTAAGAATGATTCTTGCCAGGAGTTTTCCTAGTGTATACAGCACGAGGCCAGATCGCCCGGTGGCTTCCCTGGCTTTGGCAGTAACACCAGCTTCTGTTTTAAAGCGACCCTAGCTTCCCGAAACGCTGCCTTGCGCTCCTCTCTATCTTGCTCCAATATTGCCCTCTGAGTCCGCCTGCTGGCTCTGAGACAAGCAGCGCGTAGCGTACTAAGCGTCTCGTTCCACCAGTAAACTGGATGCCGTTTATTGCATGGTTCCAGTTTTCGCGGCATTGTGGCGTCACAAGCCGCCTCAATCCTTCTTGTTAGGTAAGCCTCATCCACGTTCTCGTTCGACCGGAGTGCCTTAACGAAGAGATCTTTGTGGAAAGCTTTCGTCTTCCGCTTTCGCTCACCGCTCATCCTTTTCCGTGCTGCACCAGAGTTCCGTTGGCTGATACTCGCATACTATCTAGTGCATATTCTACGTCAGTGAAGTGCTATAGAATGTGGCATCAATGATAAACTCCCTCCCGTCTCTCCGAAATGTGCTAACCGAACCTTCATTGCACAATCGTACATCTAACTTCGCTAGAGTTTACTGAATGTTATACCCTCTTGTGTTGGCTACTCTACTGTCCCACTCCACAGCCCAGGCAGTGAAGTCACCACCAATGACTACTGGCTTTCGGTCGATCAACTGCTCGGTTAACGGTTCCAGCATTAGGCTGAACTGCTACACTGTCCACCTTGGAGGAACGTAACTGCTGTACGCGAAGACGCCGTCGATTTTGGCGAATACAAAACCTTCGTTTGAATGTTCTACCACTTCTTGAATAGGGAATCTGTCCATAACTTGTATTGCAGCCATTCCCGATCTATCCGGCGCCCAGCTGTCGTCATCAAGGCGGCTTGATACAGCTCTACAATCAAAGGGACATAGCACATCGTTTCTGCTGTAAACTGCCACAACAGTTGCTGTGCGGTTTTACAGTGATTCAGATTTATCTAGGTTACCTCCATTACCGTTGGCTACAGTCTTTCTCTTGCAGGCAGGGTTTGAAGCCACCCGCCTGATGGTTATCCTCTGCAGTTCAAATCAAGCACTTCGGTCTCTGTGTGTAGTCTCTCGCAAGATGACCCGTTTCCTCGCATTTCCATCACATCATGGATTTATCCGAGTCTTTGTAAGTCCCTGCCAAATGGCGGATCTCAGTGGGCATCTCGACCATCCGACCGTAACTTTGCCTGCCTCCAGCGGTCTGAGTTCCTCCCTACCTCTTCTTTAACCGGATCGTCATGTGCACCACACACAGGTTGCACTGTTGCTTCCATGCACCTATCAGTTCGTCTACTATCGTCATCTCATCCAAGTCCTTGCACACAATTACTGCCTTGACTTCTGCCTCTTTGCCCAGTGATCCTGCACCTGCATAATCGAGCTGTTAATCTTGGGATCTTCCGTCAGCTAGAAGAGCATCTCTCTTTTTTAGGTATTCCTGGTTCTCACCACATTTTTCCCCAGGTCCCTGAGCTCCAGATCATTTTTGACCTTCATGAAGAGCACTACATACGACGTTGCATCATTAGCTTTGATTGGCACGGCTTCTCCCTTCGGTGGCCTCGGGCGAGCCGGAGAATTTTCTTTCCTTTTTTGTTCCACTTTTCTGTCCATCTTCCGCTTTTACTGTTTCCTGTGTTTCTCCTTCGGACCTACTCCAGCTTTCTCCCGGTTGAGTGGCGTTCTTCCCTTTGGCAGTGAGGGCGTCTTCGCGCGTCTGTCTCTTGGGCCCACCTGGTCTTCTATCTCCTGGCGAGGATCTTGCCCTCTTTAGATTCAAGGATACTGGCGTGTGCTACATTCCAGTCAACTTTTCTTACCCTTGCTTCGGATGAGCTAAGAAAACGGTAGTCTTTGCCGCCGTAAATGCAGGCTCAGCTTTCTTAGCTCTCAGTGTTGTCGTTTCATACTTCTGCACAAGAAGCACTAGCGTCTTTCGGACTCTGGGAACCATCTCCTTAATGTCCTTACGGACATTGTTTCTTACATCCAAAAACTTGTTGATTTTCTCCATGAAGCACTTCGTTGCCACTACTGTTGGCTTTTGTGGAATTTTATTCGCCCCACTCTGTCTGTTGCTGAATAACTTCAGCTCCTGCTGCTATTGATGACCACACCAAACCACCTCTGGCGAACAGGTTCGCCGCGTCGTATGTGTGAGTTTGTTCTCCATTTTATTGGGTCCCAACTCCGAGCCACTCGTTGTACGTAGTCGCCTCTTGTGATCCCATGGTTATCTATGCAAGCAGGGAGGTCATGCTAGGGTCAGCACTATCCTTCATGTTGTGTAGTGTTCAGAACGGGATCGGCGGAAAATCGGGAATAGTATTACCAACTATTGATGGCAATTTTCGAACGTATCCGGAGACCTGCTAAGATTTTAGCGGAACAGAATCAGCCGTATTGTTAGTCCCCTCGCCATTTCAGGTCGGTGTCATCCTACCCTACTCAGGGAGCAGAACAACATGCCTGTCGGCCCAAAGTCGCCGTCCAATTCCGTGATCCGTGTTTTGTCCGTTGACTTTCACCATGGCCAGTATACCGTAATCAGGATGTTACTGGTGTCGATCTTGATATGCCCGTTGGCACCCCGGTTACACTAGGGTGCTTTTATTCTTGGTATTAATAGGATCGTAGTAGAAACGGCACAGCTTCGCTTCATAGGAATTGCTTTCAAAATTATGGTTTTTTCAGAGGTTTAGAAGAGCCCGATGCTGTCCAAATTGGACATTAATGTATTACTTCATGGGGGGTGTCTCGTCGTGCTTTCTTCGCACCACTTTCTGTTGCTTGCGAGTTTCCTGCTGCTATCTCGAAGTCTCACTTGACCAATGAACTAGCTCTACCTTTGAGGCATTTAACTCTCGACTCTCGTATTGCTTTCCGGCTCCATCCGGATGGAGCGTAGCTTCCGGTTCACTGGCGCCCCAACGACCCACTGCTAACTATTCGACGCGGTCTACTCGGTTTAACCCTCGGCGGTAGATCTAGGCTAGTTACGAGCTACCCTGTAGGGTGTCGAGGTCGGCCCGGCAATTCCAGTGAAGCCTGACGGTACTCAACTGGTTCCCGTCGGTGGAATTTCTCCTGAGACCCGAGTTGTGGGTTTACGGTGGCTTTCTAGCCGGTGGCACTAAATTGTTGGGCACATCGCCACTTTCTCTGCAGCTCTGAGAGCGTACTCGTAACTACTCTGTTAACAGCATCCCAGATATGCTCGTCGGGAAACATCTCCTCGACGATACTGTTAACTGTCACACCAGGCATACCTCATCGGATTTTTTCGAACCTAGGGCATTCAAAGACCATATGTTCCGGTCGGCTCTTGCACGTTCACACACACCAGTCTTCCCATGAACATCGATAAGTTTGCACCTGTGTACAAAATTTGGTGCACGCGTTCAACCTCAAACTTGCTTTGTCCTTGTGTACAGGTTCGCCTCGAACTCCGATCCCAAACGAACGATGTGCAAACTTAGATGTAAACACCGTGTACGTACACCGTGTGTGTACACAAGAAAGGCACGCACAAAACAGAATGAGTCAACAGTAGTGATGATAAGTGGTAGAAAGAGAAAACTACTGTCAAGAACCTGTGTGTACAAACACCGCGTACGTACATGGGGTTCGGTTGTACAGACGAACATGTGTACGTGTTTTGGTATGCATTAGCGCGTTCGAGTTTGCACACGAAATGGGGGTTTAAGATGAGCACGGAACTAGCGCGAACATGGTGTTCGATGTTCATTTGGGAAGACTGCTCCGGACAAAGAGGTGACGAAGCATGTCCAAACCGATACAAGTATTTCCGGAAGCATCCATGCCTGGACAAAAACTGCGACAAATAGAAGTCCACCTCTCCATGCTTCCTATGTACCCAAGCAGACACATCTGGGATGAGTCGGTGGGTCCACCTTCCTATCTCCGCGTTGTCCCACTCTTGCTGCCACTTAGCCAAAGAGTCCGCTCGGACCAGTCTCCTTGCATTTGGTACATTCCTCCTCTGGTACCATTCCGTGACCTCAGCCAGAGTGATGCAGATGCGAATCATCCCGGCAATTACGCATACCGCCTCCGACGATATCGTTCTGTTCGCACTCGCGACACCAACAGCCATTAGACAAAACGTGCTTGTCAACTACGTCCGATTCCACTTTGAGTTCAGTGCAGGATCATATGACCTCAGTATTGAGGATGAGACACCCGCCAACAGACGTCACTTGCTGCATCTTGTTCCTTCGATGTTCAGCATGATCCATTTCATTACGTTAGATGTCCTCGCAGCCTTCTCACATACACAATCGACAGGGCTGCTGTAATTTAACCGATTGTCAACCCTCACGCCCAGGTGTACCAGGGCACGCATCGATGGGATGGATTGGCCCCCGACACTGATCACGATACGCTGGAATTTTTACGGTTGCTGACCAGCACTACCTCCGTCTATAGTGAATCTTCTGCAACTTGACGTCAGCCATCCAGGTTTCAACGATGCCTGGCGCCTCTGCCGTCAACATTTCTACTTCCTCGAGGGTCTTCCCGTTTATCGTCAGGACAAGGTCAGCTGCAAAGCCGACAATCTCGACTCCTCTGGGCATTTCCAATGTTAACACTCCGTTGTACATTATATTCCAAAGCGTGGGTATGTGTATGGAGCGATCCTAATCGACCTCTTTGCCACTACAATGAGCTCGTCGTTGGAGACCCGATTGTCACCAACATTTGCACCGTCAGCACTGACGAACGGTGTAAGTGGCCATGCGGTTTGGTTGTGCTTCAGGAAAAGACCCTCCACGATAATTTTGTCAGCGTACATTTCGACTGGTGTCGTTGGTCTCTTGATCCTGGCCAACATGACAGGGTAAGCATTGCTCCAGGCGTTAGTGTTTACTTCTATGCACAGCTCCGTGTTGCAGGTTGACTTACATAACACTATCTCGCGTTTGAAAGCGGCCCTAGCCGCCCGGAATGTTGCCTTACACTCTACTCTAACTGCCTCAGATCTTGCTCTCTGAACGCGTCTTCTGGCGTTTAGGCAGGCAGCCCGGACGATGTTTAGCCTTTGGTTCCACCAGTACGCTGGTAGTTCCTCGGCTCTCCACATTTTTTGCACAGATTTTATCTCTCCTGGCGTTTGCAGTTTCTCGCCTGGTGTATAAAGCCCACGCATCTCTCAATTTCGTTAGAAACTCTAGAAACAGGCTTCAATGAACCCACTAACCTTCAAACTTTGATTCGGCCTGTTAGCTCACTACGGTCGTCGAGAGCCGTATTCACGTCATCTGCGTACCTCCGTACGCCTTCCTCATCAAATTGTTCCTTCAGCGCACTATACAACTCGTCTTCTGTTGTGCTCTCGTCCACTCGTGGGATAGAGCCCTCACGGTTGCTAATTGCTTCCTCGCCTAGGAACTTGCTGATAATCTTGCCTTTCAGGGTGCGGCGAATTTTTACCACATTCTCCCCCAACTGCTTCAACTCCGGACTGATTCTTACTTTGCTATGGAGTTCAGCATATGTCATTCTTTCCTTCATCTCGACAATTAATGCATCCCACTTATTTTATTCAGATGAGACATGAGTATTCCTTTCCTTTTGTGCTCCTGTGAATACTGCTTTCGTCTCTTCTATCTTGTTTTTGAGCGCCGTCGGTTTTGCCCTCTCAAGGTGCAGATATGTCACTACTTGGAGCTCCAATGAAAAATAGGATTGACAGGATCTTTGTGCGTTTTTAACACCTTGTGTCACATATTTATGTTTGTTATACATACTAAAAATACCAAATCATGTGACGTGATGGCCTGAGGATTCAGAAGGCACCCCCCCCCCCTTCCCTCTCATTTTATTTAATCAATTTTATTAAATCAAAAAATTCGATGTTGTCAAACATCGAACCGAAAAAAATGGATGCATAAAATCGATTTTTGCAGCTGAAAAAATCGATTTTGACAAAATCGCATCAACAACGCCCATTCCTAATACATACTGTTCGTGCCTCTTGCTGGTCGCTAGCAGCTGGACATATATGACAATTCATGGAGTAGTGCATGGAACAAAAATGATTCTAGGAGTAATACCTACTCTAGATTTTGTGAAATAGTTTCCGTTCCAGTGACATGTAATTGAAAATGATTAGGGATATCTTCTAAATATCACAAGCACGCAAGAGAGTTTCACGAATACACGAATAATGGTTTCGTAACTATTTCACGAGCACGAATGGTAAGTCGTGTCTTTCACTTCATGAATATATGAATAATAATCTATGATTTCGTGAACTATTTCACGACCACAAATGGTAAGTCGAGGCTAATATACTAGGAACAGACTTCCCATGAACACCGGCAAGTTTGCAGCTATGTACAAAATTTTGTGCACGCGTTCAACCTCAAACATAGCACCCAAGCGAACGATGTACAAACTCTATTTCAAACATCCGTGTACGTACACTGGGTGCGCATATGAGAACGATTCGCACAAGGCGAAAAGAGTCAACGCTAGTGATGATGAAAGCGAGAAAGAAAAAAAATGGGGCTACGAACCTATGTGTACGCTAGGGCATCGCAAAAAAAAAATTTTCTGAATTCTCGAAGACCCCCCCTCTCATATTGTGACAAATGTCAAAGCAAGCTCAGATGCCAAATTTCACATCATTTGGACAATTTTAGACCCCCGCCCACTTCGCTTGAAATGTTATGAAATTGGTACTATGGGAAAATAAGGCGGAAAAGTACATTAAATGCTATAACTTTTGAACTAGCAATCAGAAAATTACAATTTATACCTCTTTTGAAAGGAAATAATCTTAGTACTTGAATTGAGATATTTTTGTTTCTAGGAAAATACGGGAAAGTGAGGTACTGGGTCCTTTTGGCCCCAAAATCTTCTGTTTTTAATGATTTTTCTGCTCCGTTATGCAAATCATACATATTTTGTAGTTTTTCTAATGTGAAAAAATCTCAAAAATCGATCGGGGCCTTTTTGACCTTTGTCCGAATACGAGAAGTTGGGCTTAAATAGCCTTTTGTCATTCATATTAAACTTCATCATTTTCTCGTGAATATATCTCTATTATTCTTCACTCAATTTTTAAAAACTATACCTTGTTGAACGTGGAAAACCCTTAGGATTATAACAAAAAATAGATTCATTACCGGTAAAATTCAGAAACATCAAATTATCTGACATATAGTGTCGATTTCACATTTTTATCATAAAATCGCACACATTAACTCCATTTAACAACAAAATTCTTATTTAATTTACTACTTTTAGTGTAAAATATGCTTAGGAATCACATGAGAAAAGTTTCATTTCTGGAAAAATAGGAGAAGTTGAGGTATTAGGACAAGTAATGAAAAAAATAGATTTGTAAAGTAAATATCAAAAAGTTTGATGTTTCTGAATTTTACCTCTAACGTTTTTATTTTTGTTTTATTCCTCAGAATTTTGCACGTTCAATAAGTTACATTTTATGAAAATTGATTAAAGAATAATAGAGATATATGTATGAGAAAATAATAAAATTTAATATGAATGACAAAAAGCCCTATAACCCCTACTTATCGTATTTGGACTAAGGTCAAAAGGGTTCCGTTCGATTTCTGAGATTTTTTCACATTAGAAAAACTACAAAATATGTACGATTTGCATCACGGAGCAGAAAAATCATTAAAAAGATGGGTCCAAAATGACCCAGTACACCACTTTCCCGTATTTTACTAGAAACAAAAATATCTCAATTCAAATACTATGATTATTTCCTTTCAAAAAAGGTATAAATTGTAATTTTCTGATTGCTACTTCAAAAGTTATAGCATTTAATGTATTTTTCTTCCATATTTTCCCATAGTACCAATTTCAAAAAATTTCAAGCGAAGTGGGCGTGGGTCTAAAATTGTCCAAACGATGTGAAATTTGGCATCTGAGCTTACTTGCAGCTTACTGAGGCCTTTGAGAAATCAAAAAAAAAATTTGCTGTGCCCGTACACACCGTGCACGTACATGGGGTTCGGTTGTGCAGGCGAACATGTGCACGTATTTTGGTACGAAATAGCGTGTTTGAGTTCGTGCACGAAGTGTGGGTTTAATATGAGCACAGCATTAAAGCGAACATTGTGTACGATGTTCATTTGGGAAGACTGACTAGGAATCATGGACCAGCTCACGAGCACATGAAGAATATTGTGTGATTTCGTGAAATATTTTAAGGACACGAATGGTAAATCGTGACTAGTATACTAGTACTAGTGTGAACGAATGTTCCTAAATCTATGAATAACATCATAAGTCAACCTTTGGTTTTATGAATAATGTTCTTAAAGTTGTGTACTAGTTCACGTACAGAAAATCGATTCAGTAATGATATGGCGGAAAACATGTCTTAAGTTCACAAAACAAAAACAAATATTTCCACTATAAAAAGCGTTACGCGGACGTTACTGAAGAGAAGTTGAACGTAATTATAAAAGCCATGACTGTTGTTCATGGTCCTGTTTTCGTAACGTAAAAAAGTGGTTTTCCAGAATTCATGGCACTTTATTCACGTTTTTGGGAACAATTTTTTTTCGTTTGCTCAAAGTGAAGTGCTCAAAAATTTAGGTGAGATTTAAAGTTGTTTCTTTGCGTAAAAGTAACAAATTCAAGTCATCAGCGTCCAACAGCGCATTAAAGGTCGTTAACAAACAAAACAAATATGCGCGGGCACAGGTGGCTTCCTTGGGAAATTCCTCAAGAGATGTTTGAGGAAGAAGTTTGCATATGTATTCAATACGTACAAAAGCACAGCGTCCTACTAAAAACGTCAAAAACGTATAAAATTTGATGCCAGTGATTGATATGTCAAAATATATTTTAATTCAACTCCCTACCAGATAGAATATTGAGGATCTACATTTGGCAACTTCAATTCTAAAATAGTCTCGAAAAGGTCTTCTGATCGAAAAATAGTCGAATAAAGAAAGTTTCGAATATTGTGCATCTTCGAATTCATCGCAAAAGCCACGCTCCCTGACGGCGACATTCCAGCGTTTATCGTAAAATAAAAACATCCCTTCAGACAGGAATAGCTTCCAAACATTGCCACCAGTGCAGTGGTATATTCAATTGTATTTTCCTCTTGTATCAATGAAAAGAAAGACCCACATCCTCCTGTAAAAGTAAAAATCGATTGTAAAGATTTATGTGCACAATTTATTCAATTCTTTATTCATACTGTGCTCCAAAGCTCCCGGAGCTGCATCGCCTCGGTGCCGGTGCCGCGGCGGTTGTCCAGCAAGGTGCTACTAGTAGCTATTGAGAGAGAGAGAAAGAGAAAAAAAACAGTAGCTGCATTCATAAAAGTCCCAGGCAACAGCAGGATGCATGCATAGAATAGGTATATTGCATCTTTCCGGACCGGTGGTGGTGCTCGGACTGAATAGCTATAGCTGGCTAGTTCGTGGTTGGTATATATGTAGGTACCATCGTAGCCGGAAAAATAATAAAATTGAATCGAAATTGGACCCAAGCCGGGCATCGGTCATGCTATGCTTCCAGTGCAACTCCCGGATGCGAAGTGCGACAAAGAAGGAAGATCATTTCTCGAAATTGGAATTTTGTTTATTGCAGGTGAGGGTCTTTAGCCCGGATTATGGGTTTTTGTGGAAGACTGCGAATGTGGTTATCGTGCAGTTCAAATAGTGGTGTATATCAGATCGCAATAAATGATCTGTCGGACTTGGGAATTAATTCCCTATTAGGAGCTGTTTCAGCTTTTATTGGTGTATTGTTTGTTGCTGAAAAGATATGACCTCTAACTCGAGTAAATGTTAATGGCATTTCTTCTTACAATTACAGGCATACCAGCGACAGCAGCAGCCGACCGATGCGAGGCTCGGAATGGGATCGAAGCCAAATAATAATAATAAAATCACACCCATTGAACACACCAAATTTAGTAATTATCACTCAATCACCTACACTCACAAGACAAAGGCACCAACGAGAGTTGTCAAGTAATAAAATTCACTATAAATTGTTCAGGTTTCAGTAACAGCATATAAACAAAATTTCAAGTATGAACAAAAAGCATTGCAACGTAGCAAGCGTCAACACTATCGCATCACAACGACACAAGCAAATGGACCCAAAGAAAACAAGCTTCCCAAACCCTTTCCGGACTGAGTCGAAGCAAGCCATGACAGGCACGTAGCCAGAGGGGGGGCTAGGGGGCTAAAGCCCCCCCCGAAACTTTTCAAAAATAAATTTAAGAAGCAACATGTTTTTCGGTAACTCGTAAAAAAATTGTATCTTGTTTGGTTTCAACAAATTAATGGGAGAATGGTGAGGAAGATTGCTATTTCGAGCCACCGAAGACATCGGTCACGATATCTACTCAGTATGCCGAGTCTGATAACACACTTCCTTTCATATTGTGTGACTCGTCGGAAGAACAAAAGAAACTGTTACTTTAATTCTTGCTGGGGTGATCCGTCGGATGATTGAATCGTAGAAGCAAGAAGTGGTGCTCCAGCCAAACGTGGAGGCTATTGACTTCTGGAATTTTTGCATAACCGAATTTCATGATGGGGAATATTTGCTGAAGGTGAAAATAGAGGTTATGCTTACGAACATCGCCTTTAACGAGTTCTACCTTGTCAGGCATTCAGTACTTATGTTACTCAACAAATTAGCCTAGGCGAAACCAGTCATTTTGCAACTTGTAATACGTGGTTGATTCTCATATATATGGATGATGAGAAAATCAATGTTCGTCTACAAGATCTGATACCTCTTACTTGAACCGCGGGCGAACGACCAGGAGGTTAAAGCCCCAATAAACAAACTTAACTTCTTTGCACCGTGGCCATTAAAAGATTCCTGTCACATTTGGAAAAAATGTAATTTATTATAAAGGACTCATCTAGGAATTAGACGGGTAGGGTCAGCTAGGATTTCGTCCTAGCTGACCCTGCACGCACAAAACGCAATGCGATAATATCATCATACACGTTACATCTTTGCACATCCATAGTCTCCAATACGATTACCTGAAAAACAAACAATTGCCAAATTTGTGGCTGCTGTTCATATAATATTGACGGCAAAAACTGCGTCTAGTATCTCAAAATTAACAGTCAGCATCATCATTGAGGAAGTCGACACTGGTGGCCCGTAAGGGGACAAAACAAAAATGAAATCAGACATTCGCGAACTGCCATGTCCATAGCAGTTACCACGATAATAATACGGAAGTGTACAAGATAGATATGAACGACCACCAAGACGCAGTTGGTTATGAAAAATATTTCTCAATCAGTAAACAGGTCAATCGCACGAGATCTGTTGGACAACCATTAGCGTTTTATCATTTTCATTGTTTACATCGTGGAAATATATTAAAGACTCAAGGCTTCATTTAGCTAATGCATTGAACCGACTCAAGTAAACGAATTGTATAATAAAAAATTAGAAGTTTCATAGAAAACTGAGTACAAAAACTGTCCCAAAATTAACATTTATCGCTAGTAATGGTATCTAACAAAACTCCTTTTATGCTAGATATTGGCCTGAATAAAGAAAGTTAGTTAAAACATACGCAAATTGAATTTCTGTAATAGATTAGAGCAATGTGCGCTTAATATAAACGTCAAGCATCTTCCAAACTGTTTTCTTACATTCTTTAGCTAAAAATAATTGACACGTATTTTTTGGTTTGGCTAAATATTATATTTTTTTCAAGTTATTCGCTTTTGAACTTTTGAAGTCTATAAAATTGAACATTTTTCAATCACTGATAACTCGGAAACGACTCGATATATGGAAAAAAATATTAAATAAAAAAGTTGCGTTTTCAAATAAGCTTACCAAAAAAAATCACAATTTTTTTGTTATATAACTTATGAAATTTGCAATTACTTGAAACAAATTGAATTTTTTTAAGGCTGGACCAAATTTTTTATTTATTATTTTATTTAAGTATTAAAATCGTGTTAAAAAGATTGTGTAAAAATTTGGCAGTGGAATTCTTTGCGAGATATTACAATTATAAACATAAAACATGGCAATTTTACACTAAACGCCCAGCGAAAGGCCTGTTATAACTGAAATGTCTCGTAACACTTCGAGTTCCATTCTGAATTTTTCACATAATCTTCTTAATATAGTTATGTAATCAAAATAAATTTGATTTCGGGGGACTTGCTAAATATTTGCTTTTGACATGAGAATACCCCCAAAAAAGTCTTAAATTTGCAGAATGCGAGTCATTCCACGATTTACAACTATAATTTTAGTTCCCTTCAATTTTTTTGCACTCTTTAGCTGAAAATTATAGACACGATTTTTTTACTTTGGCTGAATTTGATTTTTTTTTTCAAGTTATGAGTTTTTGAACTTTATAAAGTACTAGCTAATACCCATCGCACGTTGATGCGACTTTCAACGAAATAGGAGGAAACCATAATTTGTTCCGAAGCGCCTTCTTGTAGGCAGATAATCCCCACCAATAGCACACAAACACGCTCCATAACAAATTCCTACTATGCATAAATTTTTACGGCAATTGGTTAAGCCGTTTGGGAGTCCATAAATCACATACATACAAATATCGACTTTTAATAATATAGTGATTTTTTAAAGTTTTATAAATTTAATAGAATTGGACATTTTTCATTCCCTCATAACTGAGAAACTATTAGATTTCTGGAAAAAAGCATTAAATAATAAAAGCTGCGTTTTCGGAAGATCTCGGCGGATTTTTTTGTAATATTTGTTTTTGTTAAATAATTTATGTATTATGCAAATATTAGTAACAAATTTTTTTCAGGGTGGAGCCAAAAAAATCTTTTTAGCTTTTTCAAATAATTTATAATTATATCGAGAAGATTGTGTACAAATTTCAGAAAGAAATTCGAAGTATTTTACGAGATATTTCAATTACAATAGGCCTATCACTAGGCGTTTGGTGTAAAATTGCCTTGTTTTAAGTTTATAATTGTAATATCTCGCAAAGTATTTTGATATCCACTCCCAAATTTTTGCACAATTATTTTAACATGATTTTTAATATTTAAAGAAAATAATAAGTAAAAAATTGGTCCAACTTTAAAAAATTCAATTTGTTTCAAACAATTGCAAATTTCATAAGTTATATAACAAAAAGAAATTGCTATTTTTTTCAGTAAGCTCACAACTTTTTTATTTAATATTTTTTTCCATATATCGAATCGTTTCCGAGTTATAAGTGATTGAAAAATGTTCAATGTTATAAACTTCAAAATCATATTTAGCCAAAATAAAAAATACGTGTCAATTATTTTAACTAATGAATGCAAGAAAAAAAAAATGGAAGGAATTCAAATTTTGATTGTAAATCAGACGTGGAATGACCCATATATTTTGATCCTATTGATCACCAAAGATCCTCCTTCCTAACTGGGGTATGCCAAAAAATTATGTTAGCATGATGCATTAGAACTGGTAATAGTTACAGGACGCCAGATCAAGAAAATAGAAGTTGAACCATCTACAATTCGTTTGCTAAATCAGAAGATTTTGTGCAAATTTCGACATTCTCTTCGATCGAACATTTTATGGATATTTTTCTACTCATTTCGATTTAGCGTCATCTACACCTTTTAAACGTGTAGCTTAGAACACCTTGCGTTTTCCAGCACCGTCAAGGATTGTCATATTCGGTTAGCGCATAAATACTGAGAACTCTAGAATATCCATTGTTGCAACGAGAGTAAATTGTAACTTGTAAATAAAAATAAATAATAAAAATCAAATTAAACATCAATAATTCGTTGATGTACTATAGCCTTTCTTGTGACAAAGAACATGGATTGTCTTAGATTTGGCTTTGTTTTCATTAAGAACTTTTCAAAATTTCGTTTAGTTTCTAGTGACAATATGAAGTAATTAGAACTAAAAGCTTTATGCAGGGACGGGTAAAGCGTAGTTGGTAAATTGATTACCTTTTACGCAGCTCATCACGGTTCGTTCATCAATCCCGCACATGTAGGGTTAGAAATTTTTCTAAAGAAATTTTCTAACCCAAAAAGAGGCCACAAGGTTAAAACCTGTATAATCGAAATAAAAAAGCTTTATACAATAATTTTTTAAGCCCCTCCCGAAATAAACTCCTGGCTACGGGCCTGAGCCATGACTTGCGGGCGGTTGACAGGTGTTGAAATAATAAAGTGAGAAACTAGCCGAGAGGATGTGAAGGAAAGCCAATCCTGATACATTTTTAAATGTTAGATCCTACGAATCAGTTGAAATATTGTGATTTTGGTTCAAGTTTGAGTCGACACTATTTTAATACAGAGACGTAAGTATTTTAATGCGATGGAATTATTTAACCAAATGAGAAAATGAAAGCAAAACAGAACCTAATTATAAACGTTACCAAAGTGAGCATTTACATTTTATAAGGATGGTATAATCTGTACCTTTTATACTCGTGCATAGAAACTAGTAGAGGAAATTGAACAGTCACCGGATTGGAGGAGAAAGACGCAAAATTCCTGCTTTTTAAAGGATATAAATTTAACAAGAAATATACATTTTGTAACAGTAAATAAATATAACTAACCAAAGAATCTTAGCGCATTTAAAACTTGTAAACGCACCTTTTAAAGTAAATTGAAACCAATTTGTGTTGAATTTTAGTAGTGAACTGTGCCAAATAAACAAACAAAATCATTGTTACTCACTCATCTAAACAGTGAAATCTAATGCTATCAATCCCGGATAAAACCAAATGAAAATTTGTAGAATTAAAGGCACACACCCCCGGAAGCAAAATTTGAACCATCGAAGGTAATTCCGATTGGCAGTCTAAGCTTAAATAAAACTCAAATATAATCTCTCGGTGTAAATCAAAGGTATCGTATCTTGCTAAACAAAAGTGTTATTGCTTAAGCAACACGAACGCTAATAATCGTAACCCCTAAAAGAAAAGTGAGCCCCGGTGGAAACGCGTCCCGGATGGGAAGCAGCAGTTGGAGCAACACAGCTAGAGAAATTAAAGAAATAAAAAAAAGCCGGTCTGCTGGATCAGGATCGAGGGCGTCACGAGCGTCGACTTTTACGAGGACACTGCCGAGCGAAATGAGTGGCGAGGTGGTGGTGGTGGAAGGTGAGTGACACAAGCTGGAGAGATTTCCCTCGTTTCCGCTGAACATAGAAATGACGGTTGTTTTACTGTCGATTGCTGCTACCCGGAGTCAGCGGTGTGACCTGTGACTGCTGCCGTTTTCGATGGTGGTACACCGGTGTAGTGGAGTGCACTGGTTTTGCACTTTCGAGCAGAACTGTCAATACCCAGTTTTCTGCCCTTCTGCACGAAAGTGCAAAACTGAAGCAGTCCATTACACCGCTGCACATCAATCGAAAATCCCATAAGGGAAATTTGTCTTTGCGTGCGGGTCTCATAGCGTGGGAGTTGGATGTGCTTTTATTTATTTAATGGGATTCAATTCTTCTTAGAAGTCATCCATGCCGGGACATGTCACCGTGATAAAACGTGAATCAGAGCGGCATCGCTTTGAGTAAGTTTAATTCATTGAGAATGACGCTGCTGTGAACCTCCTATGAAAATGAATTTAGTCTGTTTATAGGGTTGTCAAATGAAAACTTTCTTTATTACAGACATCGACAAATCCTAACTTCTCAAGTATAAAGATATATTTTTCCAACTCTTGTATTAATTTCAGTACTGATTTTTATTAATCATTCTTTAAGATTGGTCACGGTCTGACCCTATCTGCGTTACTCGACAATAGCTTCTTGTTAATTTACCCAGAGTAGGAGAAATTTAGTTTATTACTCTAAAATCAGGAAACATTTGACCACATACTTTTGGAATTAGCTGCATCCGGAAAGACCAAAAACAACACATGACTAAATAACCTTATTAACTCGTCGTTGAATGAATGATCAAATCAAATCAAATATAATTAGGCCGTGTAAACCAACTGTCAAAATTCACTTTAATGCAAATTCCAAGCAAACCGTTACTTTTCAGTCACAGGTGTTGGTAGTAAACAAAAGAGAAAAGTTTTTGCTCTCATTAACTGCTGTGGACTGTGTCCGGCCAATAACGATTTGTCCGGAATTTCCCTTCAAAGAGAATTTTGACAGTTGATCTATACGCCCTAATCATATATTTGTCGAGAAATGGGCTTGAACGAAAATACTAGTCAGAAGTCTGTAGAAGTCTTTCAAAGTTATTTAAACCAAGCTTTTTATCCGACCTTCCGTCAGTAAGAATATGTAAGATCTAAGAACCGTTCACAGGATCCATGACTGGTACAGCACGTCAACGTAATGTCAAAATTAGTCACATACAGCTCCTACGGTCACAACAACAACGGCACCGAACGTGTAATTTCACACAGAAGAAATGTATTTAACTTGGCCTGTCGGAACCGTTGAAGTTCTGTTCCGTTTAACGACAGCTGACGTATCGCTTGAATCATACTCTATTATTAAAGGGTCCTTGGTGATCTACACAAACATACGTGACGGGAAGAATATTGCCAACAGATGGGGCTGCTATTGGCAGACACGTACTCAAGACCGCTTTATAGACTCTCGGTCTATTATGGACTCGAGAGACCGGTCTCGGAATACAAATATTATGGCTTTTATTCCGCGCGACAATTCCGTTTATGAGTGGTACGTTTTCCGGCGGCCGAACCTTGGTCGACGGTAAAGGGTATATTAACGGCTGGTTACGACAGTTGCATGGTTGCCGAATGGGGAAAGTAGCATTATCGTAAAAAAGTTTCTTTCAAGTACCGGTGCTGGTTAGCGGAAGCACACGTTTGTGTTCAGTGTTGGGGACTTTTTGTTGTATGATCTACGAAATTCAGTCCTTGTTAATAAAGATATTTTGAACTATTTAGTTAATTCGCCGAGGAATATGAAGTCATTGCATCGAGATAGCGAAGATGGCCAGCGGATAGATAACAGTGACGGAGACCACTTTAAACAGCAACAATCAATATCCCAGAATAGCGAAGATGGAAGCTTCCGTGATCAGTTCGACCAGGAACGCGAAGTTGTTGGTGACGGACGCAGACTTCCTCAAGTTATCACAGCAAATTGTTGGAAAAATGCCTTCGAAGGACGAATTAAAGGTATTGTTTCAGGATAATTGCCTGACCTCTCCAACAATCAAGCAATAAGGTAAATCCCTGAATAACGTCTCCGGTAGCGGGAATGGTCAGAGTGATGGCGTTCAATATTGGATGAAGAATGGTACGACAAGTGTTGCGGACAATCTAGTGAGATTCTTCTTTTTGTATTTATAATTTGCACTTTCGTGGATGTGTTTAATGGAATGGTTTCACTCAAATACGAATGATTAACTGTGCCTAAAACAAGTGTGCGGCTCATGAATGTTTGTGTTCGTCATAAGTGTCGTTTCCAGACAAAACGCAGTTTTGATAATGAACACAAAAAGTAATTGAGGTACGCCTATTTGTTGTAGATACAGGTCGAGTAGTGAAATTTAAAGAAGATCTAAACATCATTTTTAAAGCGAGTAAAGTCGCTTTATCCTAGGCTTAACAGCCAGGGCAAGGTGTAAATACCTCTGTCCCATCCCAAAGGACCAAAGGAGTGACATTAACCTTCTTAGCAAAGTCACTCCCAACGATTTATCATATCCCCTTTAAACGGAAACGGTTGGTACGGTTGTCCTCGTTTCTTCCTCCTTTAAGTTTCAAAACGATTCGTCATTCAAATTATTCATTAATTGAATAATTTGATTGCCGTTTAATTTTGAAAAATCTTTAAACCAAACTCTGCACAGTAGGCCTGGCCGGTTTAATATTTGCGACATATTAAAATATGCTTCAAATATTAATATTGACAAGAAAAACACTATAGAATAACTGTAGTGTTTTCCAGGATGCTTTTCAATACTGGCTGTGCAAGGGTTAGAATAGAATAGAATAGTGTTGGGGACTTTTTGTTGTATTTTGTGAAGAAACCGGAAAATCTGAAATTAAAGGTTCCTATGTAATACGCAAAATAAATTTCAGAATAGGATGTGACTTGACATTAATTTTGACTTTTTACTGTTCGCGAAAATCAATTTTGTTTCAATCATGACGCATTTCACACCGATAGATTGTGAACTATTACAAACAACAAAGTTCTGCTATTTCCATAAACTATTTTTTTTATTTTTGACGTAGAACTACGTCTTTGTTTTCGTTATGGAGGTGCACTTTGCAAATTCAACAAAAATGATATGTAACGAAAAGTGGCTAGGTTTATGAATTCCTAATTCAGTGATTTCACGATAAATTTTCGAAATTGTTGCGCATATCGCTCAGAAATTCTTCTAAGAAATGATTTCACTAAATGAATATAGATTTTTTTTTTAAATTTTGGCATTGTGAAGTTGAATAAGATATAAAATAATCAAAATAACAAGCCTTTCCACACGCATTCCAACCAAGGGACGCACACAGAACGCTACCAATGGATTTTAAGTTGAACCCAGCAGAATCCGAAAAATGTTTATAATGTGAAAGTTTTTTATATGGAGAGGCATTCATGTGTAAATCTTCCACAAGAAATGTTTCAGAAAAGACAAAGTAATCTACTTTGGGCTGTTGTAAGATCAAGCGAAAATCGGCTCATTTTGGCAAAATACTCCAACAGTTGCATAGCAAAATCCTGAATTTTATTTAGATAGTGAGCATTGCACTTCGGTCGAGATGAGGATTCCGGTTTTAGCTGTCTTGACGAGTTGTTTGTTTACGTATGCGGGACAGTCACGTTACAAACAGATATCATCGACAATGTGACTCTTGCGACTTGCATAAGTTTGACCACATCTACACTATGTCGTTTGTACAGAGTAACTCAGTGCGACGATAGCTTTTGCTTTTATTGCAAAGCAAAAATTAAATCGCGGTCGATTTCAAAAAATCATCAGGCAAGATAGTGCCACGGAAGGTAACACGAACTGAATGAGAGGCAACATATTGTTTCACAACTTCATACTCACAAGCCTCGATCAACTGATAGCATTTCAGAACAGAAACAGTCGGAACATGTGGATCTTTTTTTGACTTTTTCAGGGTAGAAGCGGAAGCGTATATCTGTCGTGCGGTAGATTTAGGGGTCGGAATACCGTCAAGAATTGTCGACTGATCAGTCATATCGGGTGGGACAGCAATCATGCTAGGAATTTCTCTATCCATGATTCACATGTTGATCACAATCTTCCCGATGAAATAGCGGTCGAACCTAAATCTTTCTCAAAGCACTGAACAAAAGCAATGAGAAAGATAATAAGATTTAGCTGTAGAAAATCAATCGAAGCTCACCCTACTGTACTGGTTAACTCGCATTCGTAACTATCGACAAACGTTGGAACACAATTCGTCGAACGATGGATAACAACTGTACGTACCAAAATCTATACTGCTTTATGCTCTTTTTAGTCTTGGCCGACGAGAATGGAGTAGATACAGTAATTTTTATCAATACGCGATGAAGTGAAACGTGTGAGCATTGTTACAAGCAGAAAAATAATTTTTAATCTCAAATGATATGAAGATTGAAACAACAAATTTACCAAGTCGTTCTAAGTTTAATAAAAAAATGTTGATTTAAATAAAATAATTGTTGAAATAACTCTGGAGCATTTATTGGATCAGACATGGAAAACCGTTAAATTAAAAAAAAAATCTATTGACCTCATCATCAGGCCCGATGAGAGGGGGAGGCAGCCAGGGCAATTGCCCTGGGCCCGGGTCGTATTTGGGGGCCCGGGTTTTTATCCGGAAGATAGGCCAACACGTCCGGTATTCGTAGAAGAGCAATAGTAGTATTTCTGGCATCACTGTTTGTTGAATACCGGTTGTCTATTGAGCTGAAAGTTTTTTTTCAAGTTTTTAGTATTTTTACAATCGCGATCTGTTTTATTTTTGTTTTATGTGTTTATCTTGTTTATCGGTTGTACGAGTGCATTGAAATTTAGTGGCTTCAAGCACGATATTATCTAGTTGTGTTGATTCGTGAAAGTGCAAGTTTTGTTTGTGATTTTTGTTGACGTTTTCACTGCGCACTACGTCACGCCCAATTTTTCCGCCAAAAGCGACATCTTCTGGCAGATAGCTGAGATCACACATTGCGTGCAAGTTCGCTTGGATTGACGCACGTTATCATACCCGTTAGTTATTTCGCGCATATTGCATACCCGCTAGGCGTTATTTCTACACCAAAAGCATGGCTTGTACCAACTGCTCGAAAGTGGTTAATGATTCTGATCGAATCACATGTCGTGGCTACTGCGGAAATTCGTTCCACATGATTTGCGTCAAGATGGATTATGATGTTCGTGACGTCCTGGGAACCCACCCACGGAACCTATTCTGGATGTGCAACGGCTGTGCTGACTTATTTTCGAATGATAATTTCCGTAGAATGGCTTCGCGTTGTTGCGACATAGTACCCGACGACAGTTCCTTGAAATCTATAAAAAATGACATAGCTGATTTGAAAGATGTCGTCAAAGCTCTCGCGGTTAAAGTTGACTCGAGACCGCTATCCCCAACCGTAAGCACGCCTAGGAAAGGGATTGCTGCATATAATCCAGTTTCAAACACGCCCAAGCGCAAACGTGAAGATGATCCGCTCAAAACAAAAATCCCTAATATTCGTGGATCCAAAGCTGCGTTTGAAACGATAAAAACAATTTCACCACCCGAGGAGTTGTTATGGGTTTACTTGTCAGCATTCGATCCCAGCACGACGGATGATGAAATTTCTAAGCTTGTAAAAGACTGCCTGGGGGTGGATCTGCAACCGAGAATAGTGCGTCTAGTTCCTAAGGACAAGGATCTCTCGTCTCTGAGCTTCATAACCTTTAAAGTTGGCGTTAGCAAATCATACAGGGATAAGGCTCTGTCCAAAGACTCTTGGCCGGAGAACATCTACTTCCGTGAATTTGTGACCAATTCAAAAATTCAACGACCTATCATCAGGATTGCTGCGGAGAAGAATCCATCTGGTGGTGGACAGTAGCGCCAAGTTATTCTGGATAAACTCGTCTGTCCAACTTCTTGTACCCCGGCGAGCGATCTCGGTCTACCTGACGAATCGGCGACTTCTTCTGTGTCAGGTAAAGCCAAGAAGGGTATAGTCCTTCCGAAGCACTTCCAGATACTGCACACCCTCAATGTAAATTTCACTTACAGTCTGATGATGAACACAACTTAATGGACTCTACCGCTGCAGCGAATCTACAATGTCAAAATAAAAATTTCGAACGCATCGCATCTGTCCGCTCAGGTAAACATTTGAAGAATATATGTCCTTCCGAAGCTACACGTGATACTGCGCACCCTCAAGTACGCCTCCCATTGCAGTCAGCCGCTGGACACAACAGTCATAACTCGGTCATTCCCTCCGCACCGCTGCTTGCTCCCTTTCTGGATAACAGTACATCCTGCTCTCCCCGCGTCACTCGTGGTTATGCTGATCATCGAACTCGCAGTCCTGAAAATTGGTATGCAGCACGACACCTCTCACATGACGCTGACGGTTTGCGGATCTACTATCAGAACGCGAGAGGGCTTAAGACGAAAATTGATGACGTGTATTTAGCTGCTGTGGACGGTGACTACGATGTTTGCGTCTTCACCGAAACATGGCTTGATGCGAGGATAACATCGGTGCAGCTTTTCGGCGATGCTTACACCGTGTACCGTGCGGACCGAAATAGTGGCAACAGTATTCGCGGTCGTGGAGGAGGAGTTTTGATTGCTGTTTCCACCGCATTTGCCTCATGTGAGATTGATGTAGGTAGTTTAACCAGTGTTGAGGCTGTTTGGGTTAGAATTACAACTCCATCGAGGAACTTTTATATTGGTGCTGTCTATATTCCTCCTGAAAAGCGACTCGACTGCAATGCCATGCAACTTCACATTGATGCTGTGAATAACGCTTCTTCACAAGCTGGCGCGGATGGCGTGATGATTGTGCTTGGTGATTTCAATCAGCCAGGGCTCATTTGGGTGCCGTCACGACACGGATACGCTTACCCTGACCCGATTGCTTCGACAACCAACATCGCCAGTCGTATGCTACTGGACGGATTTGCTTTCAACGGATTATGTCAAGTAAGCATGATTCCCAATCACCAGTCACGCTTTCTGGATCTCGTCTTTGTTAGTGAAACTATTATACCTGTATGTTCCGTTAATGAAGCATCCAGTGTGATTGTTCCACTTGACAACTTTCATCCCGCGCTTGAAATCTCAATTAGCACTATTCGATCAGTTCAGTATGTAGAAACTCTTCCTGTCGACCGTCTCAACTTTCGCAAAACTGATTTTGTAAAGCTACGCAGTTTTCTGTCGCAAATTAATTGGAGTGTACTGTATGCCCAAAGGAGTGTTAATGCTGCAGTTGCCCTCTACAAGCGACTACTACTGAACTGTGTTGAGACCTCAGTGCCTAAATGTCAGCCTCCTAGCAAGCCGCCCTGGTCAAACAGCACTCTTCGAAAGCTAAAACGTACTCGTGCAAAAACTCTACGTGCGTACACAAATCGACGGTGTCCTCTTTGTAAGCGCATGTTCACTTTTGCCAGTAATGAGTATCGTTGTTACAACAAGCTTCTGTATAAACGCTATGTAAACCGCATGCAGAATAATCTACGCCGAAACCCGAAGGGCTTTTGGTCATTTGTCAACACGAAGCGTAAAGAAACTGGACTTCCATCAAGGATGCTTTACGACGGCGAAGAAGCTACGACAACTGTGGCGAAATGTACGCTGTTTGCCAGATTCTTCTCGAGTGTTTTTTCAACTGACTCGCCAACCGCAAACGAACTCGAAAATGCCTCTCGCGACGTTCCTGCTGTGCTGTTGATTTGGATGTGTTTACTGTCTCTGAACAAATGGTTATATCTGCAATTCGGAAAACCAAGTCATCTTATGCACCCGGCCTCAGTGCTATACCTTCAACTGTATTGAAAAAATGTTCGGACTTACTTGTAACACCACTTGCATATATTTTTAACCTATCGCTTCAGCAGCAAACATTTCCGGAGGATTGGAAACGCTCAGTAATGTTCCCGGTATTTAAGAAAGGTGACAGATGCAACATGGAGAGCTATCGCGGAGTCACTTCGCTTGGAGTCGAATCTAAAGTATTTGAATCAATCATCAACGAAGCGTTATTTTCTGCTTGTCGACACTACATCAGTACATCCCAGCACGGATTTTTCCCCGGACGTTCGGTCGAGACGAATCTCGTCTGCTTCACGTCATTTTGCACGGAACAATTGTCTAAGAAATTGCAGGTGGATACTATCTACACTGATCTAAAAGCAGCTTTTGATAGAGTCCATGTCCCACTCTATTGTACACCGTGAAGTCATTGTTCAAATTGGCGATATTGTTTCAGAATCCTTTATCAACACTTCCGGGGTTCCTCAAGGTAGTACGCTGGGTCCACTGCTTTTTTCACTGTTCGTGAATGATGCAGTTTTCGTTCTAAGGCGTGGAGGAAAGCTGTTTTTTGCCGACGACTTAAAATTTTTTCTTGTTATACGAAATGAAGCCGATTGCCGTGAGCTACAGCATCTTATCGACACCTTTTATAGCTGGTGTGTAAGAAACATGATGGTCCTTAGTGTTGCAAAATGTTTTGTCATCAGCTATTTTCGAACGAGAAATATGCTTACCTTCAACTATAACATCGCAGGAACTCAGCTGCATCGCGTTGACCACGTGAAGGATCTAGGAGTCATTCTTGATGAAAAGCTAACGTATACTCATCACGTCTCTGCGTCCATCGACAAAGCCAATCGATTACTGGGATTTATTTTCAAAATTTCCAGTGAATTTCGGGATCCTCTGTGTTTCAAGGCTCTTTATTGCTCATTGGTGCGCCCGCAGTTGGAATTTGCAAACGTCGTTTGGTGCCCCTATCAAGCAACGTGGAGCCTTAGGATCGAAGCAGTCCAGCGTAAATTCATACGATATGCGTCACGTGGATTGCCATGGAACGATCCGTTAAACCTGCCACCGTACGAGGACCGTTGTCGTCTTTTAGGACTTAATACTTTAACGCATCGGAGACATGCAGCGCAGGCTACTTTCGTGTCAAAGATTCTGCTGGCTGAATATGATAATCCGGAGCTACTAGCGCAAATCAACCTCTACGCGCCTACCCGTTCTCTTCGCCCACGAGCCCTACTGCATTCTGAAATGCGCAGCACTAACTACGCTGCCAATAGTCCGATTTTAGCAATGAGTCGTCGCTTCAACGAGTTTGCTGAAATTTTCGACTTCGTCGTGAATTCTTCGCAATTTCGTCGTCGTGTATTGTCACTAGTTTAATTGTGTTTAGTTTAACTTAGTTTAATTTAGTTCATTTAGACAAATTGTCAGTTGGACTTTTTATACAAATACATAAATAAATACATAAATAGTAATTTCTTTGTAATAATTCACCTTATAAAATTGATATATGTTGAAAGCGTAGAAAAATGAAAACTTTATTTTATAGTTGACATTTGATAAAACAAACGTTCTCAAGGGAGTTGTCTACTTTGTGTACAAGTTTATAAAACGAGTTTTATTGCTTGAATCGACGGGATACACTACAAAATATTGAGAAGCCAATTCAAAGTATTTCCGAAGAAAGCATCAAACAAAAATGCGCTTCTTTGCTGATTGTGCCGGTTGTTGGCTTGGAGACACTGGGTGTGGTTGTTGCTGATTGAATATTTGTTCCTGTCAGATCCTAAGAGAAGAGAAGACAATCGCGTAGCTAATTTGTTCCAGTTCTAACCTCAATATTGAACCAGCTTCTGATTGGTCATTTTGCCAGTCATGAGCGTTCATTATATTTACAATCGGGATGGAAAATAGTGCTGCTGAATCTATTCTGGTTATTTTTCATACACATCAACATTTCATGCAAATTGAATAAAAGACATGAATGACGATATAGTTACGTGTATTGTTAAGAGAGACATGAATAAATATTTAATTTAATTTTTAAATGCAGCTAGCATTGTAAATTCTTGGTAGAGGTGCGATCTTTTAGGTACAATTACTTTCGGCAATTGTAAAAAGCATTCAAAGGGAATCTGGCAACGATGAACGCTTGTTGTCTTCAGATTTACGGCAGGGCCAAGTCGAGAAAATTAAGAAGACCAAGAAGCCTGTTGTCGTCTCTTCTCTTAGGTCAGATCCGTAGATATTGATTTTGTAGGCTTTTGTGGTTTGGCATAAGATAACGGTATGCTGTTTACGCTTATAGTAGGTGGGCTTTTCTAAGCTGCTTTTGCACAAAGTTTTCCGTTGTGCAGTATCTTTTTCTAGAATTCGCGCATAGGAATCTACCATGGTTGTATAACCAGTATTGTCTGATGAAACGTTTCATTTTCGGTTGATTCGCATAAGAGTTGGTTTGTACGGAAGCATTCTCACCACAATAACAATGTTTGGGACGCCCGAAGTTACAGCTCTTAAGGAAGCCACTATCTTGAGCCGTATCTTGACATAAATTGGTTAATCACGATGTCAGGGGCGTGTGGAGAAAATTCTTGTAAGCACATCTCTCTACAACCCTGCGGAGATGATATTGTTAACGTGGCAGCTTTCGGTGGTGATCTGCACGTTGTTCCGCGAAACAAACCACTGTGTTGATTGTTTGATATGGTACATTAGCAGGGCGTTAACTTCTCCCAGATTTAGCACAATCTGCACATTTCGTAATTGTTTCACTTCCCGAGTCGCTGGTCTTACAGGACATTTCCAAAAACCAATAGCAACACAATTCGTCTGCAGTCGTTTTTGCCATGTATCTATAGCGGAACGATTTTTAGTTTCTACTCTGGACGAGATGAGAAGGTAGACTGACTTTAATTAACCGGCGATTAAATGGATATTTTTTGCATTTTTGTATTTTTATAGCACGTTTAAGGAATTTTTCTTCTAAAAGTGCATTATGTTGAGATAGAACGGTGATTTTGGGCCTAGCCAAAGATGCGTGTTTAAGAACCTAATTATAATGTGCGAAATAAAGAAATTAAATCAGTTCAGTTCATCCTTCTCGTTTTGCTTACAACAAATGCTAGAAACTGCTCCATTGCTACCAGCAAATAAATCAATCCGTGTGTCGTTTTGTCTGCACAGTATCAAAATATCGTATTCCAAGCCACTATGTCGAAAAAAATGAGTGACGATTACCAGCAGAAAGTGTGTGGTCAAACTGTATTCTTGTTTACTTTTAGAGACGTTCCTTAAGATCTATAGTTAAAAGTAGCTAAAGATGGCCAATGTTTACACCCTACAATTTCACCATGTTAGACTTAGCGCGTGCTGATTATGTTCCAATATTAAATCCCTCCGGGGGTTGGAAATATTATTCCAGCTATTGTATCAACTGCAGATCGTTCAGTATCCTTCCGGGGGTGCAGAATGCTCTGTTTTAATTATTTTGTGTCGTTACCCAAGTAACCATAAGCTCTAATTTAAAACTCTAGATAAGCTATAAGTTAGCATTTCCATTTCTAACTAGCCGAAGTTGCACAGGGAATCAGTAGTTAATTAATGTCGGGGAGTAGCAAAACATCTTTCAATGTGCAACTCCTAGAAATTCTAACGTGTTTATTGATCAATACCGGCGCCGGCCAGGCCCGAAAGTAGACCGCGAAAGGAAAGGGATATTAGTCCGATACTTGCTTTTTCTATAGGTCGTATATACTACTGCGCACTCCGCAAGTATATTTTACTTCTTCGTTATCGACGCCAGAGAGGTGACTCCACTATCTGGACTAGATATCGATCCATCCTTCTGAAGGACGACGGGACCACAGATTTTTTCACCTCAGAAAAATCTCAACGACATCGGCTGGGATTGAACCCAGGCCAACTAGAATGAGTGGCGGTCACGCTTACCACTCAACCACCGGCGCCGTCCAAATATACGTATGCGTTCCAATAGTTACATAAACTCGTATGCCTTCATTTAATAAATGATGATGTAATAAACTTAAAATCAAAATGCAAATTCTGCACGATTTTTCGAAAAAAATACAACTGCAAATATAATCCATAATAGTGATCATCCATAAATGACGTAGCATTTTTTGAGAGATTTTTAACACCCCCTCCCCCATCGTAGCATTTCGTCACAAACTTCGAAATACCCCCTGGTAATTACGTAGCTTGACGGTAACTCCACCCCCTCTTGTCCCGCAAAATTTGAAATAAAAAAAACTACAAGGGGCAGCCCTATGGGGTTGCACGAACTGTAGACGTAGGACTATACTACTTAATGTAAAATATTTATTTTCTTAGTACTTAGTGTGTGGGAAAAACACCCGGACTGGTGAAGAAAAATCAAATTTTAGACAATATAATCACATCTCATGTATAGAACAAGCTTTCTAGTTGCTCTCCAACAGATCCTAAAAGTTCAAACACCCATGGATAACCTCAAGTTTGTAGATGTGTTTCGATGCCACAGGATTGTAAAATGGTTAATATAACGTCATGAAAATTCAATTCTTCCGTGACAATTTTTTTTGCCTACAAAATGCCCTGTGTGTATGCAAAGCTCATGATTTGTTGGGATATTAGCATTGATCGAAAATGCTTTCCAACGCTGCGCATTGCATACATGCAGGACATTTTGCAGGTCACCAGGATCTGTTAATTTTACCCACTCGCTATAAACATGTCTCATTTTTGGACATGTTTAGAAATCAAGAATCATGTTTGAAAAAATGTGTTTATGACGAACAGGGTTGTTAATCGATAATTAATCGTCATCGTCGATAACGTTAACCACCCGTCAACCTCATCGGAAACTCCGTTAACGATAATTTATCGTCGGATTCATCGTCATCGTCGATAATTCATCGGTGGTTATCGCGATACATTTTGCGTTACTTTCCCGTTTATTTGAGTTGAAGTTGATGCGGTCAACTTTCAATTGTTTTGAAATAAATAACTATGGGAAGACATGTTGTTGGCAGTTGAAAATCAATAGTTTTGGACATTTTCTATGCACAGGGGGGTCCGACGATGAGTCAAAATGGAATTTTTTGTCAACTTTTCGGGAGAGTTTTATATTGAAGGGAAAGTTATTGGCAGTTGACAATCAATAGTTTTGGACATTTTCAATACACAGGGGGTTCGACGATGTGTCAAAATTGATTTTTTCAACTTTTAGGGAAAGTTTATTATATTGAAGAAGTTATTGGTAAGTGAAAATCAATAGTTTTGGGCATTTTCAATGTACCGTCGGTGCGTCAAAATAGAAATTTTTTCAACTTTTCGCGAACTTTTTATATTGAATGGCAGGTTGTTGGCAGTTGAAAATCGATAGTTTTGGACATTTTTAATTCACAGGAGGATCCACCAGTGCACAGTGTTTCCAAAGTGGCAAAAAGGTGAAATAAATTCTTTGAACCACGAAAAACATTTTTTGGCTGTAGTGTCTTCAGCAAAGTTTATTTATATTTTTTGCATTTAAAAAGTATTAGTTGGGTGATTAATCCCTCTAAAGCTGAGCAGCAAGTTTTTGTTTGGTCATTTATGAAAATAAAAAAAAACTTTCTTTGGCAAAGTTGTTGAGAATATCTTAAGTATTAACTTCGCTGAAGAGACTATGTGTCTATCTGTCGATTTTAAATTACATTTGTGGAGATTTCTTTGATCTACCCCTGAAAATTTCTTTTTTAAAAATACTTTTCCTGGTAATTTTGTAGAATTTCAAAATGTTCCAAGATTTTGTTCAGCATAAGAAAATACAGAATTTTATTAATGTAAGTTTATTTGTATCTCTTACAACTTAGAAGTTAGCGAATGTTGTGTCCAAAAAGCAAAACAAACACTATCAAAATCGTTTGGTGGGCTCCAACCTACGTTCAAGTCAAATTCGAGTAAATTCCTTCTTTAGCATATTTTTCTTATCTTAGAGATGCAAAATATACAAAAATAATAATACTGTACTGTAAGACCTCCTTAAGGGAAATTTTTACTAAATGATCAGAACGGGTTATGAGGCTTTGTCGAGGGACTAAAGAAGAATATTTTAACCGCTCCGATTTATTAAAAAGAAAGAAAAAATATGTTAGTCCAGGTGTTTGCGTTTCGACTTCGTCTCTTCAGAACCAGAAAAAATATGTGCCGATTTTGCCAATATCATCGTTTTATCAGCCTAAAATTCGCCAAGGGGCTGATAAAAACGGGTCTTCACTGTATTCAAAAAACCGACTAAAACTCTATTATGAGGCCGTTCATAAATTACACTACACATTTAAGGGTAAAAGAAGGAAGAATGAAGCATCTTGTTACATAGTGTAGAGAAGAAACGGAGGAGGGAGCTAAAAGCTTCCTAACTAGAAAATGTAATCAAACATTGGAAATGTGTATGTATATTCTCTTTTTTTAAATCCGGAATCTTCTAGTTTAAATTAAAATTATAATAAAATCTGTTAATCACCACACCACTAAAATGTGTAGTGTAATTTGTGAATTACCTAATAATAGTGGTTTAGAAGTTTTTTTCAATACACTACAATTTTGCGTGCTATAAATTACTAATTACACAATAGCTCAAAATTTGTTTTCTTCATGGTCAAAACAATTTTGATCACCTTTTTGCCGCTTGGAAACACTGTGCACCTGGGACTCTTCTGTGCACAAACTTACTCGAAAAGTTGAAAAATTCAATTTTGACACATCGTCGGACCCTTCTGCGTATTGAAATGTCCAAAATTATTGATTTCCAATTGCCAACAACTTTCCCTTCAATATAATACACTTTCCCGAAAAGTTTAAATTATTTCATTTTGACGCATCGTTGGATCCCCCTGTGCATAGAAAATGTCCAAAACTATTGATTTTCAACTGCCAACAACATGTCCTTCAATAGGTATTTATTTCTAAACAATTGAAAATTAACCGGATCAACTTCAACTTCAATAAATGGAAAAGTAACGCAAAATGTATCGCGATAACCGATGAACCGACGATGACGATGAAAACGACGATACAGTTATCGACGATGACGATGAAGGCGACGATACATTATCGTTAACGGAGTTTCCGATGACGATACATTATCGTTAACGAGTAACGCCGATAAATTATCGTGAAAAATGTATCGTATTAACAACCCTGATGACGAAGTATTTTTACCAGATATGTACAAAACATGTCTAACAAGAAACATAAGGTGATTGTAATATCTCAGTCACTTATTAGTTAGAAAATAATGACTTTGCTGTTCATTTTACCGCCAGTTCCCCTACCTACCAACATTCGCCCCAAACATTGCGTACAATGCAAAATGAGTCAACGCTGATGATGATGGGTAGAGCGAAAGATACACCTAGTACCACCACGACACTATTAGCGCGTTTCACCAAAATTCCACGCGGCCTTTCCTGATTGAAAGGAACGGCCGCGCTTAGCCCATCCGTCATAAAATCGCGATTTTACATAGCGAAGGAATGAATGATTTTGTTCCAAAAAACAGCCCTGCGTTATGCAACACTTTGTGCAGGTTGATTATACCAGTTGCAAGTGGGGCCAAATTCACCAAGTTCCGTAAAATTCCTTTTAAATTACAGAATTGATAAAATTGCTTAGATGAGCTAAACTAATTAATCAAATCCTGTTTTAAAAACTGTCCTTGCATTTAAACCACTATTTCTACTTCCGCATTCTTCTTTTTTGCATATTTTCACCCTACCGGTTTCTTCCGAACAGTGCTGCTGTTTGTATTAATGGAAATAAATTCTTGTTAATTTATTTTATGCCTGCAATATTTTGTATCTAGAATCCACTATATTGATGAAGGACTCAATTTTTCCATGTCATGAAGCCATTTTTTGAAAAACTGGATTATGGATTGGTTGCTGTCTTATCTTTGTTACAGTTAATCAATCACGTATACGGCAAATGTGTGGTAGATATTTGTTCTACTTTGCTGCACAGTTTCTGTTGTTCTGTTCTGGCGCTTCGAAGTCGACCGATTAATTACCCGATTAAGTTGGATTTCGTCGAAGAACAATTTTCGTCAACATATTAATCGCCAGATTTAATCTGTGTAAATCTGGTTCCAGTTTTTAGACTATCAACTAATCGACCAATTTAATTGGTTAAAATAGACCAATTTCAATAGATTTCATCGATCATATTTAATCGGTTGTCGCGTCGGCAAACGCCCATGTTAAAGTCCCATAAGAGTCGGTGCAACAATCGACCGATTAATTAGTTTCATAGTCGGCCGATTGTGCCGATGCAAGCCGATTTAGTTGGTGGAAAAATAGGTATTGAGATATTCACCGAAATATACAAGCCACACTAACTGATTACTAAAGGCAGCTCTAAGGTTGCCAGCAAGTTTTTCGTGTAACTATTACATGTATTTGCTGTTAGCGGTAGTAATAAGCCTCCAATTTTGTCTTAAACGCAAGGACAACTTTTAAAATAGAAATTGATTGATAAGTATAGCTCATTAAACCAATTATATCAACTCTGCAATCTAAAAAAAATTGAATTTTACTGAACGTGGTGAATTTAGCACCACTTGCATCTGGTATACTAAACTTGCACAAAACGTTGCATAACGCAGGGCTGTTTTTTGGAACTATTTGTGTTCTTTATCAGCCCTTTGTTATGCAAATTTGCGACATTATGACAGATTGGCTAAGCGCGGCCGTTCCTTTCGATCGGGAAAGGCCGCGTGGAATTTTGGGCAAATGCGCTAATAATAAACGGATCAGGAACGTCTTATGGATTGCCTAATTCAATATTTTTTCTCGAAGAACAACACCACCATTTTGACAGTTCTTAGAGACTACAAAATAAGTTGAGAATTTCCGATCCGTCCGCCGAATTTGCTGCTTACAGGACCAATTTCAGCAGCTGAACGATGTTTGGACGGCTTCTATTAGCGCATTTGCCCAAAATTCCATACATATATATTTGAGTGCTTAATTGAATGGCGCAATCAAATTTTGTGTACTATGTACTAGGACTCGTTGTCAAGTTGTGAGCTTGAATAGTGAAAAAAATGTAAAATAAATGAGGGATAACGTTTTTACTGTCACGAGCACTTATACGTGATATTATTCGAAACTGTCAAATTTCTATGTTAAGTAGTATTGAAGAATTTTACAACATAAAACAGCACATCTTCTGATATTATAATTTTGGTGGTTAATCCTTCTAGAAGTAATCATAGAGAATTTAATCTTCAGTAGCGGGCATAGCGTAGTTGGTAAATCGATTGCCTTGTACGTAGCTCATTTGGGTTCGAATCCCAAACCCGCACATAGGGTTAGAGATTTTTCTATCTCGAAGAGGCGAATGACATTAAGGTTAAAACCTCTATAATCAAAATAAAACAAAATAATCTTCATGAAAATTTAGCGCGAGACTTAATGTCTTCAGCAAAGTTTTCGAAAATGCTATTTCAAACAACTTCGTTGAAGACATGAATACTTTATATATTCAGAATACCGAAATACAGTAGACTATCAGCCTTATTCTGAATAACGACGGATCACATTTTCGAACGAATGTGGTTCGATTGAAGTAGGCTCTCGTTTGGTTTGACTGTCGTTATTGAGAATGCAATTCACATTCTTTCGAAAAAGCGATCCGTCGTTATGCAGAATAAGGCTGTATTTGTAAAAGAAAACCTCTTAAATAAGTTTAATTTTTTTTTCCTAAATATTGTTTTATATCTCGACATGCTGCACTCATGCAGCCTTCATATTTTCGACAAAATTGTTTAAAATGATATTATCAACAACTTTACTTTTTTCACAATTTCTTCTAGGAGAATTAATCACTAGAATTTGTATATCGTAAGATACGTTGTTTTATGTTGGAAAACTTTTTCGAATTTGTTAAACCTGCAAAGTTGATGATTTCAAAATTATGTGGTCTAGAGAAAGTTTTCGAAAATTTGTCCCACTTTAGAAGTATACATTCTTTGACTTCATTGACGTATTGTACATGAAAATAATCTGTAGAGGTTTGAACAATGTTCCATATTGGTGTTCCTTTTTTTGTACACTGGAATGGCACCCGTTAGACTACTTTTGTTGCTCAGTTTTCAATAATTGGTGAAACTATTGTTAAATTTCAGCATTTTCAAAAAATCAACAATTTTCATCATATTGGCTATGCCACTGAAGTTGTCCAAATTTCAAATTCTCGGGTTCGGGAAGTGTTCGGGTTTCTTGAATTTAAAAATTCTCACGTTAGGGTCGGGTCAGGCTTTTTCAGTGCTCATTGAAAGCCGACTATCTCTTAATGGATGGCATACACCTCATGGCTTTTTCCGTAATAACCAGATGCCAGATCCGGCAAAAAGCAGTATGGGAGATTCGTGTTGCTTCCGAAAAGGCAGCAGGCGTTTTTTCAGGCACTCGTCCACGCAAATTTCCTTGTGAACAATTGCGGTTCCAGTGAAAATGTTGCTTTTCATGCCACAGATACAGATAGCCTGCCAAACCTGATATTTCTTCAGGAACCGCGAGTTTTCTCCATGTAAATTGTCGAAAAATCCCATACAAACTTCAGGCACTTTGTTCCGGTACCTAGACTTGTCCGATTTGCTTCAAATTTGGTGCAAGTACTCCTGGTGGAATTAGGAATCGAATCAGGGGTGGGCCAATAGGGGTCATTTTTTTCCTGTCACTATACTGGCCAGCCTTGCAACACAACTTAGTCGCGATGCTCTCACAAGAGGACGGCACTGACGTCCATCTTCCGGATCCTGGTGGTCAACTGCTTCGTATCCTTGTACCGTCAATTATTCTTGTACACTAAGGCACTGAGGGAGCCGAAAAAATCTTCAATGGGATGGCAATAGGGTAAGTTGGTCGGGTTCCTTTTTTTCTGCTCAAGATACTCCTTCTTAACGTAATGGGAAGACGCCTTGTCCGGCCAGAAGACGTTCTTCCCGTCCTCATGGTGCTATTTTAAGAACAGCAGAAGAATTTTTTCCAGACACTCCTCCTGGTACACTTTTTGATTGATGGCCAGACCGCTCAGCATGAACCACGGCTTTGGAATCCCTCTGTTCGATACGGCGATGTAGAGAATAAATTTTCTTTTCAAATTTTAGCTTAAATTTTTATTTTACCTCGGGGGTTGTGGCCGACTTGTCGCTGGAATAGTGGCTGTCATTTCCTGGAATGTCCTGGGTCTTCAAGAGCGAAAAGTAACTTTTTGCTCGTCCGTGTACTCGGGGGACCAAGTCTTCTTCCGACATCATTCTGTGAATCATATCATAGCAGTGATATTTTCGGCCGGCGTCACGCAAACTCGCTTCCTTCTTCATCTTCATCATTATCTTTGCCGGACGGCCGCTACCGTTCTTCCGCTCTACCCTCAGGGATGTTAGGATCCGGTAAACTATACTCACGGGCAAGTTTTCGTCTCAAAAGTGGTCTACTGTAAACTTTTTTTCCACGATGACCGTGCGTTTCGTAAAACCGCACAACACGCTCGCGGAGTGCTTGCAGTTTCGACACCATCTTTGATTGAACTGACAGTACCTGAGCGAAAAGAAACATGTCACCCAATTCGGTGGTGTTCAGAGAGTTCACTTGAAGAGATAAAATTTATATTTACAGAAAGGTATTGAAATCATTCTCATTTTTTATTGAACACCCGTTTAATCGCTCAAATGGAACAAATTTGGATCGTAACACCCTTTATATAAGGCACATAGGTCGTTCTATAGTAGGAACGGTTTCCAATGCTTTAGATAACATTGGACTGACTTCCAAGAAAGGTTCATGTGGATCATCTGATCATCTGGTAGCCAGCGAAATAAATGTTGAAATTTAATTTGAATTTACAAAGTGCATGTCCAAACCCTTTTCTGATGAGCTACTGTACCATACGCTAAATTAACCACTAAACTGATCTTGTACTAGAAAGCGACATTCATTTCATACCGAACAGGGGCCCCGAAACCCACACAAAACTAAAACCACGAAAATCGAATTAAATTTGGTCATGTTTACCCACCAGCGCAGGTCAGCACCGGTAGCCGGAAGTAGCAATCGTGCGTTCATGCTGATATGTATTACCCCATTCACCATTACCTCACCCAGTTCAAACATTTCCGAACGGAATCGCAAACGAGTACTTGTTCGCCGTGTTCACCCGAAATCCGTACATCGCCCCCTACGGTGTAGCAATTAAAGTTAACATATTGAAATAAAACCAAATAACCGGAAGGGGCTCATTCCGAACCAGAGCAGAATCAAAACATGAAATTATTGAGCAGTTGAAAAAAAAAATTACACGGAAAAGCTCTTTGCTTTGCGGATTAATTGAAAATTAAAAACAGTTGTTAACGGTTGGTTCCAGTAATGGGAAAATGTAAGAGCTCAACCGGTATTGACATGGTGAAACGAAAAAAAAGAAAAACAAAATGAATGTGTAGCAGTAAAATCAGAACACGTAAAATTGTAATCCAAGCGGATAGTTTAAAAATTAATACATAAATGAATTGATAAACAAATGAAATCGATGTTCTCTTGCATAATCTGTTCCTCTAAATGTCAGCAGAAGATTGAAGCAAGCTGTGCTTAGTTTAGTGGTAAGGCTAATGACAGGCTACTGTTAGCACATCTGGAAATGTGAATAAAATTATTTTCGCAACTTTTGGCACTTTTCAATTTCATATGATCATATAATCTTACAATCAAGGAAGTAAAAAAAATATATATAAATTATGAGATCACGTAAAAATAAAAATTATAACGCATGGAATGCTAATCTAAAGCTCAGCAGTTACCATTTTGTATGTCAATTAAATGCCAAAAAATAAGTAGCGAGCCCGCTCTGCACCAACAGAGTAGCAACCAGTTAAATACAATTCCACTAAAACTTTCACCTGGCGGAGTTGATGTAATCCAGAATAATTAAATTGCATGTGACGATGTGTTTGTATGTGTATGTCATATCTGTAATACTGTACTTTGGAAATAGTAGAATCGCAAGTGGAAGTAAAGAAGAATTCATAAATCGATCATGTTAACAGCTAAAATGCAAGCACAACAAAAACAACAACAAAACAGAACGCCTAATCAATTAATTTAGTTTTAATTTTAAACGCATCCAAGCAGGTCGATGTTGGGAGACGTCCACCGTCGAATTCGTTTGAGATGTCTTACGACATCAAAATGTCATAACATTTTTAACCGTTTTGTTTACGAAATATCGAGACCATTGAATAGCATTTAAATTCGGAGAAGACTATCACTAGCAAAAACATTAGATAATCAATCCTTGTCTACGTTGAAATAGGTTGGTAACTTTACTCTTTTTAGCTGTTTTTCAATGAAATCGCCCAAACGAACAAACCGGCCTGCTAGGATACAAAAATTTCTGCCTGCATAGCCACAAGCATTTATTAATTGCATGACAGGTACTTAACTCCAAAATCACATCATCGCAATGCTTCATGTTAACGAAAATCGAAATAAAGTACAAGCTGTACGAGTAAGTTGTTTAAACAATGAAAATTAGAAGCATTGGTTAAATTTGGATGGCAGCGAAAAAATTTAGAAAAAGATTTAAAACAGTTCTGAGTTCTGCTTTTGACAGTTTAGTCTTGTTTCAATGGGTGCCAATAAATTGGACTGAATTGATGAAGCTTAAAAGTCAAAACAAAATTTAAAAGCTGCAGCTAAATTTGACCACGAATTTTTTGCACGAATATAAACCCAACCGTAACAGTTCAATAAAGTAGTACAACTTATTTTCCAAAATATTACCCGGATATGGTTTCATTTGCAAAAGATGACAAACATTAAAGCCTCCACTGAATGAATATTGTTTTCAAATAAAAAACAAAAACAACAGCCCACATCCAGTGCAATATATCACATTTTAATTCCCTTTGATCTCCATCCGGCAATCCGGTAATCAGAGCAGCTCTTTGTCGATGGTATCGCCGATTCCCTCGCACAGGCCCGGATACTTTTTGCTGCACTTATCCTCGCACTTGGAGCACGGTTTACCCTTCGTGTACACCGACTTGCCGAGCACGGTCGTGAACGAGTAGTTGCAGACGTAGTACACGTAGTTTCGTTTATTTTCCGGATTGAAGTACTTGGTGGCGGCACAGCCTACCTGCGTGATCCGGTCGTTCGCCATCAGGGCGAAATGTCCGATGTGTACGCTAAAAAAAAGTTTTCACCAAACAAAGCGTTGTTAGTTGTGGGAAATTTAAAAACTATAACAGACACGAAAACTTACCCTTCGCCTACCTTCCGGTAGGAATCCATCACTGTCTGATTGGTATCGACGTATTCCTGCCACCATTTGTTGGTCAGATCCGATACGGCTCGAACCACTTCGACGGTGATGTTATTCGGTTTTGACTTTCGGGCAATGTTCTGCCCGGCGAAGCGATACTTTTCCGTCGATCGGCACTCATCGTGCGAGTACAGACAGCTGCGGGTGTTGTACTCGGCCAGCTTGGCCAGTTCGTCGTTCCATTCCTGTAAATTGTGTGGTAGTGGAAAGGAAAATGAAAAAAATGACGTTTGACGTTATTTTTCGAAAAGGTGTTATTTTATTTATTTTTATTTTTCGAACTCCGTGAGAAAATCCTTGCGAAAATCCGCGCGAAATTTCGTTCAGAAAATCCGTGTGAAATTCTGTGCGAAATTCCGTTTGAAAATCCGTACCAATTTCCGTGTGAAATTCCTTGCGAAGTTCCGTGCTAGATTCCGTGCGAGATTCCGTGCGAAAATCCGTGTGAAATTTCGTTCGAAATTTCGTGCGAAAATCCGCGCGAAATTCCGCATGAAATTTCGGACGAAATTCCGTGCGAAATTCCGAGCGAAATTTGGTGTGAAATTTCGTACGAAATTCTGTGTGAAATTCCATGCAAAATTCCGTGCGAAATTCTGTACGAAATTCTGTGTGAATTTCCATGTGAAATTCCGTGCGAGATTCCATGCGCAATTTCGTGCGAAATTCCGTGTAATATTCCGTCTAAAAATCCGTGTGAAAATCCGTGTAAAATTTCTTTCGAAATTTCGTGCGAAATTCAGTGTGAAAATCCGTACGAATTTCCATGTGAAATTCCTTGCGAAGTTTCGTGCGAGATTCAGTGCGAAATTTCGGACGAAACTTCGTGCGAAATTCCATGCGAAAATCCGCGGGAAATTTCGTTCGAAATTCCGTGCGAAAATCCGCACGAAATTTCGTGCGAAAATTCCGCGTGAAATTCCGTGCAAAATTCCGTTCAAAAATCCGCGCGAAAATGCTAGCGAAAATTCGTTAGAAATTCCGTGCGAAATTCCGTGCGAAATTCTGCGCGAAATTCCGTGCGAAATTCCTTGCGAAAATCCGTGTGAAATTTCGTTCGAAATTCCGTGCGGAATTTCGCGCGAAATTCTGCGCGAAATTCCATGTGAAATATCGGACGAAATTCCATGCAAAATTCCATGCGAAATTCCGTACGAATTTCTGTGCGAATTCCCATGTGAAATTCCTTGCGAAGTTCCGTGCGAGATTCCGTGCGAAAATCCGTGTGAAATTTCGTTCAAAATTCCGTGCGGAATTCCGTGCGAAAATCCGCGCAAAATTACGTGTGAAATTTCGGACGAAATTCCGTGCGAAATTCCGTGCGAAATTCCGAGCGAAATTTCGTGCGATATTCTGTGTGAAATTCCATGCAAAATTCCTTGCGAAGTTCCGTGCGAGATTCCGTGCGAAATTCTGTGTGAAATTCCATGCAAAATTCCTTGCGAAGTTCCGTGCGAGATTCCGTGCGAAATTCTGTGTGAAATTCCATGCAAAATTCCATGCGAAATTCCGTACGATTTTCTGTGCGAATTTCCATGTGAAATTCCTTGCGAAGTTCCGTGCGAGATTCCGTGCGAAATTTCGTGCGAAATTCCATGCGAAATTCCATGTGAAAATCCGCGTGAAATTTCGTTCGAAATTCCGTGCGAAAATCCGAACGAAATTCCGTGCGAAAATTCCGGCGAAATTCCGCGTGAAATTTCATGCGAAATTTCAAGCAAAAATTCGTGCGAAATTCCGTGCGAAATTCCTTGCGAAATCCTGTGCAAAATTCCGTGCGAAATTCCACGCGAAAATCCGCGCGAAATGTGAAATTCGTGTGAAATTCCGTGCGAAATTCCGTTCGAAATTTTGTGCGAAATTCCATGCGAAAATACGCTCGAAATTCCGTGTGAATTTCCTCACGAGATCCGTGCAAAATTCTGCACGAAATTCTATGTGAAATTTCGTGCGAAATTCCGCGTGAAGTTCTGTGAAAAATTCCGCTCGAAGTTCCTTGCGAAATTCCGTGCGAAAATTCATGCGAAATTCCGTGAGAAATTCCAATCGAAAATCTGTCCGAAATTCCACGTGAAATTTCGTGCGGAATTCCGTGCGAAATTCCGTGAGAAAATCCGCGCGAAATTCCGTGCGAAATTCCGCACGAGATTCGTGCAAAATTCTGCGCGAAATTCCGTGTGAAATTTCGTGCGAAATTCCGTATGAAGTTCTGTGAAAAATTCCGTGCGAAATTCTGCGCGAGGTTCCTTGCGAAATTCCGTGCGAAAATCCGCGCGAAATTTCGTGTGAAATTCTGTTCGAAATTTCGTACGAAATTCCGTGGGAAATTTGGTGTGAAATTCCATGCGAAATTCCATGGGAAATTCCATGCGAAAATTCTCTCGAAATTCCGTGTGAACATCCGTGAGAAAATCTTTGTGAAATTTCGTGCGAAATTCCGCGTGAAGTTCTGTGAAAAATTCCGCTCGAAGTTCCTTGCGAAATTCCGTGCAAAAATTCATGCGAAATTCCGTGAGAAATTCCAAACGAAAATCTGTCCGAAATTCCACGTGAAATTTCGTGCGGAATTCCGTGCGAAATTCCGTGAGAAAATCCGCGCGAAATTCCGTGCGAAATTCCGCACGAGATTCGTGCAAAATTCTGCGCGAAATTCCGTGTGAAATTTCGTGCGAAATTCCGTATGAAGTTCTGTGAAAAATTCCGTGCGAAATTCTGCGCGAGGTTCCTTGCGAAATTCCGTGCGAAAATCCGCGCGAAATTTCGTGTGAAATTCTGTTCGAAATTTCGTACGAAATTCCGTGGGAAATTTGGTGTGAAATTCCATGCGAAATTCCATGGGAAATTCCATGCGAAAATTCTCTCGAAATTCCGTGTGAACATCCGTGAGAAAATCTTTGTGAAATTTCGTGCGAAATTCCGCGTGAAGTTCTGTGAAAAATTCCGCTCGAAGTTCCTTGCGAAATTCCGTGCGAAAATTCATGCGAAATTCCGTGATAAATTCCAAACGAAAATCTGTCCGAAATTCCACGTGAAATTTCGTGCGGAATTCCGTGCGAAATTCCGTGAGAAAATCCGCGCGAAATTCCGTGCGAAATTCCGCACGAGATTCGTGCAAAATTCTGCGCGAAATTCCGTGTGAAATTTCGTGCGAAATTCCGTATGAAGTTCTGTGAAAAATTCCGTGCGAAATTCTGCGCGAGGTTCCTTGCGAAATTCCGTGCGAAAATCCGCGCGAAATTTCGTGTGAAATTCTGTTCGAAATTTCGTACGAAATTCCGTGGGAAATTTGGTGTGAAATTCCATGCGAAATTCCATGGGAAATTCCATGCGAAAATTCTCTCGAAATTCCGTGTGAACATCCGTGAGAAAATCTTTGTGAAATTTCGGGCGAAATTCCGTACGAAATTCCGAGTAAAATTTTGTGCGAAATTCCGTGCGAAATTCCGTGCGAAATTTCGTGCAAAAATCCGTACGAAATTCCGTGCAAAAATTGCGGCGAAATTCCGCGTGGAATTTCATGCGAAATTCCGTGCAAAATTAAGTGTGAAATTCCGTGCTAAAATACTCGCGAAATTTCGAGCGAAAATCCGTGCGAAATTCCGCACGAAATTCCGTGAGAAATTCCATGTGAAATTGCGCGCGAAATTCTGTGCGAAATTCCGTCCAAAATCTCGTGCAAAATTCCGTGCGAAATTTTGTGCAAAATCCGTGCGAAATTCCAAACGAAAATCTGTGCGAAATTCCGTGTGAAATTCCGTTAAAATCCGCGCGAAAATCCTAGCGAAATTTCGAGCGAAGATCCGTGCGAAATTTCATGCGAAATTCCATGTGAAATTCAGCGCGAAATTCTGTGGGAAAGTCCATGTGAAATCTCGTGCAAAATTCGTGCGAAATTTCGTACGAAAATCCGTGTCAAATTTCGTGCAAAATTCTGTGCGAACTTCTGCGCGAAAATCCGAGCGAATTTGCGTGTGAAATTTCATGTGAAATTCCGTGCGAAATTCCTTGTGAAATTTCTTCCGACAACGACAACCGCTTCCTTGAGCCATTCAGCTCCCAGCTTTATCGATATCTACTCGGATATTATCCGGTGGTGAACTACCCTACTCCGACAGAGAATTCTCTTGCGGCGGAATTTCTCTCGGTACTAGTGTTTGTTTCGTGATCCTTTTTTGTCACGATTTAGTCGGATAGTCCACGATCTCCATTTAGATCTTCGCCTTGTCCCGATCTACTCGATCTAGTCCCCGGCGGTGGACCTAGCCTAGTCAACAAGCCATTCAGTAGGTGTTGAGGTCTGTCCCGCAATAACGGGTGGAGCATAGCTTCCGGTTTACTGGCGCTCCAACGGCCCACTGCTAGCTATTCGACACGATTTTCTCGCTTTAATCCCAGGCGATGGATCTAGCCTACTCACGAGCTACCCGGTAGAGAGTCGAGGTCAATCCGGGGACGAAGTGAAGAAGCGGTGAGATGGGTCAACCCTGACCTTAGCCTGCCATGGATGACAATACACCCAGGTGCTTCAACGCACGCATTGATGGACATCAGTGTCCGCCTACGCTGGTCAAGATATGCTGATTTTTTTCAGTTGCTGATCAGCACTACCTACTACCTTGCGGTGAGCCAGCTGCAACTTGAAATCAGCCATCCAGGTTTCCACGATGCCTATTGTCTCTGCCGTCACCATCTCCACATCTCCACTTCTCGATTCCCCTGGTCAGCTGCAGTGTTAAGACTCCGTTGTACATTATATTCCAGAGCGTTGGTCCAAGTGCCCTGAGGTACTCCTGCCGTGATCCTAATCGATTTCTGGCCACGTTCGGTTCTGAAAGTAACTTTTCAGAACCTTGCACAGTTAGTCCGTAACCCGCATTCTGTGCAGCACTATGGCGATCGCCCCTCAGCTGGCACTGTTGAACGCGTTCTTTACCGCGATCGCAACCACGGCGCAGTTCTCTTTTGTTTCGATGCTTTCTCCGCGCTTGCGACGACTGTGCGGATGGAGTCCACTGTCGAAATTCCTTTAGGGAATCCGAACTGCCTCTGCGGGAGTCCGTTCTCTCTTCCAGCGTAGTTCGTCAGCCTGTTAAGGATGACCCTTTCCAGAAGCATACCAAGAGTACCCAGCAGGCATATAGGCCGATACGATGTTGGATCTCCTGATGACTTCGCTGGTTTTAGCAGCAACACCTGCTTCTTGATCTTCCATCTATCTGGGAAGCAGCCTTTGTACAGGCATTTCTGTAGAACTATCATAAACGCGCCCGGAAACGCCAGTATCGTGGTCATCAGTGCCACGTTGGGGATTCCGTATGGATCGTGAGCTTTCTTCGCTGTTAGACCTTCCGCTACTTTAAGAAGCTCGTCGTCAGAGACTCTCTTGTAGACAGCTTTTCCACCGTCTGTGTCAACGTACAGTGTAGGATGCCATGCGGTTAGGTCGTGCTTCGTAAAAAGACCCTCTTAGATACATTTTTAATTTGTCAGCGCACCGTTCAGCTGGCGTTATTGAACCCTTGATATTGGCCATCACGACACGCAAAGCGTCTTCTTCTCTGCGCGAGCTTCTTGTAGCAACTGAACTTTCTAAGCACTAACTCGCGTATAAAAGCAGTTCTAGCCGCCCGGAATGTCACCTTACACCCTTCTCCGACTGCCTCAGATCTTGCTCGCTGAACGCGTCTTCAGGCTTTAAGGCAGGAAGCCCGGAGGATGTTGAGCCTTTCATTCCGCCAAATTTTCAATTTTCATAATGTTCAATTTGAAAAGTGGCTGACAAATTAGGCTGCGTAATGGGTTGTGAAAGGTTGGACTGAACTGGGCGTAGCGGAAAAGCTGAGAAAAGCGATAACAGAAATGAGAGCAATTCTGGTCTAATCGGGAGGCGGCCGGAGGAAATTCGGGAAAACGATCTCGAACTTCGACGAGAAGACGGATGAGTTTTGTGAGCAAATGCTCTTAAACCTAAATATCATAAAAAGGTGTGAAAGCTAAGTAAAGATCCCGATCGACGAGCGTCAAAGCAACTGAAGGCCGTCAACCACCTCGTTTGGAAATTCAAGGTTAAACCCCGAAACCACGTGTCGCTCACCATTCCTGTTGCCACCACGCTCATAGTCATCGCTTCGTCAATACCGATCGCGATCATGAAACATGCATATTCCCGAGGCGAGAGTGCGAGGCGGTATGACTGACCAAGCTGTCTCATGCTCGGAATACCAGTCGAGCATATGCTTTCGTTGGACGTTCCGTTTAATACGGTGATGTGGATGTGCACGGTATCGTCAGTCCAGTGTAAATTAGTCCACGATAGTTCGCACTACATACGGAAAAAGTTCTGGTTGTTGAAAGGACGGCTTTCCGGATAAGCTAACACGATTAGTCAAAGCGACGATGGACCGGGTGATGTGCGTTGTTCGAGTATCAGAGACACTCTCGAGTCCCTTTGAATATCGAAGAGGGTTACGGCAAGGTGATGATCTATCGTGTCTGCTATTCAACGTTGCGTTAGAAGGTGTAATAAGGAGAGCGGGGATAGACGATCTTCAGGAAGTCCATCCAGATTCTTGGCTTTGCCGACGACATTGACATAATGGCACGGAACTTTGAGGCGATGTCGGAAACGTACATCAGACTGAACGCTGAAGCCAGCAGGGTTGGACTTACCAGCAGCGTTTCGAAGACAAAAGACATGAAAGGAAGAGGTTCTAGAGACGACATGGTGAACCTCCCATCCCGAGTTTGGATTGACGCTGACGAAATCGAGATGGTCGACGAATTAGTGTATTTGGGCTCACTGGTAACCGCCGACAATGATACCAGCAGAGAAATTCAGAGACGGATCTTGGTGGGAAATTGGACTCCGGAGGACACTCCGGTCGAACAAAATTCGCCTCCGCACGAAGTTGATTATCTACCAGACGCTGATTAGACCGGTGGTCCTCTACGGCCACGAGACCTGGACTATACTCGTGGAGGACCAACGAGGAGTTTTCGAACGAAAGGTGTTGCATACCATCTATGGTGACGTGCAGATGGAAGACGAAACGTGGCGCAGGCTAATGAACCATGAGTTGTATCAGTTGCTGGAGGAACCATCCATCGCGCATACCGCAAAAATAGGACGTTTGCGGTGGGCTGGACACGTCGTAAGAATGTCGGACGACAACCCGGTGAATATGGTTTTCGAGGACGACCCTACAGCAACAAGCAGACGGGGTGTAACGAGCACGGTGCATCGACCAGATAGAGGACGACCTGCGGACCCTTCGAAGACTGCGAGGCTGGCGACAAGCAGCCATGGATCGAGTGTAGTGGAGACAGCTTCTGCATACAGCAAGAGACAACAAGGCTCTAGCCTGAACGGTAAGGTAAGTATGGTGAAACTGACGAGGATCAAACTGCATCAAACGAGTATTGCTACGTTAACGCGTATGGTACTTACGGTACGTCCGGCGAACGAGATCACGTCTTTCTATCAAACAGAACTTCAGGCGCATTGTAGTTAGCGTTAGTTAGGGTTCTGCATGTAGTTGATGCTTGTGGTGGTACTCGAATAACAACACGGATAGCGGGTGCTTCGCAATGAGCATATTTGGGTGCTTTACTTCTTCAGAAATTGCAATATGTTTATGTCTCCCACCTATACAACTAACACCATCTTTATATAGCTTCGGTTTAAGCAACTTTAGGAACGCTGGAGGGGGATCTGCTCTAGTCTTCGGAAGTGGAAATATTGCATCCAATACCTGACGGAATGGTAGAGTTTCGCAAAACGGCAGTATCGATTAAACAAAAAGTGATCGACACGACGGCGACATGATTCTTACTTTCAGGCACTGTGAGTATATTAAGCGTTGGCTGGACAGCCCTCGATATCGGTCGAACTGACACCTTGGGATATAATGTCCGATGGGTAGGAGTTTCCACGAACTTGTTACCAAGTACAGAATCCAGTAGAGTATTGGTAGCAGACACTCGATTTGCCACGAATATTCTCCAATGCGATCGACACAATTGCAGCCAATACAGCACTATCGTCGAATCAACTCAGTGGAAACTTCGCACGTTGTCCTAAGGGATTTTATCACTTCTTCGTATAGACTTGTCGACAACATGGTGGAACACGTCTCTAGGCGAGCAATCGATTGACGAGGTGACTAACGGAGTTATGTTGGATTGTAATGTTAACAACTGAACCCAAATCCCGACAGCGGATTCCGACCAGACCTACCTCTTCTCTGAATCATGCGAGAAAACATGGAGCTGGTATGGTGACGGATCTAAATGTGCATTGCAGAGATGGAGCTCCTTCATTTTGCTTTGGAGATGCGAAGGTAGAGGACGATTCCACTCATAGGAATCTCCTGCGTCAGTTTTCATTACCCACAAGCGCTTTATGAGCAGCTTGACTACGGTGATTGTCGGACTAACTTGTCCTAGTGGGATGAAGATCTGCGCGATGTAGAACTCCCATACGAGCCCCGGTGTGGATATGGACTGTTCGTTCTGGAGGTCATGCAGGCACAAAAAAGTGAGTTCTTCTTGCGGAACTTCTGCAACTACGATGAAGTTCACTTCTTTTGGGGAAGCCAGCTGACGCAAGCATTGGGAAGGCGGATCGTGAAGACTATCTTCAGCTCCTGATGATATAAACCATCAACGTAGAAATCCTACTTTGTAGTATCTATGATGGTGGGGTACTTGTCGTTATTGTCCTGTGCAATTTGGTAAAGATTGCGGGTTGTAGGAATGGGGCAAATGCAAAAACGTACGGCACGATGTGAAGCTCTACATTGCGAACGGTTTATAGCTGTTGGACGCCAGACAACGCGTTCATGTGGAAGATCCTCGGAGCACACATGGATCCGCCGGTACATCTTCTCGATGTCGGCTACGATGGCGATCGGGTGTGCACGGAAACTCATACCAATCGACAATAGGTCTTCCTGGAAGACAGGTACTATTTATTGGTGCCGGAAAATCCTGACAACGTTTCATACTTCACGGGCAAAACAAATCGGGCCTTTGTTGTTTTGTTGGAATCCTTGAATACAGGAGAGTACAGAAAGTAGCAGTATGAGTTCACCTCGTTTACCAGATCGACAAGCTACTTTATGTGCGCGATCCGTGCGAATTTGTCTATGCATTAGCAGTACGCTTCCTTGGTAGACGGATCACGCTTTAGTCGTTTTACAAAGCTCAGGAAATGACATTCGGTGATTATTCTGAATTCGACGAGATTGACTAGCGGATAGCGGGTGAGTGGCAAACGATCAAACAAACCGCAAGTGGTGGAGTAGCTCTTCCAATAGTGTTTCTTAATCGGAATACACGGAACACAGCTCAACAGGACTTCTGCAGCGCTTATTCTTTGCGTCGATTGGCAGTAGCAAACGCGGGGAACGGTGGGATCGATCGATATCTTCCCGGATCCAGTCCGTTCAAAGACCGTTTCTATCTGCAGTGAGTTTCTCTCCCAAGGAAAGCTTAGTGCCATGATGCAGGTCGCGGTACGGTTCACCTCCGACAACCATGTCAAGGTCAGATGGGATGTGGAATTTTGGAATGCCAGCGACAACTTCGGAATATTCCACGTGGAATTGTCGATCGGAATGAACGTTGGTCTCTTGGTGGAGTATGGAGTCAACTTCGACGTAGCCGTGGGAGGCAATTGGCAGTTCACCTACTTGATCAATTCGCCAATCACACCAACTGTGATGTCCACCTTAGTGCGACAAAGGTTCGGGGAATTTGCAAGTATCTTCATGATAAAGCTTTTCGCAATTTCTTTGCCGTTCTAATCTACGATGGGAAGGGAAACAATTTCTAACAAAACTGTTCTGTGCTTAATCTGAACCAACCGACTCACTTGGTTGTTCGGCTTCACCGAACTGGAGCGACCAGCGACGGCAGATGTCTAGTAAGTCGGGTGGGTTGCCACGAAGGAGATAATTGCACCTGTACTATACCTGCACTATACCAATACCAAACCGTGCCCCAAACATAATACTAATTGAACAAATGACATCATACACAAGCCCCAACCCCAATGACGCTACATCCCATCTCAAACCGATAGTTTCCCACGACCCGAAAATCTCACATCGAACATGACAAAACCATAACACACAAGAATTCCTGACAACGATAACATAAATCAAACCCTTAAGCCATGCTTTCCATGCTCAACGGATAACGACAACAAAAACCACCTCATAAACAACAACAAGTACAATCCCAAACATCAATCCATGTTTATCACGCTAATGGAAAACCAAGCTAAGCACCGTTTCCTGACATATATTCTAGTTGCACACATTCGCATCAATTAAAAACACTCAGCACCTAAATACGACGGACGAAATAAATAAACAAGAAAACAAAGTATCCGATTGCAAACCTACCAGTGGCCAAGTGACTTTGACATACATACGGAAACCCACTAACTCAAGGAACTCACGCTCAAAAGACAACCGAGAGAAAATAATCCGCGCACGAGAACGTGACGCAAGAGAATAGATAAACTGACTTAGCCCCCTCCCTTTTACTAAAACAAATACACATACTAGCGAGATAGCCATAGCAGTAACTTTAGACGTAGAGAATAATCATGGCAAGCTTTCTAAGCCACGCCTAAGTTAGCTATCAAATAGGAAAATTAGCTTTAAGATTTACATGTCTTAGTTAGTATAAGTAGATTAAGTTAACTGAATAAAACAGAAGTTGCAGTATGCAATCGACACAATACACAACATACCTTTTTCAGTTATTACTATGTGAAACCAGTCCAACCAACAGTTTGAAATAAAGTGTAAAGATATAATATATGGTGTAGTATAATATAACAGTTACACTAACTGTCGGTAACGTAGACAAAAAAGTATATATATTGTTCAGCATATCTACCGCATAACGAATCCTCTCCTTCTGATAATTTCAAAAGCTTTGTATCGTATTGTAGCAGAAGTAGGCTTCCGCTCATTATCGGCAGTGATGCAAATAGTCATCACATCATTTGGGGCAACTCAGACATCAATCTGAGAGGCTCTGAACTGATGGATTACATAGGTAGTACAAATCTCCATATTTTAAATGTGGTAAACCAACCATCATTTACGAGGTCTGGAAGAGAGGTGGTGTTAGACATAACGCTTTGCTCTGAAAGAATTTCGCATGAGCTGGGAAATTGGCAGGTTCCAAATGAAACTGAACGGTTTATATCCGACTATAAATATTTGTGGTAACATATCGTAATCTTAAATCTACAAAATGGGACCTCTTTCTGGAAAACTTGGCGACTAAATTTCATGGATATTTTCCAAAAATTAGTCAACTTGACGACTTAGATGACGTCGTGGATACGACATACTCATTCATAGTAGCATCCTACGAAGAAGCTTGTCCGCTTCGTACTGTTAAATCGACTAGGAGAACCGCTAGGTGGAAGACTGAGCTTGAAAGAATCAAGAAGGATATGAGAAGAGCTTGCAACCGGTGATGATTCCAGGGCTTTCCGTAGTGTCCGTAGTGCATATAAGAAATGTCTTAGATCTGCAGAGCGGGCTGGCTGGCAAAATCTATGCACTAATGTCTCTTGTCTGAACGAGGCTAGCAGGTTAAACAAAATTCGAATGATTTTCAGATGAACTCCTTAAAAACCAGAGATGGTGTTTATGTGACGGACGAAAAAGATGTTCTTAATTGTCTCTTCGACACACACTTCCCAGGTTGTATCGATCCGGAGTTGAACAATGTTCACAGATCTCATTCTGGTGATTCGGACTCGTGGGAGTTAGCACGCACATCGGTTTCCACTGAATCGGTCAAGTGGGCAGTTGACAGCTTTGCTCCATACAAATCACGCGGAAAAATGGAATACTTCCCGTGCTACTGCAAAAGGGATTTGATATTCTTAAACATGTCTTGAAAAAAATTTTGCTTTCCAGTCTTGCTACCGGGTATATCCCGAAAGCATGGCGAGAAATAACTGTTAGATTTATTCCCAAAGGGGGGGGGGGGGCGCTCAAGCTATGAAGAAGCCAAGAGTTTTAGGCCTATCAGCTTAAGTTCTTTTCTTCTGAAATCTTTGGAACGGATAATCGATCATCACATCAGGAACGTTAGTTTAGTTGAATATCCACCGCAACATGCATATCAGTGTGGGAAGTCCACGATCACTCTGCTTCACGATGTTGTTTACAACATTGAGAAAGCCTTCTCGCTCAAGCAATCTAGCTTGGGTGTATTCCTAGATATTGAGGGTGCTTTTGACAATGTGTTCTTCCAGTCTATTCTGGAAGCGACGCGCGGTCATGGGATACCTGCATGTATCTCGGGTTGGATAAACGCAATGCTTAGTAACCGCATACTTTGCTCGTCACTGCGACAGGCTGAGATACGGTTGTTGAGTTAAGTTGAGTATTTGCGGTTGTCCTCAGGGTGGCGTCACCTTTGTTATGGAACTTGGTTGCCGACGGCTTGTTGAAAAAACTCAATGAGCTTGGATTTCCAACCTACGGGTTTGCTGCCGATTACCAAATACTAATAACTGGACTTTCCATCGGAACAATTTTCGTCTTAATGCAACAAGCATTAAGAGCTGTCGAACAGTGGTGTCGACAAGTTAAATTATCAGTTAACCCAAACACAACTGCAATGGTTGTTTTCATGAAGAAGCGAATAATAACCGAGGTTCGTGTCTTGCTGTTCTTTGCTTCTGAGCTACTGACTAAGTAGATACTGTACGGTATTCCAAGCAGGAATCTTTGCGATTATGTGCGGGGTTCAATCGGCTCTTCAACAGAGCTTGTCCGGCAAAGTAATAAACCTTTGCTACGATAGTCAGGTAGCAATCAATGCCCTTAGCTCAGACAAATCACGGTCCAAGCTAGTGAACGCGTGCCAAACCCAAATCGAAGAACTAAGCATTGCCAACACTGTCTACCTTGTCTGGGTGTCCGAACATTCCGGTGTTACTGGAAATGAATGGTCTGACGAATTGGCCAGGGTGGGTGCCAATTTAGACAAGTTGGATAAGGGAAAAATGTGGTTCTGGGCTGCGTCCGAGCACCGCAATTATTGGAGAAATTTACAAACGTATCGCCAAACAAAAGTGTTTCTAGAACAGAACGTGCCGTGTGATTTCGAAAAATCCCGTACAATTTTCGAAGTTCCACTGCGGCATGCTAACCAGGGCTTTAACTGGCCACTGCAAACTCAATTATCATATGGCAAGTATTCAGGGCGCTGAGTCTTTTTCGTGTGATCTCTGTGAATTCGACTACGGAACATCATATAATCTCATCTGCAACTGTCCAGTAGTAGCGCAATTGCGATTTCAAGTTTTCGGCAGTCCTTACATAGACGACACCATTTTTGGACGGCTGAACTACTACTAAAGTTATCTATCCAATGCACTAAAGAGCTTTAGACTTTCTTGCAGGCGACTTTAGCTACTGGTGAGTTTAACTCATCAGCTGTTTGTTTTAGTCTGTTTTTTCCCATACTTCCAATACTACTTCTTCCCTCCTCCTTCTCCTTTCTTTCCGATTAGAGAAATGATAAGAAGACACCGCAAGGCACAAATTCCCGACTACATTCGTGAACCGTGCAATTTGAATCAATAGATTCCAGAGCTACGCAAAGATACCTGTTCTTGCGGACTTTTTGCAAAAACGTCAGACGAAATGGAAACCCACTCTTGACCGAGGAGGCCAGCTGACGCAAGCATGCACGGTAGGGTGGGACAAAAATTAGATTCCAGCATCGAACAACTTTTTGGGTTCCATTTGGGTCCTAGAACAACTGTGCAAATTCTTAGCTCCATCCCTAAAACTATATTTTCGAGCACACTGTTTAAAGTTTACCTGGGATTTTGTATGGGAAAAATAACTATCACAAAATAATTCCTCCAGGAGCCGCCCCTTACTTCCTAAAAATAAATCGTTATGTGGCTTTTGTAGGAAATTTAACAAAGAAACAAAGTCCCGAGACCCACGAAACGATCTGACGCTTGAGAAAACAGTTATTAAGCAGAAACCGATTGATGCTCTGACGATTGATAAAATATTCATTTTTTCTAGCACCACCGTTGTTGGTTGCCCAATCATACTCAATTTTGTTTTAATTTTCTCTTATTGTGTCTAAATCATTTATTTATACTGTTTGGCCACTTCGCAAGAGTTTTGAGGGATAAATTGAGGCTTCCTTTGTACATAATAAGAGAAAGTTAAAAATTTTGTGCATAATTTGACCATGAGCAGCTATGAAAAGATAAATTTTCATCAATCTTCAGGACATCAATCGATTTTTACTTAATAACTTTTTTCACAAGCATCAGATCGTTTCGCGGTCTTCTAGACTTTGTTTCCCTGACAAATTTTCTATAAAAATCAGGCATCTATTTATTTTTAGGAGGTAAAGGGCGACTCTTGGAAGACTTATTTTGCAAAAGATGATACCCTCTTACAAAATCCCATGCAAGCTTTAAGGTGAAGATATGTGGCAGCCACGTTGCTAGGCACCGACTCGCTTGTTTACATTGAGAAAAACTGAAATCTGAAGTGAAAATTCAAACGCACAAATGAGAGTTTCCGAACATTTTCCTTTGGTCATCTGCACATTGGCAGAAAATTTGAAGTTTTGTTAGTAAACGATTAAAGTTTCGCGAGTGTTTTTGCAGTGGTGTGTGAATAAAGTGCATTTGAAAAAGTGCAATGAAAACGAGAAGAAGAAAAATAAGAGTGTTTCGAAAAGAAACCCCAAGTGAAGAGGGGTGATATTTTCGCACAAAATAGGAGCTACAGATGGCATTCCGTCAAAAACTCGGATTGATTGTATAGGAAAATGTTCTAGCTCCCTTAAGTAGCAGTTTCGTGGCACACCAGCAAAGTTAGTGTGTTGAAAAACGTATTTTTATATTTGCTCATGTCAAATACATGGTTAGGCAGGGGAGAGGGGTGTGTGCGGCGTAGCAGCTATGTTGTGGCTCGCACGTATAATGTCCTTCCGTCGGCGCAAAAATATAGTTCCATCGATCGAGCTAAAATTTTGCAGAGTTGTTCTAGGAGCTAACTGGGACCCAAAAAGTTAATCAGAGCAAAATTTTATTTTTATTTTTTTCATATAACCATGTCCCACTCTTATGCACAGTTGTACAGAATGCAAATTTACCAGAAATTTGAAATTTTACTAAAACTAAACAACATAGCCTCGTAAAGTTTTCGTAGTTTGTGAGCCCCTTCTTTTTGTATAAAAAGAAAACAGTTGGAGTGGTTCTAATTTTATCAAGATCAAAAAATTTACTTTTTTATCATTCTAGATAGAGCCAAACAACCTTCAGCAAAGTTGTAGAACGACAAATTTTTGGAAAAGTTTGCTGAAGACATGTAAGCTCTATCTATCACTCTTTCCATTTCACAACCATTTTAAAATAAACAATTACGGTATTTCTTAGTGTTTCTTAAAAAAAAACTGTTTTGTTCAACTAACTTTCGCGATATTGATTTAAAGCTGAAGTAGTCTTCAGAGAACTTTAAGATTGCTTTAAGGCGAATAATTTCTTTCATAGTAGCACGTGTATAACTATTTTCCTTAAAAAAATATGGGCACTTCTTCGCCAAAAATGGGATTCTTTGAAATAACAATGAGTGGGGCAAACAAAAGATAATTCTTTTTTAACTATAAATAAGGTCATGATTAGAGTTATAATCGAGCAAAAAATTACGAACACGATATTTTTGTAAAATTTCATGAAATTCATTTGAAAAAGTTTGTTTTTGGTATATTAAGTGCCTGTATCTTTTGAATAATAGAAGCTAGAGTTTTGATGTGTTAGAACAAACTGTTCGTCTTCAAAAATTCTGAAAAACATCTGTATGTTGGATAAAAATGAAAACTGGAAAAGTTATGTTAAAAATTTGGTTTTTCATGAATTGACCCTTTGTAATATGTTTATATTACTTTCACGATGGAGAGTACAAAAATATAGTTTTGTTTTCATGATTCAATATTGTGCTTTACAATAGTTTTCCATTATTTTAAATAGTGGGTAAGGTGGCTTTAATTTTTTTTTCAATTGAAAATTAACTTTTTAATGGTTAGCGAAAAAACTCTTCCAGAAAATTGAAGAAAATCAAATTTTAAAAAACTTATCTGAATACATTGGAGCTCTACAGGGTGTTTGGTTCATGGTTAAGAACCTCTCGAGGGATAACTGACTGTCATATATGGAGAAAAAAATCGTTCTACGCATACCATCAAATCTCAACCATTACAAAGTTATTGAACTTTTTGTGTTCAAAACTTATTTGTCTTAAAATACCTCTAACTCAAAAAATATACTTTGTATTTCAAATATTTTAGATCCAATGGGAAGGTGAGAAAATTTTGCATTGAGTGATGCCCTCACTTGTTTCAGTTAATGATTTGAAGTAGCCTTTTCAAAGTAATTTACTGAAAATTAAACAATTTTAATCGATTTTTCGTTCATTTCTTGAAAATCCTAATAGTTAATCTCATCATTTTAATAATCCAAATTGTTAGTCTTGAAGAGCTGCATAATTCGTTCTGTGACATGATACACTTACCTTTTCTTATTTTGATGAGTTTGGGTTATTCAACTTGGATATTTTTATATCATTTGCACTAATACCAGCTCTAATTCAAAAAGTATGACACTTATTGTACTTTTTTTCTTTTTATTCGAGACCCAGGAAAATTTTACAGAGAAAAATGTATTAATACCTTTCAGTTAAGTGAATTTAGTATTCTTTTAGAATTAAATTAGTTTAAAGTTAGTGCTATTTTTAGCACTTTCGTTAATTTTCTTAAAATAGTAAATAATAAACATCACCATTATTAACATGGAAATAATGCATCTCAGCAAGTTCTACAGTTCTTTCTTTGACTTTATTCAATTATCTCGTTTGGTTTCGACGCAAAATTGTTTTTATCACATCGATTCATATGCAAAAATGACGATTTCGAACCCACTGGCGAGGTCATGCTGTGTTAACTATTAAATAGCAGCGAAATGAAATAAGATACAGACAAAGTGTCAAATAAAAAGTTATAGAGAACATTAAGGGCATCAAATGAACAATAGTAACGATAAATTTTGTTGATTAATAATTAGAATAATTAAACTTTCCAAAAAACACAAATTTTGAGTTATTTCTTCAGTAAAAAATCATTTAGTACACTTAACTAAAAGATATTTGTACATACACTGATAGGACATTATCTCAGCTTTCCAATGAAATCTTGTAAATAACGATATAAAGCATATTTTTTAGATTTGAGTCTTTTAAGCACTTGCAAGTCGGTTGCAGGAAAAATGGAAAGTAATGAAATTACAAAGAAATGAGAAGAGATGGGAATATGACGTCCAAGAACAAATTATGAATCGTCCTAAAACTCAACTTTTGGACAATGGATATTGCTATAATCATACTTCATTATTTCGAAAAAATTAGCAAAAACTTCCTTAAAAACACTAACTTTTTAATACTTTACAGCTAAAAGGTAATTAAAACTAATTAAATAAAGGATATAAGAATACCGTTCAATAGTAAATTTTCTCACCTTTCGAATGAAACTGAAATATTTAAAATACAAAGTATACTTTTGAAGTTAGAGGTATTTTAAGACAAGTATATTTTTTACCCAAAAAGTTCAATAACTCTGTAACGGTTGAGATTTGATGGTATATGTAGAACAATTTTTTTTTTTCAAATATGACAGTCTATCACCCCCCGACAGATTCTTAACCATGAACCAAACACCCTGTATGTCTTGTATTTTTCATTTTGCAATAAATTTACCAAAAATTGGGGTGTTTCTTAAAAAATGGTTATCTTTATATAACTTTTTCAGTTTTAATTTTTCATTAAAAATACTTTCGGATATTTTTAAGGAGAACAATTTGTTTCAATATACCGAACCTCTAGCTTCTCTCGTTAGAAAGTTATATACTTTTTATAAAAAATTAACTATTTTTTGAGTAAATATTGCAAGATATAAAAAATATCGCATTTCCATTTTTTGGTGATCTATACAACAAAGCATGCTATTTCATATGACAGTAACGATATTTAATAGTAAGTGCCCTAATTGATGATATTGATATTATATTTTTATATAAAAGTTCTCATAACTTTGAAATGAAAAAAGTTTAGTAGTTAATGTTTTATAGAAAATGATGCACCCTAGAATAATCTTCAAGTTGTCTTAAAACTATTTTAGTGTAAAACAAAACCTACAAAAGTTATAGAAATAAAACCGTTTTTTTTTCAAGGAACACCCTAATGTTTACATTTTGGATTTCTCGTGCAATGGAAAGTATAAAAGCTAGAGCTTGCATGTCTTCAGGAAATTTGTCCAAAATGTGTTGCTCTACAACTTCATCGAAGACAGTCGAGCTCTATCTAGAATCGTTAAAAAGTATATTTTTAAATATTGCCAAAATTAGAACCACCCTAGCTTCTGTTTAAACAAAAAGAAGGGCCTTACAAAGTACAACAACTGTGCCAAAGATATTGTAAGGCTAAGTTATTTTATTTTAGCAAAAAGTTAAAATTCCTGCTAAATTCACATTCTGGACCACTGTGTCATGGCGGGAATTTCTTGGCGAAAGTAGATCGCGGCGGAAAGCGTCAACTGCAAAAGCTTACGAAATGGTTTGGAACTCGTATGTTGCGAGCATTCGTTGCGGTTTGGTCCCCAGAGAATGTGTTTAAGCGGACAAGTCACGATGCGATGACAATAAATCGGACATGAATTCATGAATTTGCAGTATGCTTCCTTGGTCGATGGACTATACGCTTTAGTCGTTTTCCAGGGATCAAAAAACGAACCGGACAAATCATGAGTAATGATAGTAGTACATGACATTGTTGTTCTTCATTGGATTCTAGTTCCCAGAGCTTCTGCGGTGTTTGTTCTAGACGTCGGTTCACAGTGGTAAGATAGCAGTCACGGGGAATGGTGGGAATGCCGTTTCTATCAGCAATGGCATGGTCCCTCTCCCAAAGAAAGCTTGCCGCCATGATTTAGCTCGTGGTACGTTTCACCACCGATAACCATGCAAATGGCACATGGGATGTGGAATCAGAGATCTCTCAGGGCCTACTTTGCTTCCACGCGGAAATGTCGATCGAAATGATAGGAAAGTCGACCGTCAGTCTCTTGGTCGAGTATGCGGTCGGCTTCGACGTGATGCTGGCAGTCATCTGACAGTTAATCTGCTTGGTGAATTCGACAATCCCACCAACTGTTATGTCCACCTTGGTTCAAGGATGGTTCGGGGAATTTGCATGCATCTTCGTGATAAACTTCAACATGGATACGGAATCTAGGAGTCAGCCTACCGGAATTTCTTTGCTGTTCTAAACTACACTGAGGAGGGAAACAGTTCCTTAGAAAACTGTGCTGTGATCAATCTGAACCGACTGACTCACTTGATTGTTCGGCTTCACCGAACTGGAGAGATCAGCGATGTCGGTCGTCTAGAGAATCGGCAGGCTTCCCACGGTGACAGGAGTTAATTGCGGCGGTGCTGAGTCGTGCAGCAGAGACTGGAGTCTTTCGTGACAGTAACCTGGATAACCGGATAACGGCGCTAGAAACCTGGCATTTTGAAAAATGCGGGGCATTGGAGAAGGAAATGCATCTATGGACAGGTGAAACGATAGTTACTATCTCATTGAATGGTATACAGTTTGAAATTGGATTGACCATCTTAGCTTTAACTGGAGACAAATCGACTTTTCATTCGTAGATAACAGAACAACATCAGACGAACCTAAAGGAAACTGCTGAAGACCTCGGATAACACAAAACACAGATATCCTTCCCACCGAACTGCAGACAAGAGTTCAACAGAGAATTAACGGTGTCCCTAGCATTCGCCCACGGAAAATCTGACGGCGTGAGCCACGTCGGCTATGCTGAAACATGCTCCACCGAAGGCGAGACTGTATGGGCTTGGACAATTTCTTCGGAAAACGGACAACTCGAAACAATTGTTGAATAATTTGTGAAACGATGGTTGTTGATTCTTGCTCCCAGCTTCTCCGGATGCACCATTTTCTCCCTATTTGATTCGGAGCACATCCAGTTTCTCCTAACAGTGGATCACACCCATTAATTTGCGGAAAATTGCACAAAACGTTTCTCACGTCTAAACTTGGCAAAATCTACTGTCTATGTCAGGGTTTATCATTAACGTAGTCTTCTTAATAAGCGCTTGCGTAGATCATTTGCCGCGCACAGAGTTTAAAAAATCCCAGGAAAGAAAACACACCTCTCAAGTGCTGTTTATCAAAAATGATTGCTAGGAATCGATTGAGTCACTAAAACGTTTGAACTATTTATGCATTTATGCTACCCATGAACGCATGTTTGTCCCAATGGGATTTCCTATCTTCATGGGACTGATTTGCGATCACTACAGAAAAAATCACATTTGCCCTAGCAACTCACCAGCACAGCCATCCGCTCGGCCGACTCGAAACCCTCCATCTTTCCGCTGGCCAGCTCACTGCGCAGGCTATTGTGCAGATCCAGAATCAGCGCCTTCATTTTATCGTCCATCGGAGCCAGCTCCGTGTTGGACGGGCACGCTTCACCGAAATCATCCGTCGCATTGCAACCGATGTGCGGCCGTCCGTTGCTGCACAGTATCGTATCGCAGTAGTCCACGGCCGACAGTGTCAAACCGAGACAGGAAAGCACCATCAGCAGCGCGAGTCCTGAAAAGCCAAAATCAACAACACAACAGAGAGCCCCTCCCGCTGTTATAATTCGAAACTTGATTTCACCAATGGTTGAGCACACTCACGGCCTACACTGATCTGCATTTTCGAACTGCACCTGGACGTCGTTTGTTGCCAACGAATTTTTTTTTCCCGGAAGTTTACCGCGTGATTAGAGTTTTTGCACTGAAATTGGTGCGTTGATTGATTTGATATTTATAGGCTTCCCACGTTCACGCGATTCGAGAATTGTGCGTTCGCTTCGAGATCCGACTTTGAATAGAAATTTCAGATGAAGGCTGCCCTGGCTGAATCCGGACGCATTCTGATTCTGATGCAGTTAAATCAATTAAGATTGCTGCGAAAGTTCTCACTATTCAGTGCGATTCTATGACGAGACGATGATGCATTGGTTTGCTGGAAAGTTCGATGCCGTACCGATGTGCGACTAGCGTCAATCTTCCCACATTTGAATTTCAATAAAATATATTGAACGATGTCGTTTCTATATGAAATTTCTATAGCTTTTAACGAAAGGCTTTCATTAAGATGTGATTGTGTTGCTGGCTGAAACTGATTCAGTTGCGGACCCAACTGATGTGCTGTCAAGCTGTCAATTTGAGGCCAGTTTCGAACCTAGTTTATGCTCCATTGAATTGAACATAGGTTCGGGCGAGGACCCAACTCAGCTTCATCAAAACGCTTGTTTGAAGAAGTTAATCTGGGTTCGTTTCTAGGCTTTCAAACGATAACTCGAGCGATAACGACGTAAATAAGTTGGATCCGGTCCGATTTTTTTCAATCATAACAGAATCACTTCTAATAGTAGGCTATGCTACTTATATGTCTATTTAATCTTGAAAACATGGATAGTACTTTAAAGAAACCAGACCACATCAAGCTTGTTTGTTTGTGCTGCTCTCCCAACGATTGTTCAAAACAGGTAGGAAAGTTACCCCAGATTTATAGATTATTATTATCTTGTACTTGTTATTTTTTCAAACATAATAACTTATAATAACTAAAACCCGCCATCAACAGCAGACACGATGGGGGAGAATGAATCATATTTTGATTGGCGGCAGCATGCACTGACGGAACGTTTCCATCCAAACAACGTCAACATCGAGCACGATAACAATACGCGTGGGAAAATGCATAACGAGCACTTGTTGGCATCCACGAACGTGGCGACGCATTAATTGATTTTTAGAGTAAAACAAACCCGACAACTCGGCACTCTGACATCGGTCCAGTTGGTTAAATTGTAACAAATACAACACATGTTCACAGTTCCTGTTGTATCCGGGCCGCAGTTGCAGCCAAGGGTAAGGGGGGGGGGGGCTGTTGGTAGAGGAAAAACCCACCTGGTGCAAGTGAAGCATAGCGTGCATTCGAAAACGTATATTCAACGATTGCTCATCATTATTCGAACAGGTACTCTTACTTGTGATGAAAACTGAAAATAAACACCTGTTGGCAGCGATGCCAATATGCTAGTTCGAATTGGATTACAGTTTATCTTCAGGAATCAGAATATACACTCAGGTTTTTTTTTACGCGGGGGATACGAGCCGCGTAAATGAAAACCGCGTAAATGAAAACCGCGTAAATTTCAAAATCCGCGTAAATGAAAACCGCATAAATTTCAAAATCCGCGTAAATGAAAACCGCGTAAATTTCAAAATCCGCGTAAATGAAAACCGCGTAAATTTCAAAATCCGCGTAAATGAAAACCGCGTAAATTTCAAAATCCGCGTAAATGAAAACCGCGTAAATTTCAAAATCCGCGTAAATGAAGACCACTTAAATTTAAGAATCCGCGATAAAGGGAACCTCATTGATGGATACCGCGTAAATTCCAAAATCCGCGTAAATGAAAACCGCGTAAATTTCAAAAACCGCGTAAATGAAAACCGCGTAAATTTCAAAAACCGCGTAAATGAAAACCGCGTAAATTTCAAAATCCGCGTAAATGAAAACCGCGTAAATTTCAAAATCCGCGTAAAAAAAACCGCGTAAAAAAATACCGCGCAAAAAAAACCCGCGTAAAAAAAAACTTGAGTGTATTGGCTTAAATGGCACCTTCCCCGTACATAGTCGGGGATCTGTGCCTTGTCGTGTATTTGTGGGTGGGAAAAATAACAGCACAAAAACAAAAATAAACAACAGGTAAGTTAAACTCACAAGTAGTTCAACTTGCCTGCGAATAAGCCTAAAGCTCTTCACCACATTGGATAAGAAACTTTAGTATGTCTCTGAGTTTCAGTCGTCCAAACATGGTTTCGTTTATATAGTAGGGTGTCCCAAAATGACATCATGTTAAAAAGTCATCGGGCTCACTTTTTAAATGAAAGGTTAGGGTATTAGGACCACTTTCTTCTACGGAGTGAATTTGCTAAAACGCTTCCTACTGGTGGCGGACTTTGATTTATTGAAAAATGGGGCGATTTTGGATAAAATTTCAAATTTATGCCTGTTGAAGTGGTCCTGAGCTGTCTTAGATTTTTTTCAGCATTTTTTATTTTTCTGGAGATCCAAATTGAGAAGTTTGGTTAGTTAGTTTGTACAAATTTTGAATTATAAGAGCGGCAGAGCCATCAAAACTTAGTAAAAAGTGAATTTTTTGGTGTTTTTCAGTATTTATTATTCAAAACTGGGTATCTACAAAATTTTAAAAGTATAGAAAACACTTTATATAGTTGAGACGAATACAGGGTCGTAATTTTGCTGAAGAAAGTGTATAGCTGTGGCTAATGGGGTATGAGTTATTTAAGTTTTTGTTAGATAACCTTTGACATTTTTTGGCAATTCATCAAAAATAATGCTGTTCCAAAAAGTAAATCAGTTCAAATGTGCTTTTACCACACATTGTTTTTCGGAAAATAGGAGGAAAATTATGAAAAATGACGTTTTCTGTACGTCTTCAATATGTCAGGACGAGGTTTAATAAGCATCTGATGATTTTGTTGTAAGTAAAATTATAAAAATACACTCAGGTTTTTTTTTACGCGGGGGATACGAGCCGCGTAAATGAAAACCGCGTAAATGAAAACCGCGTAAATTTCAAAATCCGCGTAAATGAAAACCGCGTAAATTTCAAAATCCGCGTGAATGAAAACCGCGTAAATTTCAAAATCCGCGTAAATGAAAACCGCGTAAAAAAACCGCGTAAAAAAATACCGCGAAAAAAAACCGCGTAAAAAAAACTTGAGTGTAATGATAACTTTGCTAATGACGTCAAGTCTCTAATAATTTTTGAAAGGTTAATTCTTCATAATTACTGCTAGGAGGCATCTTCAACAAAATAATTGTGTCAGAAGATGCGCTGTATTCTGTTGTAAAACTTTTTCGAGGATATTTGACCCAAATGTGACTATTTCGAAGTTAAGTGATCTAAACAATAAATTTCAGTTTTTCAACACTCACCTCACTCTTCTGCATTTTTCTCCACTTCAAAGTTCCTAACATCGAAATAAGACCTTATATACAAAATGTGAAAACCCCAATCAATTCAGCCTTCAAATATGCGCCATACCTTGCCATTAACTCGATATATTTGTTTAATTTTAGTGATTTTCAAATCCGCTAGGTGGCAATTAGTATAATTTTGCAAAAAATCGTCAAATGCGCATAAAAACCGATTCTGCTGTACTAGAACAAACGCAAAAACGCCATTTTTCATCATTTTCCTTCTATTTTCCGAAAAATAATATGCGGACTAAACACAATTAAGTTGCTTTATTTTGTAGAACATTGTTACTTTTGATGAATATTATAAAATGTCAAAAGGTTATTTAAAAAAAAAACTTAAATAACTCATTCCCCATTAGCCGTAGCTATACACTTTCTTCAACAAAATTACGCCCCTGTATTTGACTCAACTATATAAAGTATTTTCTACACTTTTAAAATTTTGTAGATACCCAGTTTTGAATAAAAACTACTGAAAAACACCAAAACTTTCACTTTTTATTAAGTTTTAATGGTTCTGCCGCTCTTATAATTCAAAATTTGTACAAACTAACTAACCAAATTTCTCCATTAGGACCTTCAGTAAAATAAAAAAATTCTGAAAAAAATCTAAGGTCGTTCAGGAGCATTTCAAGAGGCATGCATTTGAAATTTTACCGAAAATCGGCCCATTTTTCAAAAAATCGAAATTCGCCACCAGAAGGGAGCATTTTCGCAAATTCACTCCGAAGAAGAAAGTTCTCCTAATACCCTAACCTTTCATTTAAGAAGTGAGCCCGATGACTGTTTTAACATGATGCCTTTTTGGGACACCCTACTGTATAAGGACGACCGAAGACTCGAAATCGCAATTGCGCTACCGCAGGACAGTTGCATATCAGATGATATGAGGTTCCGTAGTCGGATTCACAAAGATCACATGAAAAAGACTCGCTGAAAGCGCGCTGAATAGATGCCATGTGATAGTTGAGTTTGCAGTGGCCGGTTAAAGCCCTGGTCAACATGCCGCAGTGGAGCTTCGAAAAATGTAGGAGATTTTTCGAAATCACTGGGCACGGTTGTTCTAGAATCGCCTTTGTTTGGCGACACGTTTGTAGATTTCTCCAATAATTGCGGTGCTCGGACAAAGCCCATGACCGTATTTTTTCGCTTATCCAACTTGTCGAAATTGGCAGCGTGGGCTCAGGACCAACGAAGTCAATCGCTGAACCTGCCCTGGTCAATTCGTCAACCCATTCATTTCCAGTAATACCGCAATGTCAGAGCACCCAGACAAGGTAGATAGTGTTGACAATGCTTAGTTCTTAGATTGGGTTCGGCACGCGATCACTAGCTTGGACTGGGATTCGTCTGAGCTAAGGGCCTTGATTGCAGCTTGACTATCGGAGCAGAAGTTTAAAACTCTGCCGGACAAACTCAGTTGAAGGGCCGATTGCACCCTGCACATAATCGCAAAGATTTCTGCTTGGAATACAGTACAGTATCTACCTAGTGAGTGAGATTGTTCCAATCTCATTTCACGACAGTAGACACCAGCACCAGCACGTCCGTTCATCAGAGAACCGTCAGTGTGACAGACCATTTGCGTTTGTTGTTGTCTTTCCATAAAGGCAGACAAGCACTCCTGGTGGTCGTGGTGAAAGCACCAGTCAACGCCATTGTGAATTACTAGCTGGACTCGATATTCCTACCCCTTCCTCGTGATAATATTGGTAACACTTCCATATAATGTTGGTAACACTGTCATACAATGTTGGCGGGATCCTTGAGCGGCATCGCCAGCACAGCGGCTGCGATAGCGAGTGCCGGGCAGTCTTTCTCGAGTCAGCGCATTAAACAGGTAAGACATATTTCGTAGGTCCATTGGATTTCTGTATCGAGTGATTTCCTAGCAGAAAATTATAATGAGCCCTTCCTGCTCTAATACGCAGAGGTGGAAGGATTTTTACAGCCATGAGCGCCATTCTTTGCAGATGGTTTAGCTTTGACTGGACTGTCACCACCTCTCTCCTTTCTGCCACCACACTAGGCATCCGTATGATAGTATTGGACGTACAATTGTCGTGTAAATCCAATAGATGTATTTACACGCAGAAAAAAAATAAAAACTAAATAAAAAACCAAGTATATGTGTTATTGAATCCAGTCAATTATTGTTTATCACTTTAACAAACAAACTTATTGGTTTGAAAATATTTTTTTATTAGAACAACAACAAATTTTTGCTTTCAATAAATACATTTTTAGTATCAATAATTTTCTTTTAATTTCAATAAAATAATTATTGAAAAACGGAACGATAATTTTGTTTTATTGAAACAATAAATAAATTTTATTGAATTCAATAAATAATTTTATTGTCTCCCGACCAATAATTTAATTTATTGAATTTAATGCATAATTTTATTGAACCTACAAATCTTTTTTCTGTGTGTAGGTTTGAGACTCCAGGTCTTTCCAAAAGTTCGTCTGCACTGCCCGAAGGCCATGCACGCTTTCTTGACTCTGAACTCAATGTGAGCAGACCAATTCAGTTTGGAATCCAATATGACTCCAACGTATTTGACTTGATCCGCACACAGTAGCTCAGAATCAAAGAACCGCAAGGAACGAACCCCGGTTGTTATTCGCTTCTTCGTGAAAAGAACCATTGAAGTTTTGCTTGGGTTAACTGATAGTTTAACTTGTCGACACCACTGTTCGACAGCTCTTAATACCTGTTGCTTTAAGTCAAAGATTGTTCCGATGCAAAATCCAGTAATTAGTATTTGGTAATCGTCAGCAAACCCGTAGGTTGGAAATCCAAACTCATTGAGTTTCTTCAACAAGCCGTCAGCTACCAAGTTCCATAACAAAGGTGACAGAACGCCGCCCTGAGGACAACCGCAAATACTCAACTTCCGTATCTCAGCCTGTCGCAGTGACGAGCAAAGTATGCGTTTACTAAGCATTGCGTTTATCCAACCCGAGATACATGCAGGTATCCCATGATCGCGCATCGCTTCCAGAATAGACTGGAAGGACACATTGTCAAAAGCACCCTCAATATCTAGGAATACACCCAAGCTAGATTGCTTGAGCGAGAAGGCTTTCTCAATGTTGTAAACAACATCGTGAAGCAGAGTGGTCGTGAATTTCCCACACTTATATGCATGTTCCATTTTGTGCACAGGATATTCAACTAAACTAACGTTCCTGATGTGATGATCGATTATCCGTTCCAAAGCTTTCAGAAGAAAAGAACTTAAGCTGATAGGCCTAAAACTCTTGGCTTCTTCATAGCTTGAGCGCCCCCCTTTGGGAATAAATCTAGGTGGCATTATGCCTGCAGAATGATCGGAGTTGTCATGTCATGCACTGAACTCCCAACAAAATTAAAATTCTAAGTACCCTTAGACTACTAGCCGTGAAAATGGTAAAGTATCATATCACAGAGAGCATTCGTGTTTCAATTCAAGATTTCCAAAAAGAGACATTATTATGCAGTTGCAGAGATTACAAGAAATTTCACGGCTAGAAATAAATAATATTGCGTAGCGTGTCACCTAACAGCATTTGCATAATGTAGCAGTAACTTGAGAGAACTAGCATGTGGTAATCTGACCTTCATAGTTGCGTGACGTTGTTTGAGAATGAAGAACACCTTGGCCAAGGAGGTAGGGGGAATCCCGTCCTCCATTTGATCGCTGTCTAGACTAAAAAAATACTTTTAGTTCCGTGATGTGTTTAAGGTGGTTTTCATAAACTAATCGCGAGGTTTCTCATGTCATAAATATTTATTATAATACGATTTTCGCATATTCAATCTGAACTTGTTAACATCGAGGCTACTCTACGCAGGGCAGTACCGTGGTTTTTTAGCGCCCTTGGCTAAGTTTTATTTTTGGGCCCATTTGATCTTTAGTTTGGCTTTCTTTTTCATTTCGATTTTCGAACAATAATTTAGTGTGTACATGGAAATTGTCACCATTCAAAAAATTGTCAGGGCCCAAAAAACTGTTTCAAAATCGTTGAACGGTTATTCGGACGTCGTCCAATGGTGGTCCAATGTTCATCGGACGATTTTGCAACCAACCGTTTATAGGGGGTTATCAGAGAATATGCAGGCAGGGAACATGAAGCTTCTTGTTTTTTTACAATGGAGAATACATTTACGTACTAGCCCAGTACACGTGCTATTAGTAGATGCCAAGCTACCACACGGGGTGTACTGGGGCTGTGTCGGGCTCGAATGGTGACGCAGCCATTAATACCGACTAAACTCCATTGGGTACCGCCATCGTTCCCCCCAGGGACTACCTCTCGGTATTTCTTCTGGGGGGATGGCTGTACTTGATGTACTCATTCACTCTCGCTCACGCGTTCATACGTCCTGTATGAGGCTTACTTGGGTGCTCTCTCTATCGCACCTTGATTCACTCTCTAACACTCCACATGAGGCTGACTTTTGTGCTCACCTTTTTCATTCCTTGCGAGGCTTACTTTTGTGCTAGCCTCTAACATACCATGTGAGGCTGACTTGGATGCTCACCCTATGACATGGTTCACTCTCGATCGTTCCACTCTATTACACCCCTGTCGCTCCCCCTGGCATCCCTAGTGGGACATTTTTCTTAGGCCCCACTTCTGACATACCATGTGAGGCTTACTTGGGTGCTCACCGTTTTCATACCGTGTGAGACTGACTTGGATGCTCACCCCTTCACTCCTCTGCCACGCCACGAGGCATCGATAGCTAAGTCCCAACATACTACGCTAGGACCCTCCCATCTTGGCATGAGGCAGTCCACTTATACGCCTATACACTCGCTCTTCTGCCTTGCTTCGGGGTGACTGGGTTTACCCCTTACGCGGTTGCCAGTCGCTGCGCCAAACCTGCCTCAGCCAGGCCCGTAGCCAGGATTTTGTTTCGGGAGGGGCTTAAAAATTATTGCGTAAATGTTTTAATTCTGATGACTTGAGATAGTCACTGGAAACTGAACGTAATTATGAAAAGTTCTTAGTGGAAACAATTCCAAAACTAAGACAATAGACACTAAAAAACCCTAAAAATATGTTGTCTATTACAAGAAAGGCTATAGTGCATCGATGAATTAAATTTGATTATTATTATTATTTACAAGTTAGAAATTTCTCTAGTTACAAAAATGAATATGACACATGGAAGAGAACACATCGCACTTACATCTAATTTGCCGAAGAGGTTTTCTTTTAGAGTTGTCTGTTTTTAAATTACAGCAAATTATCCGTTTCCTGTGTAACTTTTGCAAAACTTTTTGTCAATTCGTTAAACAAATATGTTGACGCTAATCTGCTCAGCAATTGATTTGTTTTGATTTTTTCATCAAGATTGGAAGAGATGTATGACTTCTTGAAGTTGTAATGTTTGTCTGATTACAAGTTGTTTTACCACTATTTGGGAACAGTTTCAATTAAAGTTGTTGTACCTAATGTATCAAAGCTGTACAGATAAGGAAGACGAAATGAGAAGATCAGAGCGCAATTCCAAAAGCACTCATGTTGAGTGTATAGAAAAGATAGAAGAGTGACCTTGAGTCGATTTCGATTGGTTGATTTTTTTCCTCTTTTTTCTCTCTTATTTAAGATTATCTCTCTCATTTTATTCCATGATGAGGAAAAATAGAACGAAAGACTGTCACATACTGAAGACATGAAATCGAAACACTTATCCCATTTTATTGGCTTATAGATTCAATCAGTCCCAACATTTTAGTCGCTCTTCGTGATAGCCTATTGTTTTACCACTTTTTAACCCGTCCACTTTTAAAATTATTTTCTTTTACACGTCTGTTGCAGATATCACGGATTAACAATGTATTAGTATGGAACGAATTCCTCGTAAAAATGAAATGAAGCGTCAATAAAAATGATATTGCGTTAAAATGACGCGATACAAAAACTGCCTTCTCGGCTGAATCGCTCTCAGACAAATTGAAATACTTTTTTTATAGCAAAGTACAGAGTACAGAGTGCACAATGTGCACTGACCTAATACAAAAATTCAAAATTGTGTGGAATTCAAAAACTTATCATTTAAAAATAACAAACGGGGTCGTGGGTCTTTTATATTTTTTTTCCTTATGTAAACAATAAAAATAATATAACGAGCTTAAATTGTTGTCCGGCATATCTCGCGCAAGCGCTTAGCCATTTCCTTTGGAAACCTGTTTACGAGGCGAGGAAATATTTTTTTCCTCACCAACTATGTGTTGGAGGGGGGGGGGGGTAAGTTGTTCATTTCTATCTCGCTATTGTACATTTCCGTACCATCATTGTAGTTGCTGCCTTTATGTTCGCGAATATCTGATTTCTTTCTCGCTTCTCACCCTCAATAATTGGTCTTCCGATTGGATTCCATTTCTCCCAAATGTGACATTAATCTGCAAGTAAACGGTATCCGTATCTTGTAGGGAAACATTGATTTTCTCATCGTCCATATATACAGGGTGTTTGGTTCATCGTTAAGAACCTCTCGAAAGATGATTGAAGGTCATATTTGGAGAAAAAAATCGTTCTACACACATCATCAAATCTCAACCGTTATTAAGTTATTGAACTTTGTTGTCTTCAAATAACTCTAATTCAAAACATATACTTTGTATTTCAGATCTTTTAGATCCATTGGATAGGTGAGAAAATTTCCCATCGAAAAATGTCCTCAATTGTTTCAGCTAATGAGGTTAAATAACATTTTCACAGTAATTTATTTAAAATTTAACAATTTTGATCGATTTTTCGTTCATTTCGCTAAAATCTTAATAGTTTTACCATTTTAATAATTCAAACTGTTAGACTTGAAGAGTTGCATAATTGGTTCTTTGACATGATACACTTATCTTGTCTTGTTTTCAAGTGTTTGGGTTATTGAACTTGGATATTTTTATCTCATATTCACTAATACTAGCTCTAATTGAAAAAGTATGGCACTTATTGTACCTTTTCTTTTTTTTCGAAAGCCAGGACCTTGCAGTTAAGTGAATTTAATATTTTTTAGAAGTTAATTAGTTTAACGTTAGTGTTATTATTAGCATTTTCCTTATTTTCTTAAAAAAGTAAATAATAAATATCACCATTATTGTCATGGAATTAATGCATCTCAGCAAGTTCTACAATTCTTTCTTTGGCTCCATTCAATTATCTCTTTTAGTTTCGAAGCAAAATCATTTTTATCTCCTCGTTTCATATGCAAAAACAACGATTTCGAACCCACCCCAAGTAACAATTCAAGTTTTATAGTACGCTACAAGAGTAGTCTAAGCTTTATGAGTTCTTATAAAACTACCATAAAACCTAAATTGTTACTAGGGACTACATTTGTGATGAGGTCATGCTGTGTTAACTATTAAATTGCAGCGAAATGAAATGCGATAGGGATAAAGTGTCGAATAACAAGTTATAGAAAATGTTAAGGGGCACCAAATGAACAATAGTGACGATTAATTTAGTTGATTAATAACTAGAATAATTACAAAACTCAAAAAACGGTAATTTTGTGTAATTTTACTAGTAAAAAGTCATGTAGTACACTTAACTAAAAGATATCTGTACATACATCGAAAGGAAATTTTCTCAGCTTTCCAATGAAGCCCTGGTAATAGCGATATAAAGCATATTTTAAAGATTAGAGTCTTTTAAGAATTTGCAAGTCGATTACAGGTAAAGTTTAGAAGTGGAATTACAAGTAAACGAGAAGAGATAGGTATATTATGTTGAAGATCAAATTATGAATCGTCCTCAAACTCAACTTTTAAATAATAGATATTGCTTCAATCATATTTCATTATTTTGAGAAAATTAACAAAAACCTTATCAAAAACACTAACTTTTAACTACTATACAACTAAAGGAATTTAAAATTTATTTCCTGAAAGATATGAGAACACCATTCAATGAATTTTTTTCACCTTTCCAATAGAACTAAAAGATTTAAAATATGAGCTATACTTTTCGCGTTATAGGTATTTTAAGATAAATAAGTTTTTTTACACAAAAAGTTCAAAAATACAGAGTTATATCAACCGATTTGACGGTATGTGTAGAACGATTTTTTCTCCAAATATGACAGTAAATAACCCCTCGAGAGATTCTTAACCATGAACCAAACACCCTGTAGAAGGATCTTAATTATAGCATTGTCACACACAACCATGTGTTTTAAGTTGTTTGAAATGAATGCTTTCGTCTGGACTAATTTGTTGAGCGCTAAATGCTTGACATGGTAGAACTCGATAAAGGCGGTTTCCGAAAGTCTAACCTCCATTTACAACTTCAGAAAATGTTCCACATTATGAATGCTCGGTACTATGCGAATCATCAATAATTTTATAATCACCGTATTCGGCTGGAGGACCACTTCTTGCTTCTGCTACTCACGGATCTCGACAGATTACTACAGCAAAAATTATAGTAACAATTTCTTTTATTCTTCAAACCCACAATATAAAAGTTACTATTTTTGTCTTTCGCTTCGCACTGGCTCGAGCAAAACCATAAAGCACATTGAATTTCGTGACCATTGCCTGTGGTGGTTAGAAATAGCCTTCTCCAACTTTTTCTCAATAATCTGTTCAAACGAAATGAGCAACAAATTTTGTTAAAAGTCGTCGGTTTTTTAAATTTAATTTTGAAAATTTTCGGGAGGGGCTTTAGCCCCCTAGCCCCCCCTCTGGCTACGTGCCTGGCCTCAGCATGAAGTGACCATTCACTCACTTTTCTGCGCTCGGCCTTTTTCATTCCAACTAACCAATCACTAGTTAGACGTGCCCGTCGTCTGTTGGTCGGTTCGCCAAATTACCTGTAGCCTACAGGCAATCTGGGTGGTAGCAGCCGAGACAGCGTTCCACTTCTCCACCGATTGACACATCCGCTGAATAAGGTTATCAGGGGTTGTTCGTCTACACCTGGGCAGTCCGGGCAGGCTCGGACCTCCACATGTCCGAGCCTGTGGAGGTACTGTCGGAAGCAGCCATGGCCTGACAGGAATTGTGTCAGATGGAAGTGAACTTCCCCATGGGGTCTTCACACCCAGCTCGATATGTTAGGTATCAGCCGGTGGGTCCACCTACCTTTCGAGGAGTTGTCCCACTCACGCTGCCATCTGGCGACCGAGGTCACCCTGGTGCGCTCGCGGGCTCCCCTATTTCCACGTAGCTCAAAGCACTCCTCATCTTCCCGAATGACCAGCCCGACTGGCATCATGCTCGCAATCACGCAGGATGCATCGTGTGATACCGTGCGGTAGGCAGATATCACTCGATAGGTGCTCTCCAGTTTCTGTAGGTAACTGGTTACCCTCAGTGCTCTTGACCATGACGGGCCGCCGTACCTGAGGATAGATACGGCAACGCCTGCCAGTAACCTACGTCTACTGGCGCACACCTTTGAGCTGTTGGACATCATTCTTGATAGAGCCGCAACAGCAGTCGACGCTCTCTTGCACGTATAGTCGACATGGCTGCCGAAGGTCAGCTTGTCGTCTATAATGACTCCGAGAGACTTCAGACTTCGCTGTGAAGTGATCGCGACTTCTCCCACATGGATAACTGCATGTTGTGCCGACTTGCGGTTGTTGACGATAACTACCTCCGTCTTATGCTGAGCGAGCTCCAGGCTTCTCGCGCTCATCCATTCATCCACAGTGTTGATCGCGTGTTCTGCGGTTAGTTCTACCTGAGGGATTGACTACCCGTAGACCTCCAAGGTTACGTCGTCAGCAAAGCCGACGATCTTGTCCCCAGGAGGGAACTTCAGTCTCAGAACCCCGTCATACATGAGGTTCCATAGCACCGGGCCTAGAATCGAGCCCTGCGGGACTCCGGCGTTAATCGGAACCCTTTTCTGACCGGCATCGGTCTCGTATAGCAGTACGCGGTTCTGGAAGTAGCTTTCCAGGATCCGGTACAGACCTACCGGTAGGCTAAGCCGGTGTAACGAGAGCGCGATGGCATCCCAGCTTGCGCTGTTGAATGCGTTCTTCACGTCAAGTGTCACTAACGCACAGTAGCGAATGCCTCGCCTTTTTCGTTGGATCGCTATCTCGGTAGTCTTTATCACTGAGTTGATAGCGTCCACTGTGGACTCACCCTTCCGAAAACCAAACTGATTGTTATACAGGCCGTCCGTACCTTCCGCGTACGGGGTGAGCCTGTTGAGGATGATCCTCTCAAGCAGTTTGCCAGTCGTGTCGATCAGACAGATTGGTCTGTACGCCGATGGGTCGCCTGGCGGCTTCCCGGGCTTCGGTAACAACACCAATTTCTGCCTTTTCTATCTATCGGGGAAACGGCACTCGTCAAGGCATCTCTGCATAGCTAGCCGGAACATGTTCGGGTTCGCTATGGTCGCTGCCTTGAGAGCGCTGTTTGGAACTCCATCCGGCCCTGGAGCTTTGTTCATTGCTAGGGAATTAGCCCGCACTGTCTCGTAGTGCAGGTGGCCAGGGTCTTGTAGCTCGAGACGGAAAGAGTACTTCGATAATCGTCGCCAACCGGTCCGGAGACCGTTCTGGGGGTAAAGAGCCCCCTTTGGTCTGGGTCATCACGATTCTGTAGGCGTCACCCCACGGATTCGCGTTGGCACTCTCACACAGGTTGTCGAAACAAGCTCTCTTGCTGCTTTTATTGGCCTTGTTAAGGACCAATTTTGCAGCTCGAAACAATTCACGGTGGTTCTCTCTTGCATCTTCGGAGCGGGCTCTTTGGATCCTACTTCTAGCTCTGAGGCAGGCTGATCGTAGAGCTGCAATCTCGGCACTCCACCAGTATACCGGGCATCTGCCGTTTCTTGGTAGGGTTTTTCTCGGCATAGTGGCGTCGCACGCGCGTTATAGAACGGCTACCAGCGCATCCCCGCTTAGACTGTCGGTGTTGGCCTCCAGTTCCAGGGCCGCAGTGAAAGCTTCGCTGTCGAAGTGATTGGACTTCCACCCGCGTACCAGACAGGGATCTCCCGCCCTCGGATGCTGCACACCATAGTTGATCCTATAGCGGATTGCTAAATGATCGCTATGGGTGTAGCCTTCGTGTACCCTCCATTCCATGCCTGGAACCAGACTCGGGCTAGCAAATGTAACGTCAATCCATGCTTTCACCCCGTTTCTACGCAATGTGCTAGCGGAGCCATTAATAGCCAACACCGTATCGAGTTTCGCAAGCGCCTCCATTAGCGCTTGGCTCCTGCTATTTGTACAGCGGCTGCCCCACTCTACTGCCCAAGCGTAAAAGTCTCCCGCTATGACTACCGGTTTCCGGCCCACTAGGTCTGACGAGAGCCTGTCGATCATCTGGTTGAACTGTTATATGGGCCACCTTGGTGGAGCGTAGCAGCTACAATGGAACACACCATTGATCTTGGCAATCGCAACACCCCGTCGCATTGACATCGTCTGCGGTCGTGAACTCGTCCATCTGCTTACACTGGAGAGTCATTTCCGATCCTAACGACCTCACCTGGGCGCCTTCACCCAGGACCTCTTGGGCCAAGGCCTTATAGACAGCACTGGATTGTGCGCCTCGCTTCAGCACCAATAGCATTTCGCCTGTATTGGTGCGTCTCACGCTGCGCACGTCTTGCCCCAGGGCCGAGAGGCTGTCGGCCGCCCTCATCGACTTTAGGACATCGGCGTATTTGTCCTTGTCGGTCTTTAACCACAAGGCCTCGCCCCTGTCTTCGCGGGTCGCGGTGCATCCGGTGTCGGTGTCGGTTTCCTCTTAGTGACCAGGGTCCAGGGGTTTACGCCCCCTGCCCCGGTTGCGCCGAGTTGCTGGTGCCTTCTTCCTGCCCGGCGTGGTTATTTGCGCCCCGGTTTACCTCGACCAAACGGCGTTTGGCCGTGACGGTTACACGCCGTATGGTGTTGGTTTTTGCACCCTCGTCTGGTGACTTCCTAGGGCGCTTCGCGTTCGACGTCGTCTTGCGCTTGCCCTTGCTCTTCGAGGGAAACTCAGCCGTTGCTTCGAGCGACATGGCTGCTTCATAGAAAGGGAAGGGGAAGGCCCCTGTCTGAGTACCTATGTCGGCCTTCTCTCTTCCCTCCCTCCTGGAGGCCACTGTCTGGGTTCCTCTGTCGGACTTTTCTCCGCACTCCACCCTCTTGGCGTAAGCCTGCTGTTCCTATCTTGCAACACGAACAGTCTTCCTGAGCACCAGCAGGCTCTGTTTCAGCTCCTTGCTGATATTTTGCTTCGCGTTAGTGAACTCGATTATAGTATCGAGCTGCTCCACCACTTTACGCATCGCGGTTAGTGGCCCGTCCAGCGCGTTGGTAGGGCTATTTTCTACCACTGCTGGGGGCTCACTGGTGCTGTCGGATGCAGCTCCCGCCGCTCCACTACTCTCCCCACTGGGGGAGACCTCATCAAACCACCTTTAGTAAAGGGGTTCGGCATCTCCGTTTGTTTGTTTTTATTAGTTTTCACGTCGCTCATTGATCCCATGCTATTATTCTATGCTTAACTTACCTGTAACTTTGCCCTAGAAAAATTAGGAAAAAATTGAATAACCTATACTTACCTGCGTACATCGACTGAATTAAAATTGATTGTTTCGGATAGTCAGAATAGAAGGGAAGACTTGATGTAAGTAGTCTATTTTATTATGTACCACGTTTTTTGCAAATACATACTTATAACAGTTTTGAGCTGCTGCACTGAGCGTGGAACTGCTACAAGGAGTTTCCGAATGTCCGAACAATTAAAAATTATCAGGCCTTTTATTAGTTCATTTAAATTCGTTTCATTCTTCCATCAGGCATAAAAAGGACATTGAATGTATAAAAACAAGGATTTTCATTCCACATAATTAAATGCGATTAATATATCGAAAATATGCCAACAAACTAATTACTGGGCTATTCACGTAATGAAACCATTACTTTTCTTCCTCAGCTGAGATTTATTCCGCTGACGATCCGGTAATCCACCGGTAAAAGATTTTCTGCTATTCACTCTCTTTTAGCTATACAATGATTATCCTAAAAGTCACCACAAAACAAAACGTGTCCTCCATTAAAAGTGCCTAACTGGGCACTCTGTTATACTAATTCTATCCGATTCGATTGCTGAGCGTTTGATTCAAATATGCAAATCAAAGACGGCGTAATTTTACGACTTGCATTAGGAGGTGGCTTCGACAATGCAACGTAATGCTCGGCATGATGATTCTGTGGGAAGTTCTCGCGATTTCGAATCGAGCGCTTAACGCAACATCATGATGCATATCGGTACAAATTTACATTGAACATGAACGCCAATTATGAGGCGTGTTTTATTTTCGGTTTAGTGACAATGAATAATTTTTTTTTGGCTGGGTACGAATTAGTATTTTGAAATGTCTGTCAATCGCCAGCGAAATTTGCAATAACAAAATCGACTGTAATGTTTTAAAACTTAAAATTCCAGGGCAATAATACCAAAATACTAACTATATTTTTGTTACAATCTTCATCATAATGGGAAAAAATTGGTTTCTTGAAATATAACTTCCCATGACAGCTCATTCATAGACATAATATCCCACTCTACCCTACGTACATTTGATTGCACTCGGTTATTGCAATTGTAGCTGGCGTTTCAGTGTTGCACTCAAATATCTATTTGAAGACGAAGTAAATTATAATACTCGAAGGGGAGATTGAATAGTAGATACTCCTAAGTTTATGCAAACACTAGCTTGTATTCATAACTTGCCTGCAATGCATCCAGTGTATACTATTTTAACCCTTACACGCTCATCTTTCTATTTGATCAAGACGGCAAAATCCACAGACACTATAAAATACATCGATAGTTAGAATCCATACTTTTCCTAGGGCAAGTATTTTCAATATAATCGTAGTTGTAGTATCGATACTTGAGGATATCGCCATCAGTTATGCAAATTTTCATTTTCAAACGCCAACTTTCAGTTCAATTCACCCAAACCATGATTCAAATTCAAAGCCTCCCTTAATCATTCATTTTTAAGTTTGCGGAATTTTCATGGCTAAACCGTACGTCTTCATTTCAAATTGGTGCTTTTTCATTCACCACCCAAAGCTGTCATCTGCTCTGTAGAGGCCAGTTTACGTTAAATGTTGACATGTTGTGCGTTTTCAAGTTCACATGAACAGTAAGAAGTATGTTCAGAGTAGCACACTATTGAAAAACAAGCAAAATTGAATAGATCTCGGAAAACGTGAAAACTCCCATACATCAGTCAATCTATCCCCGGCAGAGCCGTCAATAGGGAGCAGCTTAGTGACTCAAACGAACACGAAAAGTTATAAATAAATGTGCCGCGTGCCTGTTTGGATCGGTTGTTGCTCTTTTTCCAGACAAGTAACATCGTGCCTATAGCGTCTCGTACGACAGATTTGAGCACCCAGCACACTACGCTTCTACGAATGGCGTCATCTTCGACTATTTAAAGAATATCATTCCTCGAGCGAATTCATTCTCCCGTCGAACGTCGGGCCGTAATGAACAGCAGTAGCAATCAAGTATGTTGACAATGCGCTGCGATGAGTAGGGCATTGCAAAAACTCTCAAAGGCCCCCTCTCTCATATTGTGACAAATTTCAAAGTAAATTTCACATCATTTGGACAATTCTAGCCTCCCGCCCACTTCGCTTGAAATTTTCGAAATTAGTACTATGGGAAAATATGGAGGAAAACTATATTAAATATAACTTTTGAAGTAGCAATCATAAAATAACAATGTACCCTTCTTTTTAAAGGATAATCTTGGTATTTGAATGGAGTTATTTTTGTTTCTAGAGAAAAAGGGAAAATGGGGTACTGGATCATTTTGTCCCCAAAATCCCCTATTTTTAATAATTGATCTGCTCTGTGATGCTAATCATACATAATTTGCAGTTTTTCTAATGTGAAAAAATCTCAGAATTCGAACGGAACCCTTTTGTCCTTTGTCGGAATACGAGAAGTTGGGGTTATAAGGCCTTTTGTCGTTCATATTTAATATATTCATTTCTTCGTGCATAGATCTCTATTGTTCCTCACTCAATTTTAATAATCTGTGCCTTGTTGAACGTGGAAAATTCCTAGGAACAAAATAACAATGCATTCGTTACCGGTAAAATTAAGAAACATCAAATTGTCTGACATACAGTCTCGATTTCACATTTTTATCATTAAATCGCACATATTAACTCCCTTTAACAATAAATTCCTATTTAATTTACTACTTTTAGTGTAAAATACGCTTAGGGATCACATGAGAAAAGTTTCATTCCTGGAAAAATAGGGGAAGTTGAGGTATTAGGACATTTTATGAAAATTTATTGAAGAAAAATAGAGATACCGTAAACCGGGGTGACATTGATCACTTTTCGAAGTAATCATTACATATTTTTAGACGCAAAACATTTTTTTCAAGTTTAATATTTTTAAACCATGTACTGATGTATGTAGAACAAGATTGGATAATTTTACCTAAAATTGTCCACCTACAGCTATTTTTTCAAAAATGATTTCAAGTTGAAGTCCGTTTTCGTATTCCGGGGTGACTTTGATAACCTGCATGTTCAACCACATTAAGTTATAGATGTCAATGTTTTTCATTCAAATGTTTGTTTAAACTAATTCTAGAAAGATACTCATTGTTAAATAGATGTTAATTGGTATTATACAAACTATTTCAATATACTTAAAATTCGAGTAACCAAAATTCGTATAATTTGGGTCCAACTAGAATAAAGGATTCTGAAAACCTTTAAAACTGCTAAAATTGGTTTATTTAAGTGCTTTATCAATGTACAAAAAGTTTCATCCATTTTAACACGTTAGAATATTGAACAATAAAAATTTTTTGTGAATTTTAGCTTAAAATAATTTGAAATAATTGATAACTAGTTTTACAAAACAATTTATTTAAAATAAACAAACTCTTAAAGCTAAATTTGGCATATCCCAATCTAAAGGAAAATAAAAACTCGCTTGTAATTTATTACTTTTGCTCAAATCTGAGCTTTATTTGTTTTCTAAAAAATAGACACTTTACGAAGCTTCGTAAAAATAAGGATTTCTGAGATTTTTTCACATTCGAAAAACTGCAAAACATATATTATTTGCAACACGGAGCAGACAATTTTTTAAAAATAGAGGATTTGGGGACAAAATCACCCAGTACCCCACTTTCCCGTATTTTTCTAGAAACATTCATTCAAATACCAAGGTTATTTCCTTTAAAAGGAGGTATAAATTAATAATAATTTTCTGATTGCTACTTCAAAAGTTATAGCTCCTATAGCATACAATTTTAAAAAATTTCAAGCAAAGTGGGCGGGAGGCTGGAATTGTTCAAATGATGTGAAATTTGGCATCTGAGCATACTTTGACATTTGTCACAATATGAGGGCCTTTGAGAATTCAAAAAAAATCTTTTTTGTAATGCCCTAGCTACCCCCGGGGGTAGGGACGACAACAGGTCTATGCATCCAGCGGCCACATTTTCGTCGGTAAACTGTACTTACGGGCACGTTTTCGTCTCGAAAGGTGTCTACCGTAAATTTTTTTCCACGATGACCATGCGTTTCGTAAAACCGTACAACACGCTCGCGGAGTGCTTGCTGTTTCGACGCCATCTTCGAGTAAACTGACAGCACCCGAATGAAAAGAAACATGTCACCCATTTCTAGGGAGTCCAGATTAGCAATTCTGTTAGAGAGAAATAATTACGCTCTTTACTGTAATTACAGAAAGGTATTGAAATTATGCTAATTTTTTATTGAACACCCGTTAAAATGCTAAAATTTAATAAGAGTTTCATCAATTATTGAAAATTTCGAAACATAAGTAGTCTAACAGATGATATACCAGATTACAAACAAGGAGCACCAATATGGAACAGTGTTCAAACCTCTATAGATTATTTTCTTGAACAATATGTCAGTGAAGTTAAAGAATATAAAGTTCTAAAGTGGGGCAAACTTTCGAAAATTTTCTCAAAATTTGTTATTTGAAATTTTGTTTATTGGAGGCTTTAACCAACTCATCATTCCAAAACTTTCTTAAAAGTCAAGATCACATAATTTCGAAATAATCAACTTTGAAGGTTTAATAACTTCGAAGAAGTTTTCCAGCATAAACCAGCGCATCTTTTGATATTCAAATTCTAGTGATTAGTTCTCCTAGAAGTAATTATGGAACATTAACTCTTCAAAAACGGTAAGTGACTTGGTGCCTTCAGCAAAGGTGTTGATAATATATTTTCAAACAATTCTGTTGAAAATATGAAGACTACATGAATGACGCATATCGAGATATAAAACAATATTTTAGCCAGTTCTCCTCAACATAACTTTTTTTTGTTTTTTTTGCATTAGAGACTGATTTACAAACATCTTGAATGCAATATGATTTTTTTGTTTATAAATCGAAGAAAAGATTCATCAAATACGTTAATATTAGAATAACTTGATTTAAAGGTTTACTTTTGCATATAGTCCAATATATTTCGATACTCTGAATAAATAATGTATTCGTGTCTTCAACAAAGTTATTGGAAATAGAATTTTCGAAAACTTTGCTGAAGACATCAGGTCTCGAGCTTAAATTTCTTGAAGATTAAATTCATTAAAATTACTTGTAAGTGGATTAACCACCAAAATTCTCTCAGAAGTTGTGCTGTTTTACGTTGTAAATTGGCCAAAACTCTTGTGCATTATCGTTTCAAAAACATTCTGTAATGTAATTACGCAAAAATATCGACAAGCGAATCGGTGACGAAGCTTTGTGTAGAACATCTCTGGAAAAACACGATTTGCGGTGTTAAGTTCATTCAAAAACTGCTTGACCGATTTATTTCAAACTTTTCATGCACATTCTATGTAGAGAATACCTAACCGATACGTTGAGCTTTTGAGATAATTTTTCAATCAAGGGTTTTTTTTACTCATTCCAAATAAAAATTGCAATTTTTCACGACAAGTTCCACCAACGCCAAATTTCTCAACTCTACGCAATATCAAAAAAATACATTTTCAGCAAACGTCTTCGGTAAGCAAGTTTATGTTTTATAGACAATCAATTTCCATAGCTCTAAAATTTTCCTAGCCCTCAAATTCAAAAATTACCGAATTTCAGTTTCCAAGTTATTATGCTTTTGGGTTTCCACGTTACCAAAGTTAGCAAGTCGAAAGTTTCCAAATGTTTAAGGTTCCAAATTTACAAGCTTTCATTTTTCTGAATTTCCAAGTTCCCATGTTTCCAAGTTTTCAACTCTCCAAGTTTCATGCTTCCAACATTCAAAGTGTCAAGTCTCCAAGTTTCAAAGTTTTCAATTTTTCAAGTTTCCAATTTTCAAGTGCTCAAATTTCCAAATTCTCATATTTAGAAGCATCCAGGTATACAAATTTTCAATTTTCCATGTTTTCAATTTTCCAATTTTCAAGTTTCCAGACAACAGGAAACTTTGAAACTTGGCATTCGTTCATACGGTATTCGTCCTAACGGCATTCCTCCAAACGGCATTCCTTCAAGCGGCATTCCTCCAAACGGCATTCCTCCAAACGGCACTCGTCCAAACGGCATTCCTCCAAACGGCATTCCTCCAAACGGCATTCCTCCAAACGGAATTCCTCCAAACGGCATTCCTCCAAACGGAATTCTTCCAAACGGCATTTATCCAAACGGCATTCCTCCAAACGGCATTCGTCCATACGGCATTAGCCCAAACGGCATTCGTCCAAACGGCATTCCTCCAAACGGCATTCCTCCAAACGGCATTCCTCCAAACGGCATTCCTCCAAACGGCATTCCTCCAAACGGCATTCGTCCGAACGGCATTCGTCCGAACAGCATTCGTCCGAACGGCACTCGTCCAAACGGCATTCGTCCAAACGGAATTCCTACAAGCGGCATTCCTCCAAACGGCATTCGTCCAAATGGCATTCGTCCAAACGGCATTCGTCCAAACGCCATTCCTCCAAACGGCATTCGTCCAAACGGCATTCCTCCAAACGGCATTCCTCCAAACGGCATTCCTCCAAACGGCATTCCTCCAAACGGCATTCCTCCAAACGGCATTCGTTCATACGGCATTCCTCCAAACGGCATTCGTCCAAACGGCATTCCTCCAAACGGCATTCCTCCAAACGGCATTCCTCCAAACGGCATTCCTCCAAACGGTATTCCTCCAAACGGCATTCCTCCAAACGGTATTCGTTCATACGGCATTCGTCCAAACGGCATTCGTCCAAACGGCATTCCTCCAAACGGCATTCCTCCAAACGGCATTCCTCCAAACGGCATTCCTCCAAACGGCATTCGTCCAAACGGCATTCCTCCAAACGGCATTCCTCCAAACGGCATTCCTCCAAACGGCATTCCTCCAAACGGCATTCCTCCAAACGGCATTCCTCCAAACGGCATTCGCCCAAACGGCATTCCTCCAAACGGCATTCCTCCAAACGGCATTTCCCAAACGGTATTCCTCTAAACGGCATTCGTCCAAACGGCATTCGTCCAAATGGCATTCCTCCAAACGGCATTCGTCCAAACGGCATTCGTCCGAACGGCATTCGTCCGAACGGCACTCGTCCAAACGGCATTCGTCCAAACGGAATTCCTCCAAGCGGCATTCGTCCAAACGGCATTCGTCCAAACGGCATTCCTCCAAACGGCATTCCTTCAAACGGCATTCCTCCAAACGACATTCCTCCAAACGGCATTCCTCCAAACGGCATTTCCCAAACGGTATTCCTCTAAACGGCATTCGTCCAAACGGCATTCGTCCAAATGGCATTCCTCCAAACGGCATTCGTCTAAATGGCATTCGTCCGAACGGCATTCGTCCGAACGGCACTCGTCCAAACGGCATTCGTCCAAACGGAATTCATCCAAATGGCATTCGTCCAAACGCCATTCCTCCAAACGGCATTCCTCCAAACGGCATTCCTCCAAACGGCATTCCTCCAAACGGCATTCCTCCAAACGGCATTCCTCCAAACGGCATTCCTCCAAACGGCATTCGTCCGAACGGCATTCGTCCAAATGGCATTCCTCCAAACGGCATTCGTCCGAACGGCATTCGTCCGAACAGCATTCGTCCGAACGGCACTCGTCCAAACGGCATTCGTCCAAACGGAATTCCTACAAGCGGCATTCCTCCAAACGGCATTCGTCCAAATGGCATTCGTCCAAACGGCATTCGTCCAAACGCCATTCCTCCAAACGGCATTCGTCCAAACGGCATTCCTCCAAACGGCATTCCTCCAAACGGCATTCCTCCAAACGGCATTCCTCCAAACGGCATTCCTCCAAACGGCATTCCTCCAAACGGCATTCCTCCAAACGGCATTCGTTCATACGGCATTCCTCCAAACGGCATTCGTCCAAACGGCATTCCTCCAAACGGCATTCGTCCAAACGGCATTCCTCCAAACGGCATTCCTCCAAACGGTATTCCTCCAAACGGCATTCCTCCAAACGGTATTCGTTCATACGGCATTCGTCCAAACGGCATTCGTCCAAACGGCATTCCTCCAAACGGCATTCCTCCAAACGGCATTCCTCCAAACGGCATTCCTCCAAACGGCATTCGTCCAAACGGCATTCCTCCAAACGGCATTCCTCCAAAAGGCATTCCTCCAAACGGCATTCCTCCAAACGGCATTCCTCCAAACGGCATTCGCCCAAACGGCATTCCTCCAAACGGCATTCCTCCAAACGGCATTCCTCCAAACGGCATTTCCCAAACGGTATTCCTCTAAACGGCATTCGTCCAAACGGCATTCGTCCAAATGGCATTCCTCCAAACGGCATTCGTCCAAACGGCATTCGTCCGAACGGCATTCGTCCGAACGGCACTCGTCCAAACGGCATTCGTCCAAACGGAATTCCTCCAAGCGGCATTCGTCCAAACGGCATTCGTCCAAACGGCATTCCTCCAAACGGCATTCCTTCAAACGGCATTCCTCCAAACGACATTCCTCCAAACGGCATTCCTCCAAACGGCATTTCCCAAACGGTATTCCTCTAAACGGCATTCGTCCAAACGGCATTCGTCCAAATGGCATTCCTCCAAACGGCATTCGTCTAAATGGCATTCGTCCGAACGGCATTCGTCCGAACGGCACTCGTCCAAACGGCATTCGTCCAAACGGAATTCATCCAAACGGCATTCCTCCAAACGGCATTCGCCCAAACGGCATTCCTCCAAACGGCATTCCTCCAAACGGCATTCCTCCAAACGGCATTCGTCCAAATGGCATTCCTCCAAACGGCATTCGTCCAAACGGCATTCGTCCGAACGGCATTCGTCCGAACGGCACTCGTCCAAACGGCATTCGTCCAAACGGAATTCCTCCAAGCGGCATTCGTCCAAACGGCATTCGTCCAAACGGCATTCCTCCAAACGGCATTCCTTCAAACGGCATTCCTCCAAACGACATTCCTCCAAACGGCATTCCTCCAAACGGCATTTCCCAAACGGTATTCCTCTAAACGGCATTCGTCCAAACGGCATTCGTCCAAATGGCATTCCTCCAAACGGCATTCGTCTAAATGGCATTCGTCCGAACGGCATTCGTCCGAACGGCACTCGTCCAAACGGCATTCGTCCAAACGGAATTCATCCAAACGGCATTCCTCCAAACGGCATTCGTCCAAACGCCATTCCTCCAAACGGCATTCCTCCAAACGGCATTCCTCCAAACGGCATTCCTCCAAACGGCATTCCTCCAAACGGCACTCGTCCAAACGGCATTCGTCCAAACGGAATTCCTCCAAACGGCATTCCACCAAACGGCATTCGTCCAAACGGCATTCCTCCAAACGGCATTCCTCCAAACGGCATTCCTCCAAACGGCATTCCTCCAAACGGCATTCCTCCAAACGGCATTCCTTCAAACGGCATTCCTCCAAACGGCATTCCTCCAAACGGCACTCGTCCAAACGGCATTCGTCCAAACGGAATTCGTCCAAGCGGCAATCCTCCAAACGGCATTCCTCCAAACGGCATTTCCCAAACGGTATTCCTCTAAACGGCATTCGTCCAAACGGCATTCGTCCAAATGGCATTCCTCCAAACGGCATTCGTCTAAATGGCATTCGTCCGAACGGCATTCGTCCGAACGGCACTCGTCCAAACGGCATTCGTCCAAACGGAATTCATCCAAATGGCATTCGTCCAAACGCCATTCCTCCAAACGGCATTCCTCCAAACGGCATTCCTCCAAACGGCATTCCTCCAAACGGCATTCCTCCAAACGGCATTCCTCCAAACGGCATTCCTCCAAACGGCATTCGTCCGAACGGCATTCGTCCAAATGGCATTCCTCCAAACGGCATTCGTCCGAACGGCATTCGTCCGAACAGCATTCGTCCGAACGGCACTCGTCCAAACGGCATTCGTCCAAACGGAATTCCTACAAGCGGCATTCCTCCAAACGGCATTCGTCCAAATGGCATTCGTCCAAACGGCATTCGTCCAAACGCCATTCCTCCAAACGGCATTCGTCCAAACGGCATTCCTCCAAACGGCATTCCTCCAAACGGCATTCCTCCAAACGGCATTCCTCCAAACGGCATTCCTCCAAACGGCATTCCTCCAAACGGCATTCCTCCAAACGGCATTCGTTCATACGGCATTCCTCCAAACGGCATTCGTCCAAACGGCATTCCTCCAAACGGCATTCGTCCAAACGGCATTCCTCCAAACGGCATTCCTCCAAACGGTATTCCTCCAAACGGCATTCCTCCAAACGGTATTCGTTCATACGGCATTCGTCCAAACGGCATTCGTCCAAACGGCATTCCTCCAAACGGCATTCCTCCAAACGGCATTCCTCCAAACGGCATTCCTCCAAACGGCATTCCTCCAAACGGCATTCGTCCAAACGGCATTCCTCCAAACGGCATTCCTCCAAACGGCATTCCTCCAAACGGCATTCCTCCAAACGGCATTCGCCCAAACGGCATTCCTCCAAACGGCTTTCCTCCAAACGGCATTTCCCAAACGGTATTCCTCTAAACGGCATTCGTCCAAACGGCATTCGTCCAAATGGCATTCCTCCAAACGGCATTCGTCCAAACGGCATTCGTCCGAACGGCATTCGTCCGAACGGCACTCGTCCAAACGGCATTCGTCCAAACGGAATTCCTCCAAGCGGCATTCGTCCAAACGGCATTCGTCCAAACGGCATTCCTCCAAACGGCATTCCTTCAAACGGCATTCCTCCAAACGACATTCCTCCAAACGGCATTCCTCCAAACGGCATTTCCCAAACGGTATTCCTCTAAACGGCATTCGTCCAAACGGCATTCGTCCAAATGGCATTCCTCCAAACGGCATTCGTCTAAATGGCATTCGTCCGAACGGCATTCGTCCGAACGGCACTCGTCCAAACGGCATTCGTCCAAACGGAATTCATCCAAACGGCATTCCTCCAAACGGCATTCGCCCAAACGGCATTCCTCCAAACGGCATTCCTCCAAACGGCATTCGTCCAAATGGCATTCCTCCAAACGGCATTCGTCCAAACGGCATTCGTCCGAACGGCATTCGTCCGAACGGCACTCGCCCAAACGGCATTCGTCCAAACGGAATTCCTCCAAGCGGCATTCGTCCAAACGGCATTCGTCCAAACGGCATTCCTCCAAACGGCATTCCTTCAAACGGCATTCCTCCAAACGACATTCCTCCAAACGGCATTCCTCCAAACGGCATTTCCCAAACGGTATTCCTCTAAACGGCATTCGTCCAAACGGCATTCGTCCAAATGGCATTCCTCCAAACGGCATTCGTCTAAATGGCATTCGTCCGAACGGCATTCGTCCGAACGGCACTCGTCCAAACGGCATTCGTCCAAACGGAATTCATCCAAACGGCATTCCTCCAAACGGCATTCGTCCAAACGCCATTCCTCCAAACGGCATTCCTCCAAACGGCATTCCTCCAAACGGCATTCCTCCAAACGGCATTCCTCCAAACGGCATTCCTCCAAACGGCACTCGTCCAAACGGCATTCGTCCAAACGGAATTCCTCCAAACGGCATTCCTCCAAACGGCATTCGTCCAAACGGCATTCCTCCAAACGGCATTCCTCCAAACGGCATTCCTCCAAACGGCATTCCTCCAAACGGCATTCCTCCAAACGGCATTCCTTCAAACGGCATTCCTCCAAACGGCATTCCTCCAAACGGCACTCGTCCAAACGGCATTCGTCCAAACGGAATTCGTCCAAGCGGCAATCCTCCAAACGGCATTCGTCCAAACGGCATTCCTCCAAACGACATTCCTCCAAACGGCACTCGTCCAAACGGCATTCGTCCAAACGGAATTCGTCCAAGCGGCAATCCTCCAAACGGCATTCGTCCAAACGGCATTCCTCCAAACGGCATACCTCCAAACGGCATTCGCCCAAACGGCATTCGTCCAAACGGCATTCGTACAAACGGCATTCGTCCAAACGGCATTCGTCCAAACGGCATTCCTCCAAACGGCATTCCTCCAAACGGCATTTCTCCAAACGGTATTCCTCTAAACGGCATTCGTCCAAACGGCATTCGTCCAAACGGCATTCGTCCAAACGGCATTCCTCCAAACGGCATTCCTCCAAACGGCATTCCTCCAAACGGCATTCCTCCAAACGGTTTTCCTCCAAGAGGCATTCCTCCAAACGGTTTTCCTCCTAACGGCATTTCCCAAACGGTATTCCTCTAAACGGCATTCGTCTAAACGGCATTCGTCCAAACGGCATGCCTCCAAACGGCATTCGTCTAAACGGCATTCGTCCGAACGGCATTCGTCCGAACGGCACTCATCCAAACGGCATTCGTCCAAACGGAATTCCTCCAAGCGGCATTCCTCCAAACGGCATTCGTCTAAATGGCATTCGTCCAAACGGCATTCCTCCAAACGGCATTCGTCCAAACGCCATTCCTCCAAACGGCATTCCTCCAAACGGCATTCGTTCATACGGCATTCCTCCAAACGGCATTCCTCCAAACGGCATTCCTCCAAACGGCATTCCTCCAAACGGCATTCCTCCAAACGGCATTCCTCCAAACGGCATTCCTCCAAACGGCATTCCTCCAAACGGCATTCCTCCAAATGGCATTCCTCCAGACGGCATTCCTCCAAACGGCATTCCTCCAAACGGCATTCCTCCAAACGGCATTCGTCCATACGGCATTTGCCCATACGGCATTTGCCCAAACGGCATTCGTCCAAACGGCATTCGTCCAAACGGCATTCCTCCAAACGGCATTCCTCCAAACGGCATTCCTCCAAACGGCATTCGTCCAAACGGCATTCCTCCAAACGGCATTCCTCCAAACGGCATTCCTCCAAACGGCATTCCTCCAAACGGCATTCCTCCAAACGGCATTCGCCCAAACGGCATTCCTCCAAACGGCATTCCTCCAAACGGCATTCCTCCAAACGGCATTTCCCAAACGGTATTCCTCTAAACGGCATTCGTCCAAACGGCATTCGTCCAAATGGCATTCCTCCAAACGGCATTCGTCCAAACGGCATTCGTCCAAACGGCATTCGTCCAAACGGCATTCCTCCAAACGGCATTCCTCCAAACGGCATTCCTCCAAACGGCATTCGTCCAAACGGCATTCCTCCAAACGGCATTCCTCCAAACGGCATTCCTCCAAACGGCATTCCTCCAAACGGCATTCCTCCAAACGGCATTCCTCCAAACGGCATTCGCCCAAACGGCATTCCTCCAAACGGCATTCCTCCAAACGGCATTCCTCCAAACGGCATTTCCCAAACGGTATTCCTCTAAACGGCATTCGTCCAAACGGCATTCGTCCAAATGGCATTCCTCCAAACGGCATTCGTCCAAACGGCATTCGTCCGAACGGCATTCGTCCGAACGGCACTCGTCCAAACGGCATTCGTCCAAACGGAATTCCTCCAAGCGGCATTCGTCCAAACGGCATTCGTCCAAACGGCATTCCTCCAAACGGCATTCCTTCAAACGGCATTCCTCCAAACGACATTCCTCCAAACGGCATTCCTCCAAACGGCATTTCCCAAACGGTATTCCTCTAAACGGCATTCGTCCAAACGGCATTCGTCCAAATGGCATTCCTCCAAACGGCATTCGTCCATACGGCATTTGCCCATACGGCATTTGCCCAAACGGCATTCGTCCAAACGGCATTCGTCCAAACGGCATTCCTCCAAACGGCATTCCTCCAAACGGCATTCCTCCAAACGGCATTCGTCCAAACGGCATTCCTCCAAACGGCATTCCTCCAAACGGCATTCCTCCAAACGGCATTCCTCCAAACGGCATTCCTCCAAACGGCATTCCTCCAAACGGCATTCGCCCAAACGGCATTCCTCCAAACGGCATTCCTCCAAACGGCATTCCTCCAAACGGCATTTCCCAAACGGTATTCCTCTAAACGGCATTCGTCCAAACGGCATTCGTCCAAATGGCATTCCTCCAAACGGCATTCGTCCAAACGGCATTCGTCCGAACGGCATTCGTCCGAACGGCACTCGTCCAAACGGCATTCGTCCAAACGGAATTCCTCCAAGCGGCATTCGTCCAAACGGCATTAGTCCAAACGGCATTCCTCCAAACGGCATTCCTTCAAACGGCATTCCTCCAAACGACATTCCTCCAAACGGCATTCCTCCAAACGGCATTTCCCAAACGGTATTCCTCTAAACGGCATTCCTCCAAACGGCATTCGTCCAAATGGCATTCCTCCAAACGGCATTCGTCTAAATGGCATTCGTCCGAACGGCATTCGTCCGAACGGCACTCGTCCAAACGGCATTCGTCCAAACGGAATTCATCCAAACGGCATTCCTCCAAACGGCATTCGCCCAAACGGCATTCCTCCAAACGGCATTCCTCCAAACGGCATTCGTCCAAATGGCATTCCTCCAAACGGCATTCGTCCAAACGGCATTCGTCCGAACGGCATTCGTCCGAACGGCACTCGTCCAAACGGCATTCGTCCAAACGGAATTCCTCCAAGCGGCATTCGTCCAAACGGCATTCGTCCAAACGGCATTCCTCCAAACGGCATTCCTTCAAACGGCATTCCTCCAAACGACATTCCTCCAAACGGCATTCCTCCAAACGGCATTTCCCAAACGGTATTCCTCTAAACGGCATTCGTCCAAACGGCATTCGTCCAAATGGCATTCCTCCAAACGGCATTCGTCTAAATGGCATTCGTCCGAACGGCATTCGTCCGAACGGCACTCGTCCAAACGGCATTCGTCCAAACGGAATTCATCCAAACGGCATTCCTCCAAACGGCATTCCTCCAAACGGCATTCCTCCAAACGGCATTCCTCCAAACGGCACTCGTCCAAACGGCATTCGTCCAAACGGAATTCCTCCAAACGGCATTCCTCCAAACGGCATTCGTCCAAACGGCATTCCTCCAAACGGCATTCCTCCAAACGGCATTCCTCCAAACGGCATTCCTCCAAACGGCATTCCTCCAAACGGCATTCCTCCAAACGGCATTCCTTCAAACGGCATTCCTCCAAACGGCATTCCTCCAAACGGCACTCGTCCAAACGGCATTCGTCCAAACGGAATTCGTCCAAGCGGCAATCCTCCAAACGGCATTCGTCCAAACGGCATTCCTCCAAACGACATTCCTCCAAACGGCACTCGTCCAAACGGCATTCGTCCAAACGGAATTCGTCCAAGCGGCAATCCTCCAAACGGCATTCGTCCAAACGGCATTCCTCCAAACGGCATACCTCCAAACGGCATTCGCCCAAACGGCATTCGTCCAAACGGCATTCGTACAAACGGCATTCGTCCAAACGGCATTCGTCCAAACGGCATTCCTCCAAACGGCATTCCTCCAAACGGCATTTCTCCAAACGGCATTCGTCCAAACGGCATTCGTCCAAACGGCATTCCTCCAAACGGCATTCCTCCAAACGGCATTCCTCCAAACGGTTTTCCTCCAAGAGGCATTCCTCCAAACGGTTTTCCTCCTAACGGCATTTCCCAAACGGTATTCCTCTAAACGGCATTCGTCTAAACGGCATTCGTCCAAATGGCATGCCTCCAAACGGCATTCGTCTAAACGGCATTCGTCCGAACGGCATTCGTCCGAACGGCACTCATCCAAACGGCATTCGTCCAAACGGAATTCCTCCAAGCGGCATTCCTCCAAACGGCATTCGTCTAAATGGCATTCGTCCAAACGGCATTCCTCCAAACGGCATTCGTCCAAACGCCATTCCTCCAAACGGCATTCCTCCAAACGGCATTCGTTCATACGGCATTCCTCCAAACGGCATTCGTCCAAACGGCATTCCACCAAACGGCATTCCTCCAAACGGCATTCCTCCAAACGGCATTCCTCCAAACGGCATTCCTCCAAACGGCATTCCTCCAAACGGCATTCCTCCAAACGGCATTCCTCCAAACGGCATTCCTCCAAACGGCATTCCTCCAAATGGCATTCCTCCAGACGGCATTCCTCCAAACGGCATTCCTCCAAACGGCATTCCTCCAAACGGCATTCGTCCATACGGCATTTGCCCATACGGCATTTGCCCAAACGGCATTCGTCCAAACGGCATTCGCCCAAACGGCGTTCGTCCAAACGGCATTCATCCAAACGGCATTCCTCCAAACGGCATTCGTCCAAACGGCATTCGCCCAAACGGCATTAGGCCGAGCAAACCTATTGGGCCAGATAACCCATTCGACCAAATTACGCATTCGGCCAAATGACCCATTCGACCAAATGACCCTTCGGCCACATGACCCATTCTTCCAAATGACCATTTCGACCAAATTACCCATTCGACCAAATGACCCATTTGTCCAAATGACCCATTCGACCAAATGATCATTTCGACCAAATGACCCATTCTGGAAAATGGCCCATTCGACCAAATGGCCCATTCTACCAAATGAACCATTCAACCAAATGACGTATTCTATCAAATGACCCATTCGGTCAAATGACCTATTCGGGCAAATGACCCATTCGTGAAAATGGCTCATTCGACCAAATGACCCATTCGACCAAATGAACCATTCAACCAAATGACGTATTCGATCAAATGACCAATTCGGGCAAATGACCCATTCGGTATATTGACTCTTCCGACCAAGTGACAGTCGGCCAAACAACATTCAGTCAAACAGCATTCGGTCATATGAGCGGACACCATTTTGAATGATTTAGAAAACAAAATTCAAATATAATAACTTACAACGTATCGAAATAAATAGGATTCCTTGTATCTAAGCTCCTAAGTTTCAAAAGTCCAAGTTTCGAAGTCACTGAATTACGCAGTTTTCAAGTGTCCAAGTTTCAGTGTTTCCAAATTCCATGTTTCCGATATTCCAATTTCCAAGTTCCCACGTTTTCAAGTTTACATGCTTTCAAGTTTCAAGCTCCCATGCATCTAAGTTGTCTAGTTCAAAGTATTCTGAATTTCCAAGATGTCCAAATTTCAGGTTTAAAAGCTTTCATGTTGACAAATTAGTAAGTTTTTAAGATCACATGGTTTCAAGTTTTTAAATTTCCAAGTTTCAATGTTTCTCAATTCATCAATACCCAAGTTTCCAACCTTCTTAGTCTTCAACTCTCAAGTTCACATGGATCTACGTTGTCTATATCCCAAGTTACAAGTTCCCAAGTGTCCTAAATCCCAGTTTAAAAACTTTCAAGTTTTCAAATATTCATATGTCTAAATTCAAATGATTCCAAGTTATCTAATTCCGAACCTACAAAGTTTTAGTTTTCACGTTGCCTCCAAAAGTAAGTTTCTAAGGCTCTGTGATTCAAAGTATCCAAAGACACAAATTTTGAAGTTTTTGAGCACCTTAATTTAAGCTTCCAAACTGTCAAACTGACCTAAGTTCCAAATTTCAATGGTTAAACACTATTTCTCGCATGATTTTTGAAAACTACGTAATAGCAAAAGAGAGTCTCTTTTTGTTTACTTTCTTTTTCGATTAGCACCGCCTTATTATAAAACTTACAAACAATTTCACAGTATGATTTTGGCTAGCAATTTCTGTAAAGATTTAAAGAGGTGATGTAATATCGACGGAGTAATCAACGAAAGAGAAAGTAAACAAGGAGAGACTCTCATTTGCAGTTACGTCGCTTTCAATAATCATGTGAGATTTGTGTTTGAACAAACCCCTAGTCCTACGTGTTATCCCGCAAAAAAGGTGTTCTGATTAAGCTGATGAGAATAAATTAAATCGTAATTTGGTTTTTCTTAGGCTTAGAATCCGGCGCTAGCTTAGACCAGACACTAAGTTAGTGTCGGATTCTGATGAGACGAATTCGAAACACAAATTCCGTAACTAAAGTTACCAAGTCTGTAATTTATCCCAGTTTTTTTGTTCTCAAATATTCAAACTACATAGATCCTATTTGTCAGTGGATTCGACTGGAAACAGCCATAAAAGTTTTGCAAATGTGAAATAAGTCCGGTTACAATCGTATTGATCAATCCTTTCCGAACCAAAAAGTATTCGCTCGAATTGAATTCACAAATTCCGGCCTCAATCCAATTACGGCGCTGTGCCAAATCGAGCATGGTCAGAAAGCAATTAATTGTCCCATTCCACGCGTAAACCGCGAATTTAGCGCGAAAACTCCCCTCCCTAGACGCTAGCCTATTCAAGGCACATTTGTCGGATTTGTTTCTCATAATTCACGCCGCAGCAAAATTGCCAACAGACCACCCACGCGCGGAAAGTAATTGATTAAAACTGGCTTTGAATCGAAATTCTATTGTCAATTTGGGTTTTCCCGCATCGCCGCAACACGTTCACAAATCTACTGGGGAAATAGATTGGTCGATTTTCGGGGAAGTTCTCTTCAATGGAAAACCATGTTATCCCTTCACCAATTTTTTTATTAGCATTATTCAACAGAACACATGACAGGTCAATGGGACTTTCACTAAAAATGCTGACGACAGTAATATGAAAATTTTTGTACTACATGTTGTTTTGTTCAATTCTTATTTTTGCTCTGCTGTTTAGCTACCGGCCGGATAGTCAAGCAACTGTGGAACCGGTTCGTCCTCGTTACACAATCCGGCGTATTTTGGATTGCATCCCTTCTGGCACTTGGAGCAGGGTTCCCCGGAGACGTAGATGGGCAGTCCGACGAAGTCGTTGAACGAGTAGTTGCACACCAGATAGATCTGAATCCAACCGCCCGGTGGTTTCCACTGCGTAATAGCGCAACCGATCTTGTTCACCTTATCTCCGGCAAGCACGGCGAAGTGGAACACCATTGTTCTGTGGATGATTCGATGTTTAATTATCAGTGATTGTTAGTGAATCTGTGTTAGAATGCAATCAATGGAACTTACCCCTTGCCAGGATCGTACATGGTCTTAACCATGTTCTTGTGCACGTCGTGACGTTCATCCCACCAGCTGCCGATCAGTTTAGGCACTTGATCCTTCACATCAATGGTGTCGGCACTGGTGGCAAAGAAGTTGAGATTCTGTCCGGAGTTCTTGTACTTGTCCGTATTGTGGCAAACGTCGTGTCCTCGGACGCACCGATTAGCGTTCACTTGGGCTGTTTCAGCTAGATCGTCATCCCAAGTCTGTTACGGGACAGTAACGAAAAGTTATTTGAATACGGCGGACTCGAGGTTTCGCTAAATGTTACTCACCAGCGTAGGCATGGCAGCTGCCTTCGGAAGCCATCCGACTCCGCCGGTTGCCAGCGTGCTGCGGTACTTGTTATGGGTGTCCAGAATGAGCTCCTTCATCTCGGCATTCATCTCAATGATCTTGGCCCCGGGTGGACATTCGGAGCTCAGCTTACCATCGTCTTTGCAGGCGATGTGCGGTTTGCTAGCGGGACAAAGGCTACGATCGCAGTAGTTCACGGTGTACGCTGTCCGCAGCGCTGCCAGAAACATGGCCAGCAAAATCCATGCTGTTGAATAATTACATTTTTAAGTTAGCGTACAAAAGTTGATCCTTTTTTTCACTGGTGAAAGTTTGCTGGAGGATTAATTTCATCTAAAGGTGATTATAAATTGCTTTCGGCTTTACTATCCTTAATTAGAACAGAAAAAAATTCTTGTTTGAAATTTGTCGAATTGTTCACTGGAAATTAATTCAAAACAGTAATAAAATTCAAACTATTCGAGCACACTTGTTTACAATTAAACCCAAGTGACGAACATAACTGAGCAGGCCATGATATTCCACAACAGCGTGACAATTATTCACAAACGCTTTTATACGCAGGTTCGTTAATTTAAACATTGTCTTTGATTCCACTTTTACACATTAATCCTTTCCAAAACAGGCACAACCGCTACCGGACTTACATTTTGCGACCCGAATCATCCTGGTTTCGTTTGAAGCCGCCTCTTGCACCGGAAAATTAAGGCACACGTTTCTTCTCGAATAAAGCACGCACCGAACAAGTTGCTCAACCAGAGCGACGCACCATTTTTATATGGGAAAAATCGTCCGAATCTACGGATCGGATCTGATTTGCATTACAAAATTTGTAATTACAGCCCGCGTACCGCACCCCACTCTCTCTCTCTCTCTCTCTGACCATCTGTGCTAGGGGTTAAATCCGCCCCAGGCCAACAGCGTCCACCCAGCTGGCCGAACAGTGATGATTACTGGAATCAGTTGAGTGGAAACGCATGTGCCCCCAACCGACAAAGGCAACAGCGGGTTGGGTGCACATAACGCACTTCACCCAGTCGCATGGTGGGGAGGGCGGCGGAACGGGTCAAATCGATGCGTGGAGATGAGCATGCAGTTCACCTGCACGTGCATTGTGCATTTTCCCACGATACATTGGAGCACACAACCCATCGTCAGGCCAGCCGGTTGGTCCTCAGCCTGATGGCGGTGTTGCTCTACACGATTGTTCGGTCTAATTGATCATCGAGATTGCGAGGAAATGATGAGTGCTAGATTCTCTATATATATTGGAGGTTTTTGCACTCGATTCGTTTTAATTGCATTAGGTAGAAAACCATGCTAATTCGATGATCGTTGATATGGCTGTCGAATAATAGCCATCAAATAAAACCGGTCCGTACCTGACATTTTATCAACCGATCAAGCACCTCGCTCCGATATGGTTAGGGGATTTGGATTAGCATGTAAATTCTGTGAACGATGCTCAAACTAATTCAGCGCTGTCGAAACAATTGAGACTCGTGCTAATCATTACACGGTAAACACAATGTTAAAAATAATCAACTATCATCTCAACCGGATTGTCCTTCAATGATCGTTGTTCTCAGCTGAAGCAGTTCAAACTAGTTTGTAGGCGCACTACCAGATTATAAGTGTCGATGATGGTCGGGTAATTTATTTCATGTCCTTTATCACTTATATTTTTTGAAATAGCGATTTGCAGGTCTACACAAATAGAACAGCATAGCAAGGTGAATAGATTATTCCCGATCATTTTTGGAGGCAAATAATAACTGTAGGCTTAATTTACTGTTTTTCGAAACCTCAGATTTTATTACATGAATCCTCCGAGTGACGCTAATTAATCCGATCTATTTGTAGACATAACAACTTTATTTATTCAGTGTTTAATAAACTGACTAGGCAACTAGGATTTTTTATATTGCTATATTCTTCCTCTAGTTACCTAGTCAGTAAAATAAACACTGAATAAAATTCTAAAAGGATTTTTCTAAAAGGAATGATAAATGTTACATCATGTGTGATAAAGGAGTATTCGTGGGACAGCTCAATCATTAATTACCAATTCTCTGCAGCTATATCAGATTGAATTACATATTGTATAACCATTATATTTATCGTTTACTTTAAAGCCACTGAATTAATTATACTCATTATATAATTTGTTAACATTGTATTAATTGCTTTATTAACGTTAGCAACATTTCACGTTGAGTTGTGCAGGCACTACAATAATTATTTCCATGTTAACCATCATATTACATTACATGCCTTACAGGTATTATAGCTTAGACAGATCCGAAGGTTGGGTGATAAGCGCGACTATTTCTTAACAAAGCTGGTCTAGGTTTTATCCCAACCGAAGTCGTTGGGACTTTTGGAGGGGCAAAATCCCTGATCATATGTCTACCTCTAGAAGGGAAGTACAACCGTTGGTCCCGGTATATATGTTTAGGGGGCTGATATCGATCCAGATGGTGAAGATGGCGTAAGCACTCAGAAAGAACAGACGAAAAATAATTGTGAATACAAAAGGCAGAATTACTTCGATATAGTTTATTTATTTTTTTCCATCAATAATATAATGCGAAGCACAGCAAAACCAAATACAAATATGATGTGGAATAATCTGACGATTTTTCGGGGACGCGAAAATTGCCTAGTCAAAGTTAAAACGTTATTTTGACAACGTGATTTTCGAGATACCTGGGTAGTGCGTAGTATACAGGGTGTTTGGTTCATGGTTAAGAACCCCTCGAGGGATGATTGACTGTTATATTTGGAGAAAAAAATCGTTCTACACATACCTTCAAATCTCAACCGATACTAAGTTATTGAGTTTTTTGTGTTAAAAACTTACTTGTCTTAAAATAGCCCTAACTCAAAAAATATACTTTGTATTTCAAATCTTTGGATCCATTGGATAGGTGAGAAAATTTTCCATTGAAAAATGTCCTCAAATGTTTCAGCTAATGAGGTTAAGTAACCTTTTCACATTAATTTATTTAAAATTTAACAATTTTGATCGACTTTTCGTTCATTTCGTGAAAATCTTGAGCATGAGCATGAGCATGATGACCGTACAATTCGTAGTTGCTACTCCGTGATTGACCAGAACAAGCAAAATTGCACAGAGAATCAACGAATGGCGCCTGGGAGTAGCTTTCCATCCTCAATGTGCACGTTTCGAGAGTTCTATACTTTAAAAGGCCAATAACGGCGCCGGCCACGTCCTTACAGTCATCGGGGAAGGAAAGGAATGTTAGTGTAACAAACGTTGTTATGGAAACCGTGTATACCTCTGCATCTCCACGTTTGCCACGGGAAGGAGTTTTTGTTAGTGGGATAGGGTAAAATTGCACAAATCTGGATTCACCTTGATAAGTGATACGTTCTATGCAACTCGCAGAAGTGTTACCATGTGATTATTGCTCTGGGCAGCCGGCCGCCGAGAATTTGAGAGATTTATCGTTTAATGTATTAATACCTATATTGTATATATTCCGACATTTTTCTAACCGCGTTCTAATGCTTCATCTGATATATGTTACTTACGTAGAGTTGCATCAATAATTAAGGGATAGAATTAAAAACTGTTTTCTAACTCTGAGTAATGATTTCTCAGTAAGAGGAGTTCCAGCTAAATATCAATCTCAAGTACAATATATAAACTAGGACTGAATAACTATTGTTTATTCCTTGCATTAGTTCTCGCACGATATACTTGTTATGAAAAATAAATGTAAGTATGTCATTAGGAGCAAAGTTAAAAATAATCGAAGTTTTCCCTGATTGCTGAAAATGAACTTGATGCGACTCGTGGCGACTTCGTGCAATAATCAGAGACGAACGAAAACCTGCATTGGATGAAGGAACAGTTTGTTCGTTTGACGATTTCAGTTCGTCACTGAATACTGAAAATGAATGCGGCTGAACGTGATCAATTTTCCTTCGAGCAGGAGAACGTAAGATATAGGGTACAGGATTTATTTCAGATTTTCGGTGGAAACAAACACTAAGCTAACCCTATACTAAGAAAAAAAGAAAATAAAATATAATTAAAATTATTTGATAAGCCGAAAATCAGAGGGAAAGCATTCTTTAGTTCAATATATTCGTTAGAAGGCGATCTGAACGAAAGACACCAGTTGATTTAACAAAAATCACAATTTAAACCACGTAAAACAGCCGACATAAAAACCGCCGCCCATGAAAAAGTAATTTTTGTCACTCTAATACACCGTGCTGGGGTGCGCAATATAACTGCGTAATGTAAAAAACAGAAACCAACGCCACCCATTCAAAAGCACCAGCCAAATAGGCCGACACAACCTCCCATCCACTCCCATTAATTAATAAGCCAGGGCAAAACCGAGCACATCCCTCGCCACAACGCTCAACGGCTGCGCACCACTCCGTCTGGCAGGTCGTCCTTCCAACAACTACCCCGCATAATAAGTATCGCGACAATCCAACAAATCGACCGACATTCCTCCCCTAGAGTCCTAATTCCCTAGAGTCCAATAAATACTCTGTGAATAAACCGGTGGCAAAGCTGTACACATTCCCTCCACGCACACTACCAAGCGCTCTATTCCTATACACGCTCAAAGAAAGTAGCCTGAGTCTTAAATTCCACCTCACCATTGTGTAACTTCTAACTATAGTAGCATTTTTGCATCAAAACCGCACACAACGGCGAAATGATTTTCATTCACACGTGTTCATCAGAAATTCAGTCCACGTTATCCTGCGAATTCCTTTTCGCCATAAATCGTAGAATTTTTGTGGAATCGAACTCCACCGTAATTAATCTGCGATATTACAATTATGGGTTATTTCACAATATGAGGATCCCAATTGGTCCTTCAAAATCTTGAGTCTTGACTGGGAGATAAAACTGATACACATAAGTAGCAGAACGCTACATATACGGAACAGCGTACGCAGCGTACATTATAAAGCAATGGGCCACAAAGTTTACATATGACTCACACAAAAACAAAACCAGGTGAAGAGTGTGCAGACACATCAGTTTATTCTCGATCAATTTCATACTACGGAGGCAAACACACTCGCCACGCTTATCATAGAACAGCCGTCCCTGCATTGACCAAGACTGTTCAGCCACATTCACATCGCATTCTATACACCAATACCAATGCGAGCCGCGCTACCTCTTTTATTTAACTCGATGTACGATTCACACGATACGCCAGGCTTCGGTCACCGGTACGGAACGTCAAGATTAGTTACATGCAGTTAAATTAAAGCATTCACACACAACATCAACGGCACAGAACGTTTTGACGTACAGCAGTACGAAAAGTATTAAATTTATCCTGACGGAACGGTGACGTTCCGTTGATGTTGACGGAAGCTGACGCATCGCCTGAATCGCCCTTAAACCAGACCAGCACATACACATTAGAGATTATCTAAAGATCCCTTCTCCGCGCTGTGCACATTTTCAATCGACACAAAAATCTTCACAAGGTCAAACCGAGTTTCACACATTCCCTAGCACTAAACAACGCCCGTCTGGTTTGTATGTGGTGTCTTCATTCAATGTATACGGGTGCATGCATGTACATACACTCCATATCGGACGCCATTTCGTTGAAAATCCATCCATTTTATTAAAACCATACGGACGTTTGATCGATGTTCATGGAAGCCTACCTTTTTGCCAAACAGTTGACATAGGCCACAGAACCATACATACAATAAGACCATTTGTACGACACTCACTGGCCCTGACACACACACACATTATAAAGCAATGGGCCACAGAGCACTTTCTTTTAGATAAATCGTTCAACTCACACCTTTGTGGGGGTATGAGGTGGGACCATCATCATCATCACTTCCACGACTTTAATATAATCCGTCTGGATCGAGAAAACCCTTACGGAGGATTACTTTTGGGGATCAAAAAGTGCTATTCTTTCAACCGAATTAACCTCCCTTCGACACCAGGCATTGAAATTTTCGCTTGTCAAGTTATAATCACAGGTAAAGACCTTTGCATTGCTTCCATCTACATTCCTCCTAGAGCCTCGGTAGCGCACCGAACGCTTTGTAATATCACGGAATCCTTGCCGGCACCGCGGCTAGTTCTGGGAGACTTTAACTCGCACTGTACGGTATGGGGCTGTCTTCATGATGATAATAGATCAACATTAATCCAAGATCTTTGCGACAATTTCAACATGACCATCTTAAACACGGGAGAAATGACGCGGATTCCTACACCACCAGCACGCGCAAGCGCGTTGGATTTGTCGCTTTGCTCGACATCGCTACAGTTAGATTGCATGTGAAAGGTGATCCCTGATCCCCACGGTAGCGATCATTTGCCTATCGTGATTTCAATTGCTAACGGTTCAAGACCATCGAAAACAATCAATGCCTCGTATGACCTCACACGGAACATTGATTGGAAGAGTTACGCGACCGCGATATCCGTTAAAATCGAATCCACTCAAGAACTTCCTCCGGAGGAAGAGTACAGGTTTTTGGCTGACTTGATTCTCGACAGTGCGAATCAAGCTCAGACTAAACCAGTACCCAGCGCGAATACCCATGGACGGTCCCCCACCCTGTGGTGGGATAAAGAGTGCTCAGAGCTGTACGCGGAAAAGTTCACTGCATATAAGGCCTTCCGGGACGACGGGTTACCCGCTAGCTATCACCAGTACGCGTCGAGTCTAATGAAAGCCAAAAAAACGCAGTTATTGGCGCCGGTTCGTCGACGGGTTAACGAGAGAAACAGCGATGAGCACTCTTTGGGGTACGGCTCGACGTATGCGTAACCGACACAGTACCAACGAGAACGTGGAATATTCAAACCGTTGGATATTCGCTTTCGCCAAGAAGATCTGTCCGGACTCTGTCCCGGTACAGAAAACGTGCAGCGCCGCGTCTGCTCACGATACCGCGAACGAAACACCGTTTTCGATGGTGGAGTTCTCACTTGCTCTCTTATCGTGCAACAATAACGCCCCAGGTTTAGACAGAATCAAATTAAACTTGCTGAAGAATCTGCCTGACACTGCAAAAAGGCGCTTGTTGAATTTATTTAACAAGTTTCTTGAGGGTAACATTGTCCCTTATGAATGGAGGCAAGTGAAGGTCATCGCCATCCAAAAACCAGGAAAACCAGGCTCCGACCACAACTCGTATCGGCCGATTGCAATGCTGTCCTGTATTCGGAAGTTATTCGAGAAAATGATCTTGTTTCGCCTCGACAATTGGGTTGAAGCAAATGGCTTACTGTCAGATACACAATTTGGCTTCCGCAAAGGCAAAGGGACGAACGATTGCCTCGCGTTGCTTTCTACAGAAATCCAAATGGCCTATGCTAACAAAGAGCAGATGGCATCAGTCTTCTTGGATATTAAGGGGGCTTTTGACTCAGTTTCTATCAACATTCTGTCAGAGAAGCTGCACCAGCATGGTCTTTCACCAATTTTAAATAACTTTTTGCTAAACCTGTTGTCTGAAAAGCACATGCACTTTTCGCATGGCGATTTAACAACATCGCGATTTAGCTACATGGGTCTTCCCCAGGGCTCATGTCTAAGTCCCCTGCTCTACAATTTTTACGTGAATGACATTGACGATTGTCTTGCCAATTCATGCACGCTAAGGCAACTTGCAGACGACGCAGTGGCTCTGTTGCAGGGCCCAAAGCTGCCGACTTGCAAGAACCATTACAAAATACCTTGGACAATTTGTCTGCTTGGGCTTTTCAGCTGGCTATCGAGTTCTCCACGGAGAAAACTGAGTTGGTTGCAGCTTCTATTAATGGGTGAAACGATCAATCGGGTCTTCACCTTTAAATATCTCGGGGTCTGGTTCGAGTCTAAAGGTACCTGGGGATGTCACATTAGGTGTCTGAAACAGAAATGCCAATAAAGGATCAATTTTCTCCGAACAATAACTGGAACATGGTGGGGTGCTCACCCAGGAGACCTGATCAGGTTGTACTAAACAACGATATTGTCGGTGATGGAGTACGGGTGTTTCTGTTTCCGCTCCGCTGCGAACATACACTTCATCAAACTGGAGAGAATCCAGTATCGTTGCTTGCGCATTGCCTTGGGCTGCATGCACTCGACCCATACGATGAGTCTCGAAGTGCTGGCGGGCGTTCTTCTGCTGAAAAATCGATTTTGGGAACTCTCATATCGATTGCTTATCCGATGCGACATTCTGAACCCGTTGGTGATTGAAAACTTCGAGAGGCTCGTCGAGCTTAATTCTCAAACCCGATTTATCTCCTTGTACTTCGACTACATGGCACAGAGCATTAATCCTTCTTCATATACTCCCAATCGTGTTCGTTTCCTAGATACTTCTGATTCTACTGTATTCTTCGACACATCCATGAAGGAAAAGATTCGTGGAATCCCAGACCATATACGCCCGCAAGTGATCCCCAATATATTTTATAATAAATTCCGAGAAGTCGACTGTGACAAAATGTTCTACACTGACGGATCAAATCTCGATGGGTCCACTGGCTTCGGTATCTTCAACAATACTATCACCGCTTCATTCAAGCTCAATGATCCCGCTTCAGTTTACGTCGCAGAGTTAGCTGCAATTCAGTATACCCTTGGGATCATCGACACTCTGCCCACAGATCACTACTTCATCATTTCGGACAGCCTCAGCTCCATCGAGGCTCTTCGTGCGATGAAGCCCAAAACGCAATTCCCATATTTCCTGGGGAAGATACGGGAGTCCTTGTGTACGTTATCTGAAAAATCTTATCGAATTACCTTTGTTTGGGTCCCCTCTCATTGCTCTATTCCGGGCAATGAATAGGCCGACTCATTAGCAAAGGTGGGCGCATTAAATGGTGACATATACGAAAGACCAATCTGCTTCAACGAATTTTTTAGTATTTGTCTTCAGAGGACACTCAACAGTTGGCAAACCTCGTGGAGCAATGGTGAACTTGGACGATGGCTACATTCGATTATCCCAAAGGTATCAACGAAGCTTTGGTTCGGGGGGATGGATGTGGGTCGGGATTTTATTCGTGTAATGTCCCGACTCATGTCCAACCACTAGATGCGCTTTTGCGGCGTATTGGGCTTGCGGAGAGTAGTCTGTGCGCTTGTGACGAGGGCTATCACGACATCGTGCACGTTGTCTGGGTATGCGCCGGGTACTTGGACGCCAGGTCTCAGTTAAAGGATCCCCTTCGGGCCCGAGGTAGACCACCCAATGTCCCAGTCCGAGATATGCTGGCAAATCGTGATTTCCCCTATATGTCCCTTATTTATACTTTCATAAAAACGATAAATGTCCCAATTTAGCCCCTCTCTTTTTATTTCTCGTTTTAGAAGTTTTCTCCTGCCTTGTGGGACCGATCAGCTCCAGACTGCAACTATGTAACCGCCGTCGCACTTACCACTTACCAGCGACTCGAGGTCCGAAGGATTCCCTTTGAAGGATTCCCCGCGGGTCCGAAGAATACCATCCGCCAATCCGACCTACTAGACTGAGCCGCTAATTTGTTTCGCTGATCTCCCGTTTGCCCGAAAGTTGCAAGTTTTGCTCTTCTCTCCCGGTCACCATCTACGCTTTCTCTCCCCTGTCTTTGATACAACTGCTTCTACAGCCCCCCTCTGAATATCTTGACCAAGCATAAGTCTCCGCCAAAAAGTTCAAATTTGTATTCTGTATTCATAGTTTTAAGATAGTTGTAATTTTACCTCTTTGTTAAAACTATTGTTCCCCATCTTGTAAATAGAATTGTATCCCTAGTTTTAAAACACCTGTGAATTTTATCATAAATATTTGTTCCCCCTTTTGTGTACCAAACTATATTATTAGTTTTAAGATAACTGTAAATATTTCCTAAAAAAACTATTACTATTGAATTCCTTGTTTTAAAATCTTTCATAAACAAAATCTTTTGCCCCCTCTCTTGTATATAGAATCTAATTTCTAGTCTTAAGATAGCTGTAAAATGTTTCTCTTTTATAAAAAAAAAATTCAACATTGTAACCTCCTAGTTTTAAAATGTCCAAAATGTAAAAACAAAAGAATTTGGCACCGCCAAGCTAACGCATTTGTGCCTATCAAATAAACGAAATGAATAAAAAAAATATCATGCTATAAATTCGGATCGGGAACCTGATTCCACATTAAACAAAGCAATACTGCCAGTTTATTTTCTTTTGTAAAATATGTTATAAAACCTACTTTTCCGGCTCCGTTAAACTACCATATTGAGCCGAATCAAATAAATAAATGGCTCAAAGCTATCTTTAACAGATATGAAAGAAAAAATTCTTGGTTTGATCTATTATTTCTACCACAATTTAAAAAATAAACTATATCGTGATTTTTGGACAACCCCATATTCGAGTTTATTCGAGTAAAATATCATTATCTCTATATAAAAATGAAATGGTTTCCGTGTGTCATCGCATAACTCAAGAACGAGATGACGGATTTCTTTGATTTTTGCATTATTTTCTGTGGAAGGTTCTTTAGCAGGATCACAAAATATTAACATTTTCTTGATCTACCTATTTGTGAAATTGGGACATTTTTAGTTTAGGATTTTTTGTACAGTTTGTCATCATATGTAGTTACGTAGTAAAATGTCATTGGGTACAGTTTTTCCGCGACGGTGCTTTTTTGTTAAAAAGTTTTATTCAAACATTCTTTGGATTAGCGCATAGCTTTGAAAATCCGCATAAAAAAAACCGCATAATTTTGAAAATCTGCATAAAAACACATAAGGTGTGAAATATTTTTCAATATTAAAGAGCCATAGTACCGTAAACCGGGGTGACTTTGATCATCGGGGTGACTTTGATCACTCGAAACTTTTTTCGTAGATCGCTTATTAAACCAGAATAGTCTACCGATTCATTTTAATTTGAAATGATTTTTACTCTAAACTTATAAAATACTGATTTGTTATACTTTTTGAGTATATTGTTCGGTTTTTGTGTACAAAAACTACAAAAAACCGAAATTTGACTTTACCTGATTTTTACGAAACTTCGTAAAGTGTCTATTTTTTATAAAACAAATAAATCTCAGATTTGAGCAAGAGTAATAAATTACAAGCGAGTTTTTATTTTCCTTTAGGTTGGGATATGCTAAATTTAGTTTTAAGTGTTTGTTTATTTTTAATACATTTTTTTGTGAAACTAGTTGGCAATTATTTCAAATTATTTTAAGCTAAAATTCGCAACATTTTTTATTGTTCAATATTCCAACGTGTTAAAAAGGATGAAACTTTTTGTACATTGATAAAGCACTGAAATAAAACAATTTTAGCAGTTTTAAAGGTTTTCAGAATCTTTTATTTTAATTGAACACAAATTATACGAATTTTGGTTACTCGAATTTTACAGTACATTGAAATACTTTGTTTAATACCAATTAACATCTATTTAACAATGAGTATCTTTCCAGAATTAGTTTAAACAAACATTTGAATGAAAAACATTGAACATGCAGGTTATCAAAGTCACCCCGGAACACGAAAACGGACTTCAACTTAAAATCATTTTTGAAAAAAGACTGTAAGCGGACAATTGTAGGTAAAACCATCCAATCTTGTTCTCCATACATCAGTACATGGTTTAAAAATATTAAACTTGAATAAAATGTGTTGCGTCTAAAAATATATAATGATTACTTCGAAAAGTGATCAATGTCACCCCGGTTTACGGTATCGCTATTGCGTGGTGGTTACCTTAGACGTGAAGAATGCTGCAATAGTACTAGCCGGGAACCTATCGCCCATTCGCTGTACAGCATGAGTAACTCTGCAAGATATTACAGAGCTACTTTCAGTACCGAACACTGATCTATGAGACAGACAAGAGAGAATGACAACTACGACTGACATTCCTCGGCCCGACGCTGTGGAAAGCAATGTACGAAGGAGTATTGAAGCTGAACCTTCTCAGAGATGTAACGATTTTCGGTTTCGCGGATAATGTAGTGTTCCAAGTAATCGGAGAATCACTAGCAGAGCTAGAGGCACTCGCCACGGAATCGTCCCCATCACAAAACTGAGTTGGTATTTGTGAATGACTGGACTGTTGTCTAGAAAGGAATCGCGTATTACCTGTAGGACAGTTGAAAGCTGAAAGAGGCAGAGTCAAAGTTAAGTTAATGCAGTTAATCAACATATGTTGTCATTTACGATGAGTGTAAGTGCACAGTGTGATTCCATAGATGTCCGATATGGGATGCATTGTATAATTGTATAGGATTTATGGACTATCCGAGTAGATTGCGACAAAACTGGGAGCTAATTGACTCACGCAACGGGCATCGGTATCGGGAGAAATTCCGCCGCTGAGAAATAAATGACTCACTGAGATGACTCACGAAATCAGGAACTAAATGGCTCACAGAAACGGGAGCCACATGGCTCACGAAAGTTCACCACTGCGATTAACTGAATAGGTGTTCGGAGCTAAGCGGCTCGAATGTATGCTCTATTGTATCATTTTGTCATAACTTGTCATAGACAATATAAAATCATTTTCATACAAAGATATACCTTAAGTACCACCATTAAAGCTGAAATAGATTGTTAAAATCATGTAAATGGAAAAAGCGAAATTGAAACTTCAACAAAAAAAAAACATTCTATTCGAAATATCTCGTGATCTCGATCTTGTACAGGGTATCTATCTTCGGAAAACCTGTTCGGAAGATCAAGAGCTGTGAAAGACCAAATAGTTTTCAACTCTACCACTAGGTTGTGCCAGTGATCATGCTATTTTTTTAGTTCACTGTATCTCAAGATCGAATCAGCCTCCCCACGATATAACGCTTTGATGCAGTCTCGTGGGACAGAAGGAAGGAAGAAAAGTAAGGACTATTTTAAGTGGTTATGCACGAAAGTCAATGCTTTTTTGAAACTGGTTATGCAGTCATTGTCAATGCACTTTTCAATCTTTTCAACTTTACTATAATAAACACACACAGACATTTTCACATTTCGACGAACTGAATCTAGTGATATATGACACTCGACACTCCGGGTCTAGCTTGACAAGTCGAGTTTCAGAGTGATTGCATTCCTTATATGAAAAAGGCAAATATGAACTGATGATTCCTATACGTTTCGTAAATCCGTACGACTGCACAACAAGATGGGGAAAAATGCAAGTATTTTGAAGATGTACACTGAACAGAGCCAAATGACTATCATATACAAAACAAACAAATCTACAAGTTTTCAAACACAAGCAATAAACCAAACCTGCCGTTTTCACTATAGCTCCAAAAATTATAGTATGCACAGAACGTACGTTCGCCAGTCCATATGTAAAATGCTACAATCCTGTTTCTGTACATTGTTATCAAGCAGGATCATCTTTGAACAATTTTCATGCTTTTTGTGTAAAGTCGGTCCATGTGCCACTACAACGGTACGAAAACTATCCAAGCAACCAAAAGTTCGGATAATCCCTAAAAGTACTCCTTAATGTTCATATTAAGTTCTTAGTGATCATTCAAGCTTTTATTGGGAATCAGGAATCAGGAATCAGTAGCGTCTGGCTCAAATGGCACGTTCCCCATGTTGATCGGAGATTTGTGCCTTGCCAAGAATCGTCTTTTCATCATTTTCCTGATGGGAAGGATTGGGGAAGTGGTAAGGTTAGGGGTAAGGAAAACAACGACACAGAACAATTAAAACAGAGCATTCTGCACCCCCGGAGTGATGCTGAACGATCTGCAGGTGCTACAACAGCAGGAATAAAACTTCCAACCCCCGGAGGGATTTAGAACCTCTACTCAAACAGTGAGCGGATATATCAACACCCCCGAAAGGATATTGAGATAACAGAACGACAACACCCCCGAAGAGATATTGTCATTCAAATACGGCTAAAAAACTATAGCTCTTTATCACACTGGGTTAGGAACAAAAGCATATCCTTAAATTTCAGCTCTCTGTACATAGGTTCATCTATGTATGGAGAACCAAAAATCCGGATGCGCAATTGCATTAATACAGGGCAATTGCATATCAAATGATATGATGTTCCGTAATCGGATTCACAAAGATCACATGAATAATACTCAGCGCGCTGAATAGTAGCCATGTGATAATTGAGTTTGCAATGTCCAGTCAGTGCCCTGACCAAAATACTGCAGTTGTGCTTGGAAAAATGCAACAAATTTCTTGACATTTTCGGACTCACATCCGGCAGAAAAGCCTTTGTTTGAACGCAAGTTTGCAAGCTACGCCAATGGTTGGCATATTCGAATGCAGCCCAAGAGCGAATCTTGTGCTTTATCCAACTTATTGACAGTGGTAGAACTGGTTCTGGACCAACGAAATCAGTCGCAGCGCCAGCTCTAGCCAATTCGTCCGCCCATTCATTTCCAGTAATACCAGAATGACCGGGTACCCACAGAAGGTAGATAGCATTTGAAATGCTAAGTTCTTCGATTTGAGTTCGACATGCGATTACTAATTTCGATCTCGAATCTGCCGAACTAAGTGCTTTCAGGACAACCTGACTGTCAGAGCAAAAATAGATTCTTTTACCGCAAATTACCTGTTGAAGTGCGGATTGTACGCCACACAGAATCGCAAAGATTTCTGCTTGGAATACGGTACAGTATCTACCAAGCGCATGAGATTGGTTTAATCTCATCTCATGACAATAGACACCAGCACCGGCTCGGCCCTCCAACAAAGAACCGTCCGTATAACAAACTACGTATTCTTCAAGTTGTCGCTCCATGCAGCCAGACAGCCATTCCTCACGAAGAGGAATTCTCACATTGAAAGTTTTAGAAGGAAAACTACATGTGAGTTTAAGGTCACTGGGAGCAAGTGTATATTCATCCCAACTAACCATTTGGGGCCACAGTCTTGTGTGGCTAGTTACACGATCTATTGGGTTACTGTTCCAGAGCCCAGTAACCTTAAGACGGTGTGCACAAGAAAGTGCTTCTTGTTTCAGAAACACATGTAGTGGTTTTATGTTCAAGAGTGCCTCGAGAGCAGCAGTAGGTGTTGTCGAGAACGCACCAGTCATCGCCATCAAGACCATCCTCTGAAGATGGTTTAACTTTGATTGGATTGTCATGACTTCTCCCTTCTGCCACCAAACAAGGCACCCGTATGCCAGTATTGGTCTAACAAATGTTTTGTAGATCCACTGAATGTACTTGGGTTTGAGTCCCCAAGATTTGCCGAAAGCCCGTCTACATTGGCCAAAGGCCATGCAAGCTTTCTGGATCCTGAAATCGATGTGAGCTGTCCAATTAAGTTTTGAGTCGAGAATTACCCCAACGTACTTAACTTGATCTTCGACAATAATTTCAGAGTCAAAAAACTGCAACGGACGAGCTCCGGTTGTAATCTTTCGTTGCGTGAAAAGCACCATTGAGGTTTTATTTGGATTAACTGATAGTCCAACATGAAGACACCACCGCTCAACAACACATAAGGCTTGTTGCATCAAATCAAAAAGTGTGTTAATGCAAATACCGGTGATCATTATATGATAATCATCGGCGAAACCATACATCGGAAACCCAAGCGCATTAAGTTTCTTCAACAAGCCATCGGCGACAAGGTTCCATAGAAGTGGTGACAGCACACCACCTTGAGGACATCCGCAGACACTCAGTGCCCTTATCTTTACTTGTCTTAACGATAAGCACAGATGTCGGTTGTTATACATGGCGTGTAACCAGTTCGTGATATATGAAGCTACTCCATGACCTCGTGCTGCTTTCAAAATGGATTCGAAAGACACTTTGTCAAAAGCACCTTCAATATCGAGAAAAACTCGTAAACTTGATTGCTTTTGTGAAAAAGCTTTTTCAATGTTGTAGACAACATTGTGTAACAGGGTGGTAGTAGACTTCCCCCGCTGATATGCATGTTGCATTGCATGCAGCGGGTGCTCGCCCAAGCTACCATCCCGAATGTAGTGGTCGATTAAACGTTCCACTGATTTGAGAAGGAAGGAGGTCAGACTGATCGGTCTAAAGCTCTTTGCCTCCTCATAAGTGACGCGGCCACCTTTAGAAATGAATTTGACAGTTATTTCCCGCCACGCTAATGGAATGTATCCTGTTGCAAGACTGCAAGTAAGAACCTTTTTCAAAATATGCTTGAAGTGTTCATATCCTTTCTGTAGTAGAACTGGAATAATTCCGTCCTTTCCCGCAGACTTATACGGAGCAAAACTTTCAATCGCCCATTTGATCGATTCGGTTGTCACAATTCTACGAGCAAACGCCCAAGAATCAGAACCGCCTGAAAAGAACTCAGGGGCAGTCGTCAGTGATGGCTCCGTACAACCTGGAAAGTGTGTGTCAAAAAGACAGTTGAGTACCACATCTTCTTTAGATGAGTATTCACCATTAGCAGCTCTAATGGAACTGACATGAAAATCTTTCGATTTCGAAAGTAACTCATTTAATCTAGTAGTCTCGTTGAGACTTGAGACATTTGTGCAGAGGCTTTTCCAACCACTTCGCTCAGAGGATCGAAGGGCATTTCTGTATGCTTTGCGAGCCAACTTAAATGCCTCCGACCCGTCCCTGCGTCTGCGATTCCAAGCTCTCCTACATAACTTTTTGAGTCGAACAAGTTCGGTATTCCACCAAGGTGTTCCTCTAGAAGCACGCATAACTCAAAGCGGACAAGCCTCTTGGTATGCTGCTACTATGAGTGAGCTTGTTTTATCCACGACCTCATCCAAATCACTTGGAGATTCAATCGTCGGAAGATACCCATGAAACCTAGTCGCCAAGTCCTTTTGGTAGAGGTCCCAGTTCGTAGATTTGGGATTACGATAGGTGACGATATCTAGCAAGACGTTAAAATGATCAAAGACGATGTACTTATGATCAGATAACGACGGTTCGAGCTCGTTTGGAACGAGCCAGTTTGCCAACTCATGCGTCAACTGTCAGAGCAGAGAGTTACATCTAACACCTCTTCTCTGCCGGCTCGTGCAAATGTTGGGCGGTTTCCTGCATTAAGAATGTGCCGATTTGTACTACTTAAGTATTTCATCAATTCGGTGCCTCTCAAATTGATATCAGAGCTGCCCCAAGTTATGTGGTGGGAATTTGCATCACTGCCGATTATGAGAGGAAACCCATTTCTGCCACAGTATGATACAACCCTTTTGAAATCATCAGAAGGTGATGGTTCATAATGCGGCAAATATGCCGAACAATAGACGTATTTCTTGTTTATGTTGTCAACAGTCATATTTACCATGACAGTACAAATATCACGAGTTGTGAGGTCCGATATAAGACAAGCGTCAATTGCACTATTCGCAAGTATACATGCACGAGGCATTTCACGTGGATTTGTCATGCCATTTTTGTTGAAAGCTACGAAGACGGGGTTAAGTAGCTTTCCAACATAGAAGTTTCCTTTATGGAAATACGGTTCTTGAACCAAAGCTATGGAAGCTTTCCCTTCCTGCACAAGGCGAGATAGATTCATAGTTGCTGTACGTTTATGCTGAAGATTAATTTGGGCTACTCTAACCATATTCGATTACAGCACTACACATTTCATCATCAGAACTTGTTGTACAGCAACTAGAAGATACCAAACACGTTGGCTTATAATCGCATATAGCGAACCCCGAAATGGGTATTAGGGACATGAACATCATTTGAATCTCACGATTTGCGAAGAAACGAACGTCCACTGTGTCAGAGATTCGCATAACACAGCAAGGGTAAGACCCACAACACTCCGTGCGCGACTGGCATATTTTAGTCCTGCCAGCCATTCAGTCCTCGGCACGGAGTAACACCTTGACTTGAGGACTCCTGTTTTCAGTCGCCTCCTACGACATGGGAACAGGAACCCAGTGGATCAATTCTTGGTTGAAATACTTCAACCCGCCGGATGCCACACGGCCTCTAGGCTGGTTTTGTCCGGAGAAAGATAATAGAGTTATCAACCTCCTAGTGGACCACAGCCAGTTACTGGGGAGTTCGCCCGGCTCTTCCCAGGCACCGTTCGCCATTGAGAATATTTTAAACCCTCTCAACAATTTTACCTATAGAACGGGTCGCATGACACTATGGAATTGGGGTTCCCTGTTTGGTGTTACCACCGGAACAGGTAGCCCGTAGTGTAATTCTTAGCCGGTTGAAACAACCACTACCGACACTACACGGCTTATCTAGGCTGTTCGGAGAAAGAAGCTGACATTGATGGACAGCTCCCATAGATGGTCCACGTCCACGAGAACAATCGCAGGAAAATGTAAAATGAAAAAATATACTTTTTTGTTTTAATAAAAATAAATATTTATTTTTTGTTTGCCATCCCCTTCAGAAAAAAAATTGTACTTTGATTGAAATTGACATAATTTTTAAAAAAGATTTGTAATGGCCTCAATAATCTAAAATAAAAATATGAACATTTAATGTCTTTTGTTTAAGCATGTGCATTCACGAGGATCTATCTTTCGAATAAATTCGCTTCAGGTGATGCCCTAAAAATTAAAAGGAAGCTGCATAAAAACGAATCGCATAACTTTAAAAATCCGCATCAAAACCGTCTAACTTTGCAAATCCCCATGAAAAAACCTCATAATTTTGAAAATCCGCATAAAAAAGTCGCATAAAAAACCACACAAAAAAGACTTCAGTGTACATTGCACAGTCGAAGAAATCCGACCAAAAAGGCTTCTGATTAGGAGCCTGATTTGATGAAAACCGGTAATGTTCCGGATCTTCAAAGCCCCATATCTCCGAACCCAAGGGCGTGCGTGCGGTGAACAAATTTGATTGCATCTTGATTGAGTTTTCCGCAACTTTAACACATTCATGCCCATGTTGTTTATGGACAACAACGTTTTTAAACAGCTATAACTTTTGATTGAGGCAAAATTTGCTCACAAAAACAAGTAAGGCTAATAAAAGTGACTATTGTCTTTCATTTGAGTATTAATAGTTCTAAAGACCAGCTCTAGAACTGAAGTTATTGCAATTAGTCTGACTGGATTCCGATAGAGCAGTGCTGGCAGGAACAGTTTACGTTGACGACGGAAAATGAATTTTTCATATATCTTCGTTATGTTGCAATATTATTAAAAATTGATACAACTTATCAACTTAGGCTGTCTTTGGTTACATTTTCCCCGCAATTGGACTATTGTAAATATTCTAGGAGAATTGTATTGAGCATTGGAAGGTGAAATTTGATCAGCTTCTAGCACTGCGAGGGAAGATCCTATCTTTATGAAAAAGGTTTTTCATGTTTCTTGATCCCACCGTTTTCAAGTAAAAATAGTTTTGAAACTCTACATTCACGAGAAAAAAGTTGGGCATGAAAGGGTTAAGGGTAGAATTCTTTGTACTTTTACTGCGGCTTCCGAAATAGGCCTCAGATTTGATGAAAACCAGTAATGTTCTGGATCTTCAAAGCCCCACATCTGCGTGCGTGAACAAATTTGAGTGCATTTTATTTCCTAAAAAAAATCCGTAATTTTTGGTGTACATATTGTCATACTTTTTCAGCGGCTTCCAATTAATTGCCTTCTTGGTCGGAATTCTTCCACTGTGCATTAGTGTGAATTCCGGAGAAACAGTCGCGAATGTGCCATCAATGAGCCAATACCGGGAGTCAGCCAGTCACTGAAGATTTGTTATCGCTGTAAATATCAAAATGTGGCTGAATTGACCTTCGCGATTTGAACCCTCATTCCTCATTTTTGGTTAAGGCACATAACGTGTCAATTCTGCCATACAAATCTATTTCAAGCCTTTAAAAGTGTTGTCATATTTCCCATTGTCATTACAAAATGACTCATTTTAGAAAACTTAAGTGTATTGAAATTAATCTACTTTATGATTTGATGCTTTCTCACTTGCATCGAATATAACTTTCACGAGTTTTACATGTAGTTCTATCTATACCTGGCGTATTTAAACTAACTAAAAACCAATACAAACGTTTTTAGACTGAGCTCGAAAATCCCGAGACCTTTGACCGGATTTTGTGTCCACTGAAATGAACACGTTTGTTTACTTGCTGTAGGTATACAAGGAGGACTGGTATTTTCAATAGGTGGATTTGGATTCAATCTCGGTGGGCCTTTAGAATAAACATAGCCTTCGGTCTTCACATCACCCGCAGCGAGTAGTTAATTTTATCAATTATGAGTGATTATGCGATTACAATGCACCCATAAACAATATTCCCAGCATCGATGGATTAATTTAGTTTGCCTCGTGGCCTGGCTGGTATTGTTTTGTTACCATATAGCTAAGCTCACATCAAGAAAATTGATCTTATCGAGTGCCGAGAAAATCACTGCTCGAATTAAATCCGGCGAACGGATTCAATCTTAATGCCACTTATTAGATATATAATTAATTTCCACCGAGTCCATCGTTGGGTGGTAATTAAATTACTCGCCTCCGGCGGGGAACTCTATGGGTAAGTAAGGATCAAACGTTCAGGTATACAATTATCCCCGTGTTATCAGATTTTGTCATCCCCTATAAAATACATCCCCTGGATATGAATTCACAGACCAGTTGTTTCAGTTATCGATTCACCACGATGTTCAGCAAGTTACAAGTTTTCGTCCTGTTCTGCTCCTTCGCAGCCACGGTAGTCTACTCGCAGGAAGACTACTGCAATCCGGACCTTTGTGATGCTGGCGTTGCTCATATTGGGTGTAACAACCCGAATCAACTGTCCAGCAATTGCAACGAAGCGTCCAAGTATACCTTTGACGATAAGCTGAAGAAGATCGTGCTGGACGAACACAACAACTACCGGAACCAGGTGGCCAAGGGTGAGCTGAAATGGTTGCCTTCCGCTTCGAACATGGTTCGAATGGTAAGTTCTTTGCTTGATTCTTTCAATACGTTATATGGTCTAATTCCAATTCGTTAAGGACTGGGACGACGATTTGGCCGCTTTGGCGGAACTGAATGCCAACCAGTGCGAGTTCGCGCATGACAAGTGTCACAACACGAAAAAATACCCGAACTCCGGACAAAATATCGCCTCGTGGGGAACTTCGGATGACAGCATCGATATCGACTCGGTGCTTAAAACGCTGGTTCAAGAATGGTGGGACGAGCGGCACTTTGCTGGACCGAAACTGATCAAGAGGTTGTTCGACAAGGAGAAGGCCCTGCACTTTACAATGTTGGTTCGATCGAATGCCAGTCGGGTTGGATGCGCTGCAATCAAGTACAAGAGCGGCGAATTTTTGTGGGTTCAGATGATCTGCAATTATTCCTACACCAACATGATCGGAACGGAGGTCTACAAGAAGGGAGACGCTTGTTCGGACTGCAAGAGTGGATGCGACAGCGAGTACGATGGATTGTGCAACAAGGACGAGGAGGTTGATGTATCATAGGTCTTTGTACGAATTTAATTATTTCTACAGAAATAAATTTGGTGGTGGAATTAAACACTTGTTGTTGTATTTATTCGAAACGTGATGACAGTATAGCGTGGTCGAATTTTTACGGTTAGAAGATTTTTATTTGTATCCTGTTGACTTTTGGAGTGGTTGTAAATTGCTGTATCTTTTTAAACGAGAAAAACAATCGGCCACATTTATCTAAAAACAGAGCCGGCGGAATACGTGGGTAGTATGGGTAGTAGTACCCACTCGAAAATTACCGAAGGGAGAATTAACCACTCGAAAATTTGGAGCAAACCACAACCTGAAATTAACCACGTAGTGTCTCACGCACAAAATGCATTCATCTAAAAAACTCGATGTACAACAATATCATATTCAACTTGCAGTTTTTAGACAAACTGAAAATCGCTGTCCGGACTTCATGAACCGGATCACCAACTGGCCTCCTTGGATCCACCGGAAACTCTTAGGAACAAATTTCCAGGTAGCTATTAGCATGTCAACCAAAAGAGAAGAGATAGCTAAATTCTATCGGGAGTTTAAAAATATGTGTGTGAGAGACTGGCGCTAGAACACTAGGCGCACGACCAGACAACATGTTTAATGTTGCGATAACCGTCACCACAAGTACAGAGACCGTTCTCCCCGACCCCAATACTCCAAAGATGCGCATTCAACGTACCATGATTGGCTTTGACCCGACTTTCATCCATCCCTTTAACCAAGGTTTGCTGATACCTTTCGGATTCCAAAATTTTCATTGCCCCACGAAATTTGATAAATTTTCAAGCGTCCTCTGACAAGATATACTGAAAAATTCATTGAAGCTACTTGATCTTTCATAAATATCTCCTTCTAATGCCTCAGTATCTGCCTTCTCATTACACAGAAGGAAGCAATGTGAAAGAACTCTAACTAATATTTGTATCTGGTGCGATTTTTCGTTTCGTCTGAATCAAGCCAGTCAAAACGTTGTACGCTTCCACTGGAGGAATTTCTTGTTTTGATTGGATTGTTTCGGATATAGTAGACGCGTAGCTCTTTGAATCAATGGGTACACTAAATACAGCGAAGACGAGTACAATGATAAATCTAACGTGCTAGGCCGAGCTGGTGGAGTTGACGCTCGTGTCATTTCCTTCGTAGTCAAGATGGTCATATTGAAATTGTCGCGAATATCATACATTAAGATAGATCGGTTATCATCGTGAAGACAAGCCCATGTCATTCCGTGGAAGTTGAAGTCACCTAGAACCACCTGAGGTGCGATGAACGCAATATCAATAAGTTTTTGTCTTTGATTCGGATTTGAAAAGCGACTATTTCAATACTTGGTACTGAACAAAGGCTAATCCGATTGAAATAATAGCACATTTTGATCCCTGGTCGGCAATGACTGGGCAGTGCGTAAGCCTCTTGTACCTGAAGGCATAAAATAGACCCCACTTGCGGTCCTTAGCTTCCTGCCCAGTAACTCCTAGCCCTGGCCTCCTCGTGGCGTCGACTGGGATACGAGTAACCTTAGTGAAGATCGGGTAACCAACCCCGGTGGGAACTTTGGTCGTATGCTGGCAGGGAAGGGGGGGTTACCCTTCTTCGGAAGGTGTAAACCTGTCCTGGTGTCCAGGTGGGACCCTAAGCAGTCCTGGCACGATGGCCCACCGGCGAGACAGGTGGTTGGCGTAGGCCCTATAAGCCGCTCCTTAAAAAACCCACATAACGAACAATACAGAAGAGAATACGACCCAGAGCAATCGGCAACGACCCAGGCGACGAATAAAGGATCACGATTGAAAACTCGGAACATGGAACAGCAGATCGCTCGACTTCGCAGGATGTGACAGGATAACCTACGACGAGCTACACCCCCGCAACTTCGATATCGTGGCGCTGCAGGAACTTTGCTGGACGGGACAGAAGGTGTGGAAAAGCGGACATCGAGCGGCTACCTTCTACCAGAGCTGTGGTACAACCAACGAGCTGGGAACCGGCTTCATAGTGCTGGGCAAGATGCGCCAACGTGTGATCGGGTGGCAGCCGATCAACGCAAGGATGTGCAAGTTGAGGATCAAAGGCCTTTTCTTCATCTACAGCATCATCAACGTGCACTGCCCACACAAAGGGAGACCCGACGACGAGAAAGAAGCGTTCTACATGCAGCTGGAGCAGACATACGACGGTTGCCCTCTGCGAGACGTGAAAATTGTCATCGGCGACATGAACGCACAGGTAGGAAGGGAGGCAATGTACAGACCGGTGATCGGGCCTAACAGCCTGCATTCCGTATCAAATGACAACGGCCAACGATGTGTGAACTTCGTAGCCTCCCGTGGAATGGTAATCCGAAGCACCTTCTTCCCTCGCAAAGATATCCACAAAGTCACCTGGAGATCACCGGACCAAGGAACAAAAAATCAAATCGACCATGTTCAAGTCGACGGTAGATTCTTCTCGGACATCACAAACGTCCGCACTTATCGCAGTGCGAATATAGATTCGGACCACCACCTGGTTGCAGTATGCTTGCGCTCAAAACTTTCGACAGTGCATAGCTCTCGTCGAAGCGGAACGCCGCGGCTAAACATCGAGCGGCTACAAGATGGCAGAGTGGCTCAAGAATACGCGCAGCAGTTGGAAGTGGCACTACCAACGGAAGAGCAGCTAAGCGCAGTTGCCCTTGAAGATGGCTGGAGAGATATCCGATCCGCCATAGGTAGCACCGCAGCCACTGCACTAGGTACGGTGGGCCCGGACCGAAGAAGCGACTGGTACGACGGCGAATGCGAGCAGTTAGTCGAAGAGAAGAATGCAGCTTGGGCGAGAATGCTGCAACACCGCACGAGGGCGAACGAGGCGCGATATAAACAGGCACGGAACAGGCAGAACTCGGTTTTCCGGACCAAAAAGCGCCAGCAGGAAGACCGAGATCGCGAAGCGATGGAGCAGCTGTACCGCGCTAAAGACACACGGAAATTCTACGAGAAGTTGAACCGCTCGCACAGGGGCCACGTACCACAGGCCGACATGTGCAGAGATACAAACGGGAATCTTCTCACGGACCAGTGTGAGGTGATCCAGAGGTGGCGGCAGCACTACGAAGAACACCTGAACGGCGATGCAGCAGACGACGAGGATGGCACGGTAACGCACCTGGGAGCACGCGCGGAAGGCAATACACTACCGGCTCCGGATCTCCAAGAAATCCAGGAGGAGATTAGCCGGCTCAAAAATAATAAAGCCGCTGGGGTTGACCAAATACCAAGCGAGCTACTAAAACACGGTGGTGAGCCACTGGCTAAAGCGCTGCACTGGGTGATTACCAAGATTTGGGAGGAGGAGATTTTACCGAAGGAGTGGATGGAAGGTGTCGTGTGTCCTATCTACAAAAAGGGCGACAAGCTGGATTGCTGTAATTACCGAGCAAATACCCTGCTGAACGCCGCCTACAAGGTACTCTCCCAAATACTATGCCGTCGACTATCACCAATTGCAAGAGAGTTCGTGGGGCAGTACCAGGCGGGTTTCATGAGCGAACGATCTACCACGGACCAGGTGTTCGCTCTTCGCCAAGTACTGCAGAAATGCCGCGAGTACAATGTGCCCACACATCATTTGTTCATCGACTTCAAAGCCGCATACGACACTATCGATCGAGATCAGCTATGGCAGATTATGCACGAGTACGGATTCCCGGACAAACTGACGCGATTAGTGAAGGCAACGATGGATCGGGTGATGTGCGTAGTACGTGTCTCAGGGACGCTCTCGAGTCCCTTCGAATCACGCAGAGGGTTACGGCAAGGTGATGGTCTCTCGTGTCTGTTATTCAACATCGCGCTGGAAGGTGTAATAAGAAGAGCAGGGATCGACACGAGTGGTACGATTTTCACAAAGTCCGTTCAGCTACTTGGCTTCGCCGATGACGTTGATATTATTGCACGAAACTTTGAGAAGATGGAGGAAGCCTACATCAGACTGAAAAGAGAAGCCAAGCGCGTCGGACTTGCCATCAACACGTCGAAGACAAAGTACATTATAGGAAGAGGTTCACGAGAAGAGATTGAGAACCGCCCGTTTCGAGTTTGCATCGGTGGCGACGAAATCGAGGTGGTTGAAGAGTTCGTGTACTTGGGCTCACTGGTGACCGCCGACAATGATACCAGCAGAGAGATTCGTAGACGCATCGTGGCAGGAAATCGTGCTTACTTTGGCCTCCGCAAGACACTTCGGTCGAACAGAGTTCGCCAATACGCTGATTAGACCGGTAGTTCTCTACGGGCACGAGACCTGGACCATGCTCGTGGAGGACCAACGCGCACTTGGTGTCTTCGAACGGAAAGTGCTGCGTACCATCTACGGTGGAGTGCAGATGGAAGACGGCACATGGAGACGGCGAATGAACCATGAGTTGCATCAGCTGTTGGGGAAGCCGCCCATCTGTCATACCGCGAAAATCGGACGATTTCGGTGGGCCGGGCACGTAGCCAGAATGTCGGACAATAGCCCGGTGAAAACGGTTCTCAATTGCAATCCGACTGGTACAAGAAGACGTGGTGCGCAGCGAGCACGATCGATCGACCAGGTGGAAGACGATTTGCGGACCCTTCGCAGACTGCGTGGCTGGCGACGCGCGGCCATGGACCGAGTGGAATGGAGGAATCTTTTATATACGGCACAGGCCACTTCGGCCTTAATCTGTTAATAAATAAATAAATGATCCCTAAAACGCTCCTACATAGTGTTTCTGCGTCTCTGAATAATAATGTTAAAATTGTGGAAGATCTATTTCGAAATTTAACCAAGTTTTCTATAATGCAAGTACATTGTATAAAACTTAGGAAAATAATACGAGTGACACACACACTCTTTGGTTTTGTAACAGCACCCATTAAGGGACACTTTCAGACGTTTACGAGGAAGCTCAGAAGAGGAAATGATTCTCCTCTTTCACATTACAAGCATTTCTTCTCGGAGTGGACTTCAAGAATGCTTCAATGTTTCCCCGTTTAATTTATATGTGGGATATGTCGACAGTTCATGCAGAGTCTCTCCACAGAAGGAAAACTTTTCACGATTCTTTCCGCATTTTCCGCTCCGTACCTTGTTTCTACAATTGGTAACCCTATTGTCTGCAACGTCGGTAGTTCATGCACAAAAAGGCGAACAGCAAGACGAGCCCCGTTCAAAAGAACAATGTTTGGAAGAACAGATCCGGCGAAATGCTCGAAATGAGGCCAATGGGAAATAAGTTGTTTTCTTACACTCCTCGATTGTTGCTTAACGCAATTGCTTGCATACCAGAATTTTCACTGACTGAAGCGAAGGGTTCTGGAAGGAGGCAATCCCATATTTCGCAATTTAGGCGCCTCCCAGAGACTACACCATCAATCTCTACATCACGGGCGGGTACGTATACAAATACTTATTCGTACACGCCCGAGTGTTGTTTAATTAGACCACACGTTATGGTCCGGAAGTAGACCGTCCAAGGGCCGGTTGTATTAGATGGATACGGTTAGATTGAAAAGGAGACTTATCGGCATTATTTTTGAAACCGGAGAAATATTCAAATCGTTCTCTGTCGGTCATCGGAGATATCTCCCCATTAGTCAATAATATCATGCGGGCCAAAGAAAGAAGGTTCTATAGCAGGGAATGCAACGAAATTGAAAAGAAAGAAATGATTGGTGCTTAGCTGTACAAATGTTCTATGTAGTATCAGTAACCAATAAATACATTTTTGCAAAGTCGTCGGTCATACAGCCTTTTGACAAAAGATGTTTCCAAATGAATACAAGCTATTATCAGGGAGTTTTCATTTTCAGTTACTCACGCCACACGGAATACCAGCGTATACAAATGATGACACTACATGACCTTGAATCGCGTACTAACAATAGCGTTATCAAACAATACATGTCCAACTACGGAGAAGTGGATACCGTTAAGGATGATACTTACAGGAACTTATTCTCAGGTCTCCGCAACGGAGTTTGTGTTGTGAGAATGTGTCCGACAAAATCTATACCCTCCTACCTGACCATCCAATGCAAACCACAAGGTGTTACATAAACTTAGCGAACATTGGTTACGCACCCAGGGCAAATTTATATGTGCCAGTACTGTGATCAACCGCTACCTCAGGAAAACTTTGCGCGGTGGCCGCTAAGGAAATTTCAATTGTTACGACCAAGACCGATACAAAGTCGTCGTACATGCTAAACAACAACCGGTTGTTAAACGACAGCGGACCGCGCAATTACAAACTCAACAACGATCTGTCTCAGTACCATTAAAGCAACTGCCATTAAAAACAGCGAAGCTACATCGATTATACAAACCAAGAACCTACACCACCAAAATGAATTAGATGCCTATGAAGACCGATCTATAACAGTGAACCATAAGCACAAGAAACAAAAAAATAGCATCCGATCGTCACTAACATGAATGTTGCTGAGGACGACGACATGGACGTGAATGACAACGCGAGAGAAAGCGGACTGAATCCGATCAGAAACACATAACTAAAATATTTCAAAACTATATCTCTTATTAGTTAATTTGTCAGTATAGGTGGTTAGCGGAACTTTCGTATCTATAGGTCATAGTGTGCTTTGTTTCTTTAGCCCTAGTAGGCGGGGATCAAGTTACCACACATTTTTACAAAACCTCGTTTTGGCATGATTTTCAAAACTGTTCATATTACTGACAGGACATAGTATTCGGATTTACACATTATTCATAGCTCTTACAAATTCGAATTGACTACAACGTGGCGAATTTTGCAACTAAACTTTTTATTTCATTGAAAAGTTATCAGAAAAAAACAAAAGTGGGATCAAGCGTACCCACTCTCCCCTATCATTAAACTACAATAAATACATATAATTTTCTCTAAAAACGTTTTATGCTTAATTATACTTCCAATTGAAAGTGTGGCGATTTTAAATTGGCTTTACTTTTTGCAGGATACATAAGTCAAATGATGTAAAAATATGTTTTAAAAATTTCCAGTCGGCTCAAACGAAAACACAATTTTAATTATTCGTAAACTATTTCCATGCATCAATAGTTTATGAGTTATCTGGGATTAAAAAATCGTCAATTGTATAAACTTCAAAAAAAAATCGTATTGCAAAAACGTGAGGATTATCTAGTGCTGAAGACCACAAAAAATTTTTTTCGAGGAAATTGAAAATGTTTAATGTTAATTTATAAGCCTTATTAAAATAGGATGATAGTAAGATAAATACTTTGGTAGCCTTTTTTTGAGCAACCAGTTTGTAGATTCAGGAAATAAATGAAACAACATAAATTTCAATCACAAAATAAAATGACTGTTTTATAATCTAGCAGAAATCTAACCGATAATAAAGGCTTTACACAACTGAAAGTTTTTAAGCTGTAATTTCGTTAAGATCGGTCCAGCGGTTGCTGAGATAATTACATGACATTAGTGCACATACATACATACCCACACACACACAAACACGGAGTTTTGCTAGGATATGGTGGGGTTTGGATTGGGCTCTGTTGAACCTCTAAAAAAGCCACTACTCCGAAAGCAGCTCCGACGAAGCGAGTCTGTGCCGCTTCTGCTAAGATCCCCAGATTCCATTAATCTAATAGCAATAAAAGCACTCTAGCCCAAACCGGAGTGCCAACCGGCACATCAGGATCGATGCCAGTAACACCCTGATTATGGCATACTGGCCATGGCAAACGTCAACGGACAGGACACGGATTTCGAATTGGACGACGACCTCGGGCTGACAGGCGTGCTGTTCTACTCCCTGAATAAGGAAGGATGACACCGACTTGAAATGGCGAGTGGGCTAACAGCACGGCTGCCTCCGTCCAAATAAAACCCTGGCAGGTCTCCGGGTACGTTCAAAACTCGTCACCATTTAGTTGGCGGTACTAGGTTCGGTTGGAGCATTCCCGATTTACGCCGATCCGGGCTCTGAACACTACTCCCCATGAAGGATAGTGTCAACCCTTACATGACCTCCCTGCTGCTTTGGTAGTGTACATAATCATGGGATCACGGGAGGCGACTATGTGCAACGAGTGAAGATAGTTGCCCGGAGTTTAGACCCAAAAAAATGGAGCAAGAAACTTACACATGCGAAGTAGACGCGGCGAATCCCTTCGCCAAAAGCGGTTTAACGAAGTCACCGCCTCGGCAAAGCCAACCAGTGCAACAACAGCACGACCAGGAGAAACTGCTGCCGCAGCTTCAACACCAGGAGCAGCCTCAATAGCACCAGCAGCCGCAGCCGCAGCTCCAACAGAAGCAGCAAAAGCAGGAGGGGAGCGCCTGGTTTAAAATACCAAGCATGCCGAGTATAGCAGTAGCTAAAAAATTGGTGGACGAACTGCACGACTTTGTTGACAAAAGAAGTAACGTGCCCAAGGATATCAAGACACTGGTCCTGAAGATACAAGGAAACCTCGGATTGGTCGTCAAGGAATGGAGAACCTTGGAGCAGAAAGCGGAGGTAACCGGAAAGGAGCTGTTGGTGGCCAAGAAGTCCTTGGAAATAAGGCGATGCGAGACCAGGAGGTTCCAAGAAGCACAACGAAGCAACCACCAAGAAGCGTAGCGAACGAAGCAACCACCAACATGGTTAAAAACACCAAATGGGAAGTTGTCGGCAACACCAAACGGAGGGCGAACAACAAGGATAGGTCTGAAAAGCGAAAGCTTTTCAAGGGACGTAGCTCTCATAGTCAAAGCCAACGATGACTCATACGAGAAGGTACTGCGCGCAATGAGGACAAACCCGGCACTCAACGAGCTGGGTTCAGATGTCAAGAAAATCAGGCGCACCCGCACCAGAGAGATGATCCTGGAACTGAAAAAGGATCCGAAGTCAAGCAGCTCTACTTATAAGGAGCTCACCGAGAAAGCAATAGGCGAAGCGGTAAAAGTGAGAACCGTGTGCCCGGAAGCAACCATCCAATGTAAGGACCTGGATGAGATATCCTCGGAAGAAGCGGCTTCGGTTAGGCTTGCAGTCGAAGCAGCAAACAAGGCACTTAAAATTGGGAAGATCAAAGTTGGCTGGTCGGTATGTCCATTGAGCGTCTCTCAGCGACCGGAAGTGTGCTTCAAGTGTCAAGAGATCGGCCACCTGGCGAGAAATTGCAGTGGACCTGACAGGAGCAAATTATGCAGAAGGTGCGGGGAAGAAGGCCACATGGCACAAGACTGCCGGCAGGCTCCGAAGAAGGTAACAACCACGTTACAGGAGGCCCACGATGTCCGGCCTTCAAACAGGCGACTGCAACAAAATCACAGTGGAGGTAACGCAAATCAACCAACCACTGCAACACAACACAACACTTGCTGCGGCAATCTGTAGCGGAGTCTAAATGCGATATAGCTATCATTTCGGAGTCTTACCGTATCCCGGTCAGCGATGGAAACTGGATAGCAGATAACGCAAAACCAGCGGCGATTTGGACGACGGGGACATATCCATTTCAGGAAGGTCTATCGTGCAGATGAAGGTTTCTTAATCGCCAAAATCAATAGAGTCTTCTTCTGCAGTTGCTATACACCCCCGCGGTGAACGACCGATCGATTCACAGAAATGCTCGACAAGCTGACAGAGGAGCTCATCGATCGGAGACCTGTCGTTATAGCCAGCGACTTAAACGCTTGGGCAGTAGAATGGGGCAGCCGATTCACTAACTCAAGGGGGAGAAGCCTACTCGAGGCCTTTGCAAAGCTGAACATAGATGTTGCAAACGATGGTACGACGGTCGACATTCAGTTATTGACGGTACCTTCTGCAGCCCAGGGCTGGTTGGAAGTTTAAATTGGAGAGTGTGCGAGGGATACACCCACAGCGACCACCAAGCGATCCGGTACACTATCGGAAGCAGTAGACAGTCGGAAGCGCGTATGATCCAATCAAACGAGCGGAGGTGGAAAACAACGAAGTTCGACAAGGGAGTCTCTGTCGAAGCGTTAAGGCGTGGAGATGAAGTGACAACGGCATTAGCAAGAGCGTGCGATGCAACCATGCCAAGAGAAGGTAAACCAAGGTACACTCGCCGCCCAGCCTTCTGGTGGAATTCGGCGATTGCCGACCTACGTACATGCTGCCACCGAGCCCAGAGGAAGATGCAGAGAGCCCGAAACGTCGCGGAAAGAGATGCTCAAAGACCAGCGTATAAGGCGGCAAGAGCCGCACTTAACAAGGAAATCAAGCTCAGTAATAAAGCCTGCCTAGAAGAGCTTTATCGCAACGTCAATTCGAACCCGTGGGGCGACACCTACCGAGTTGCCATGGCGAAGATAAGATGACCGGCAGTGCCACCGGATAGGTGCCCGGAGAGGATGAGAGCCATCGTAGAAGCACTATTCCCGCAGCATGGACAGCCTGGCCGCCCACGCCATACGGGACGCAGTATGACTACGAAGAAGAAGCTCGAGTAACCAACGAGGAGCTGATGGTGGTGGCAAAAACCTTGAGAATCAAAAAGGCCCCGGGACCAGACGGTATCCCCAACGTGGCTGTGAAAACAGCAATCCTACCGAACCCGGATATGTTTAGGAGTGCGTTGCAAAAGTGCTTCGACGATGGTGACTTCCCCGACATCTGGAAGCGACAAAAGCTGATGCTGTTGCCGAAGCCAGGCAAGCCCCCTGGAGATCCTTCAGCATACAGGCCGATATGCCTGTTGGATACAGTCGGCAAAGTGCTTGAAAGAGTAATCCTTAACAGGCTTACAACATACACAGAGGGAGAGAATGGACTATCCAATATGCAGTTCGATTTCCGGAAAGGTAGATCCACTGTGGACGCCATACGAACGGTCGTGGAAACTATGGAGGCTGCACAGAAGCAAAAGAGAAGAGGAAACCGCTACTGCGGAGTGGTTACACTGTACGTAAAAAATGCCTTCAACAGTGCTAGCTGGGCTGCAATCGCCGATTCGCTGCACAGACTGAAAGTTCCCGAGTACCTCTGCAGGATCCTGAGGAGCAACTTCCAGAACCGGCAACTGATCTACGAAACTGACGCCGGAAAAAGAAGTGTAACCGTAACAGCGGGCGTTCCACAGGGTTCCAGTCTCGGCCCAACTCTCTGGTATGCTATGTACGACGGAATGCTGAAGCTGAGCCTCCCCAGAGGCGTGAAGATTGTCGGTTTTGCGGACGACGTGGTGCTCCTAGTGACCGGCGAATCACTTTAGGAAGTGGAAATACTCACAACGGAGGCGATAGACGTTGTGGAAGACTGGATGCGCGAGAAGAAGCTGACGTTAGCTCACCACAAAACTAAAATGGTTCTGATAAGCAACCGAAAGTCAGTACAGCAGGCAAGAATTTCGGTCGGAGCGGGAAGCTAAACAACTGGGAGTGATGATAGGCGACCGGCTAAGCTTTAATAGCCACATCGACCATGCATGCGGGAGGGCCGTAAAAGTGATTTCGGCACTATCTCGGATCATGCCCAACAATTCGACGATCAGCAGCAGTAAAAAGCGACTACTGGCGAGTGTTTCCACATCGGTGCTCAGATATGCAGAACCTGCTTGGGTGACGGCACTGCAGACGAAGAGGAACACATCTCGGCTGAACAGCACGTTTAGGCTGATGGCCATGCGGGTGTCTAGCGCGTACCGAACTATCTCGTCAGAGGCAGCCTACGTGATAGGTGGAACTATTCCCATAAATCTCCTACTCGAAGAAGATAGCGAGTGTTATAGGGATCGAGGCACGAGAGGAGTCCGTAAACGAGTCCGAGCTGACACCTTAATCAAGTGGCAGCATCAGTGAGATAACGCTGTTAACTGCAGATGGACCCATCGACTAATTCCACGCTTGTCGGTCTGGGTGAACAGAGCACACGGGGAGGTGAACTTCCACATGATGCAGTTCTTGTCAGGTCACGGCTGTTTCAAAAAGTATCTGAACAGGTTCGGCAACGCGAGTTCGCCGTTCTGCATCGCGTGCGGTGATGCAGAGGAGACGCCTGAGCATGTTGTCCTCGAATGCCCGCGATTCGAGCACGAGTAAAACGAAATGAGAACCATTGTCGGTGAGGACGTTAACATGAACAATATTGTTCAAAGAATGTGCGCGGATAAAGAAAAACGGGACGCGGTGAACAGAACAGTCGTTCAAATCATGTCAGCGTTGCAACGAAGCTGGCGAGAGGAGCAACGACCATCAAAGTAGCAGTACACGGCTTCGAGCCATCGAAGCTCCGATGAACTGGAAGTTACACTCCAACTGGAATCGCCGGATCAACCATGGTGTAGACTAGGTCCACCGACGGGGACATGTAGTACATGTAGTAGTACGCGACGTAGCACCGGGTTCGGGTCGTCGGGGCGCCAGTGAACCGGACGTCAGGCTTCACCGGAATCGCCGGACCGACCTCGACACCCTACCGGGTAGCTCGAGAGTAGGCTAGATCCACCGCCGGGGATTAGACCGAGTAGACCGCATCGTACAGCTAGCGGTGGGTCGTTGGGGCGCCAGTGAACCCGGAGCTATGCTCCACTCGGAATTGCTGGGTGGACCTCAGCACTTACTGGCTGGCCCGTTGAGTAGACTTGATTCACCGCCGGGAACTAGATCGAGCAGATCGGGACGATGCGGAGAGCTAAATGGCTCACGGAAACGAACAACGGTATCGGCGGAAATCTAACGCTCGGTTTCGGGAGAACCTCTCTCGCCGGGGAATTCTCCGTCGGAGTAGGCTAGATCCACTGCTAAATGGCACCGTACAGGGAGCCAAAGGGCTCAAGAAATTGTGGTGCTAAAACAAAAGAAGAATCGATATCGGGAGAGCTTCCTTCGCCGGGGAATTCTCCGTCGGCGTAAGCTAGATTCACCGCCGGGGACTAGACTGAGTAGACCGCGACGAGATACCACCAGTCGCAGGTCGTCGGGGCATCAGCGAACCGGACGCACTGCTCCACCGAAATCGCCAAACTGACCTCGACACCTGGTTGGTTGGCTCAGTTTCGGGAGAACTTCTCTCGCCGAGGAATTCTCCGTCGGAGTAGGCTAGGTCCATCGTCGGGGACTAGACCGAGTAGTTCGCGAACAAGTCTGGTGCTCAACGAGTAAACGGCGCTGAATGGTGCGAGAAGGGAGTTGCGGTGCTAACTGGCACAAGGGAACCGAAGGGCTCGGTGAATTAGACAGTCTGAAGTTTGCTGCCCAGATTGTCTTCGTAGGGGAGGAGCACTCGACTCACAGCCAGCTTTCCGGCTGCCATGCAGAAATTGCCAGTCTGTGTGGATGGTGGGGAATTGGGGGTGTATCGAGGAGTGGGTCTGTAACCCTGCGGAAGAAACGAACTAGTAAATAGTTGAATTAGAGTGTGTGCTACGCACATAAAAACCCCTCCCCGAAGTAATGCCGTAAGGTAGTGCCGGGGAGGAATCAGGTTCTGGGCAAGAGCAGTGGTTTTTAGCGGGTCGGGTGATGGCAGCCCAAACCCGTTCTCTGAGACATTGGGGTTTTTGTACATTTTCCCTCAGGTCTCAGGGTTTTCCTGAAATTTTTTTACTGCCCTCTCAAAAAAAAAAGAAAAAGTGGTATATGAGACTCGGCCCTCCGGGCCTCGGAGTAATTTTTCAAAGTTTGAGCGAATCCTATACATTTATTTTGTAAGAAATATAAAAAGCCAATTGTTTGATCTTGGTAAAATTAGAACCACCCTAACTGTTGTTTCAACAAAAAGAAGGGACTCATAAACTACGAAAACTTTACCAAAAACATAATAAGGCTAAGTGGTTTGGTTTTAGTAAAATCCAAAAATACCTGCTAAATTTTCATTCTGAACCACCGTGCGGTGTGGACGAGAATGTAACCCGTCAGTTTAGTACTGGGTGAAAATATACCTACTTTTGCTTACTCTCTCCGCATATTTTGTTTACGCAAATTAATGCTCACCACTATCCCACATGATCGTTCACATTTCTCTCTGAAATTCGTTTGTATTTACTGCTGTGAACGTTTCGGTAGGTCTAAAGGGTATAAATACCTGGGGAATTTGATCGCGGGATTTGAGCCGGGTTTTTGTGCCGGATTTTGATCACAGAAAATTTTCCGCCGTTTTCCAAACTGTCAAAATTAAACTTCTGCTGCTTCTAAAAAATGCCAGTTGTTTCAGAACAGCACAGCTTTTTAAACGTAATAAAAACATAATTTTTCCCGACGGAAACAATTCATGTGGAATTGTTTCCGCCCGGATTTTCGGTGTGAGGACATTTTCCAGAATTGGGAATTTTGATTTTTCCGTGTGGGCTTTTTTCCGTCACGGAAAATCGAAAATCCATCTCCCATTAGAAATGGCTGGCGAACAAAATCTCGTGATTAAATTTCCGAGGCGTACAGAAGCCTTTAAATAGGTGTAGAAAACTTTATTCAGCTTTTTACGTACCATAATCTCAGTCTAAATTGTTCAGTTCGTAATACGTTTATTTGCCCTTTTTTGACAATAATCGTTTGCGTCAATCGCCCAGTGAGATTAAGTCATCCTACGTTAGTCCAATGCGTTGGATGTTCATTCAATGAACGCCCGACATCTTCAGCTGGGCGTTGCTGTCAAGCTGGCGTAAACGATTAATGTCAAAAAGGGCAATGAAACGTATTACGAACTGAACAATTTAGACCGCCATTATGACACGTAAAAAGTTGGATAAAGTTTTCTACACCTATTTAAAGGCTACTGTACACCCCGGGAATTTTGTGTAACTAGTGCTAAACTCGCTATTCAGCAAGCTATGGCGGCGGTAGTTGTGGCGGGCAGAGTATGTTATGGGTCGCGCAGCGAAGAAAAGAGAGGAAAAACGAGAGATCGATTCTACCCTTTTTTTCGGGAAGAAAATAGCACGCGTGTGAAAATCGGGCCCACAAGTTGATCCATGTTCATGAAAAATTCATGAATCTTCAGACTGGATCATTAACTCATTAAATTCAATTTTTGTAGTAGTGCTATAAAGTGGTCCTATTGTTTTTCGCTATTTTTTCAAGTCCAAATATAATTTCTTTTAATTTCAATGCAAAGGCGAGAAATATATATTCCATTCTGTTCTTATATACGAAAAGCAATCATAAATTAATTGATTTGCGTAAAAATAACTCGATATTCAAAGAGAGAGAATATAGTAAATGACTGATTTTCAATTTTGTATAAGGTGGTCTTATTGTTTTGTTCGTCACTGTATATGTAGGGATCTGGATAAAATAGAAAATGTGAAAATAAACTAGCCACATTTGCTCATGCTGTCGTACAGGGGCTTAGAATATTTCTTAAGGTAGAACAGAGAAAGGGCAAAAAACGAAAAAGCAGGTTTTTTCCACACCGTGTGTTAGATCTTCTTAAAAATCAATCAGTAGTACTGTAAGAACATTCTACATAAGCTGATTGATTTTTATGAAGATCTAACACACGGTGTTGAAAAAAATCTGATTTTTTTTGTTTTCGATTTTTGCCCATTCTCTGCCCAACCTTAATTTGTAATAAAGGGACCGTTGTGAATCTGGTTCAATCATTCATCCGAGAAACATCTATATCTCGAATCTCACTCTAGTTAAAACTATTTGCACACGAGGCGTCAGGACACACGCCACAAAAATATTCTCTACGGATTTTGTTCTAACTATTCCAACCATTCCAACACTAGCTGTTACCGCGTTGGAATAGCTAGAACAAAATCCTTAACTGATAACGGCTGTACTGGATCAACAGGGGGACCGTGAGAGCTTGTATCGTTGATGGTGCAGGCAATCGAAATGATTGGTATGGAGTAAACCTATATATTATAAATAAAATATTCCATCATCGATCTGCCCCGAAGCAAGATTCTCATCGGCCTATTGAATTGGAATAATTGGTAAACAAAAAAATAACACCAGATGGTACTTTATTAAGTTACTGGGAATGGGATGAAATAAATTACGGGATTAATCTGTGAATTCATTGTTTTCGATCGTATCGAGTGTAGTGTTAATAGCAAAGAGTACGAGTTGTACCCGAAGGGTTGTTTGGACTGAGGGCATAATATTGACGGTAAACGACGCACAATCAACAAAATTATATTAATCGTTTAGTTGATCTTGCTTGTAATGATCATAGTAGTCTAAAATTAAAAACTTTAAGTGTGTATCGAAACTTGAATAATTTAGAAAAAAACCAGTGGCAGAAAATGACTGTTAAATAATTACATCAGCCAAATTGATGCCGACAAGAGCTCCATATATTGTGCAGTTTCTCTTCAAACAGGGAAATGATTAAATAAATTTTAATTACATTATCCGAGCCATTATTTAATATTGTTCCGTTCTAGTAGATTTCAATGGTACACCGGAGAGCTACTTTATTCGGAATTGTTTCTGGATCTCGCGCGGTAAACCGATGTAATTGTTTCCATGTTCATGATCGATTTACGAGGAAAATAATTTTAAAATACTTTTCTGTGATTGAATTACTTTGCTTTGCTCATCGGTGTGTTCCATTTCATTAACCGTATCGATTTTATTCCCGCATAATATCAATCGCTTTGGCGCCATAAAGTAGGGCTACGGTTCCTCAACAACTTCCACAATTTGTTCCCATTACATCGAACTAGATGTTCTTGGTGATAACTTGTTTCTACTGCTCTACATGTTATGCAAATACTACACAGATAATAACGATGATTGCGTGGGAAAACGCCTGCTTACCGCATCCCATTGTGCATCGTGCGAAAATTAGCACCATTGAACTTTTTTTTCTGAGCAACACCTCCGCTGAAAAACTTTACTTCGATCTCTTTAGATCAAACCATCAGCACCAAAGGCAATTCATTCAATGGGTGGGAAATTAGATTTTTAGAAGAAATAAACGGATGGATCAAGTTCAATTCCATAAACAATGAACTTTAAAATGTTATCTAGTTCACACAACCTCGCGGCTGGCTGATAATGAATAGCGGATTGACAGGTTGTATATTTACATTCGTCATTATGGATAATTTCTGGAATAAAATAATAGTTTTAATCAGGTTGATTGAAGGCTAAGATGGAAACGAATCAATTAAAACTGCGTGAAAAAAAATCTGAACGCTGGCATGAAAAACCGGGGACCAGGATCTCGGTTATAGGATGGAATATTGGATTACAACGTCAAAGTTCGCATCGAATAACCTTATTTTCCAAGCAATCTGTACCTGTGGAAAACTAAGAGACATTTTCGTCAAAAGATCAATTGTAAATTTTCTCGAGAAAGATTCGAATAGTTTATCCAATATATATGTTACAATAATATAGTAGACATTTTCTATATTCCTTTATGAGATAACGGTAATCTGTTTTCTATGCGTGTTTAGATTAGATTTCATTTTTCCCAAAATTAGTTTTCAACAGATTTCACGTGTTCTTTGGAAGTTGGTTTTAAAAATGTACAAATATTCTGATGTGTGTAGCCCAAAGTACGCAAGGCCTGCTTTCCTTTGACATTTCAGTATAACAACATGGTTCAAAATTACCTACAACATGTACAAATTACCTTATTTCCGAAATATATATGTACATATTTGGCAAACTGATACCTACAGTGACGTAAGTTACACACCAGCATTCTAAGGTTGTTCGCAATGCTGATGTATTTTATATGAGCTATTCTATTTTACTTTACCGACTAAAACAGATCCATCGCAATGCTGAGATGCAGTATTTTTCGAGCACTTTTTTGGAACAGAACAACTCGACTGTTTCGTTTAAAATTTTCCGCAATTTGAAATACGAATAGAATACTGTTTGAAATATTTTTCATTAGTTCACAGAGAACAAACGTTCAACTTCAGCTTTAAAGTTGTGTAAAAATTGAAAACGTTGTCGAATGTAGTTGGGATACTATCACCAGGTGCGCTACTGTCGTCATTTCATTTGGTGGGTGAGTTCGACCAGGGTTACCACATATATAGATTATTCTGTATTTTTAAGATTTTTCTAGATAATTTTCGATCAAGATTCTGTATTTACAGATTACAGATTTGTAGATATGTAGTACCCAGCCTATCAGAATTTCAAACAACACTTAAAAGGCACCATTATTTTTTGGGAAGCTTCTAGTTATTTTTTGAATACAGATTTTCGATACAGAATTTTTTTCCTGTGATGCAGATTTCCAGATTCTTTTCACGAAAATTATAGATTTTAATGTGGTAACCCTGAGTTCGACTGAATTGACAGCGGCTCGCTAGACATTTTAAGATACCTGACACAATTATACCTCTATCCAGTCAAACCATTCCGAAACCGATTCGGAATTCTGAGTGGATTCAAGATGGATTCCAGCTCAAATGCTACCACCGATTTGTGATATCTTAGAAATTACAATGTAAAATACCTTATAATATCCTATTTCAATGTGGAGTAACCTCCAACCGTTTATTCACTCACTGACATAACACACTGTCTGTCTTTTTGCTCACAGACACACGGACCCGTTAATCTCTAGATACCACATCCTCCCCTGGCAAACAATGAGAGACAAAACATCATGTTGCTATGAGCTAGTGTCCCAATGCGCCTTCAAGCTCCAAGCTGTCGATGTACCTTTGTGGTCGTTTTATTGTTCTGCCATTGCCTCGCCTTGGAACCGGCTCATCATCGTTCAATTCTTGACCTTCAATGCACTGGTCTTCAGATAAACGTTTCATAGACGATCTTTGATTAGAACTGCGTTGAGGTTGTGTCGATGATTCCGGTACGTCGTCCCGCGGTTTTACTATAAATAAATGAGAAAAAAAAATAGAGATTGTATAGGTGTAATTCAGCTTTTTGTTTTCACCATTGGAATTCGACTCGTCCTTTTTAACATATTTCTTCAAATCTTTAACATTTCTGTCATATGTTTTGTTTGTCGTCATATCCACGATGGTCGCTCTACCAGCTCCAGTTATTTGTACCACTTTGTGGAACGCATTTTTGTACGATGAGTCAGTCTTGTCTCGTTTCTGTTGAGCAACTAACACGGTATCGCCCACTCTGATTTGTGACTCGCGAGCACAGCGTCGTGTATCTTCCCTGGAATTACGAGTGAACTTCGCTTCTTTGTCACGATCACGTAACTCATCATCTATGATATTTCGTCGATCTGTACGCACATCCGGTAGCAGGCTCCTGACAGCTCGTCCAAACATGAGTTCCGCTGGCGGTACTTTTGTCACATGGTGTGGCCACTAGGGTGGGACAAAAAATAGAATCCAGCTCCGAGCAACTTTTCAGATACCATTTGGGTCCTAGAACAACTGTGCAAATTCTTAGCTCGATCCCTGAAACTATATTTTTGCGCCCACTGTTTAAAGTTTACATGGGATTTTGCATGGAAAAACTAACTTTCACAAAATAATTCCTCCGGAAGTCGCCCATTGCTTCCTAAAAATAAATCGTTATGTGGCTTTTATAGGAAATTTAACAAAGAAACGAAGTCTCGAAAACCACGAAACGATCTGACGCTTGAGAAAAAAGTTATTAAGCAGAAACCGATTGATGCTCTGACGATTGATAAAATGTTCATTTTTTCTAGCACCACTGCTGTTGGTTTTCCAATTCTATGCAATTTGGTTTGGTCTTCTCTTAATGTGTTTAAATTACTTATCTATGCTGTTTGGCCACTTCGCAAGGGGTTTGGGGGATAAATTGGGGCTTCTTTTGTACATAATAAGAGAAAGTTAAAAATTTTGTATATAATTCGACCGTCAGCAGCAGTGATGCTATGAAAAGTGAAAATTTCACCGATCTTCAGGGCATCAATCGGTTTTTTCTTAATAACTTTTTCCACAAGCATCAGATCGTTTCGTGGTCTTCTAGACTTTGTTTCCATGACAAATTTCCTATAAAAATCAGTCATCTATTTATTTTTAGGCGATAACGGGAGACTCTTGGAAGAATTATTTTGCAAAAGTAGATTTCCCCATACGAAATCCCATGTAAACTTTAAACCATGGGCGCAAAAATATAGTTTCACCGATCGAACTAAAAATTTACAGAGTTGTTCTGGGAGCTAAATGGGACCCAAAAAGTTACTCGGAGCGAAATTTTATTTTTTTCATATAACCATGTCCCACTCTAGTGGCCACGAGTTATACGCAGCTACATAGTCAGCCAAAACATCTTTCCAATTTTGCTTTCCAAGTTTTGCAATAGCCGAGATTTTATTTATACCTTGCATACTTCTTTCAACGAGACCATTTTCCGTGGGATTCATTGGAGTACTGTGGATAAGTTTTACGCCCCATTTGTCTTTTAGCCATGTTTGGAGTCCTACACTATTAAAAGGCGGCCCGTTGTCTGCTTTCAACGTTTTTGGAATGTAGTAGGTGTTGAAAACCCTGTGAAGTACTTTTTTTACGGCTTCGGTATCGGTTTTGTCCATAGGAATCGCAACAAGAAAACGAGAGTAGTTATCAGTCAGGACTAAGGCTTTCCAACTATGCAGATCGGAAGCGGTTGAAAAATCCATTGATACATAATCCCACGGATTTTTAGGAAGTTCAGTCATCGTGATGGGTGGAGGATGACTGTGTGTAGTAACTAGTTGGCATTCTGGGCAGCTTTTGACAAACTCTTCAACTTCTCGGTCCATCTTTGGCCACCATAATCCTTGTCTTAGGAAATTTTTCATTGTGGACATACCAGGGTGACTTCGGTGCGCTAACATTACAGCTCTACTTCGTAGTGTTTTTGGTATCACCATTTTCTCCTGCTTCATGAGTAAATCACTCTGCATATATAAATCTCCTTGAAATGCTTGATACTGCGAAATGTGAGCTGGCCATTTAACACTTTTGTTGAGCCATTTAATGACTTCCTGAAGTTCTTCGTCTTTGAGCAATTCCTCTCTAACTTCTTTGTTAGTCATCGCTAACAGTTCCTTATTCAGGGTAGCAGGGTTGGCTGTTACATTGCATAGCTCATATGGTTCCTTTTTCGCCCCAAACTCTTTATCGTTTCGCTTGACACACATTCTAGAAGCAGCATCAGCAATGTTATCCTTTCCTGCAACGTGTTCAAACGTATAACAAAAATGATCCATTCTAAGCAGCCAGCCTTCAGCTCTCGATATTACTCGTTTACCCACATCTTTGTGGTATTTATTCTTAGTCATGAACATTAAAGCTTCGCTATCAGATCTTAAAATAAAACTCCGTCCAAGAAGATAATAGGAAAATCTCTCCATAGCCCAAACGATGGACAAGGCTTCGCGATGTAGTTGTGGATATCGACATTCTACTGACGTTAAACTTTTAGATGCACAAGCGATAATACGATATTCTCCCGAGCACGCCTTTTGTTGCGCTAAAACTGCTCCAAGTCCCCACGGGGAGGCGTCTGTATAAAGGATAGTTTTGTCATTGTCGTCAAAGTATCCTCTTTTTATCAAATCATATTCTACAGCTTGCTTTAGCTCGTCAAACGCCTCTTGGTGAGGTTTATCCCATGTGAAACTTCGATTTACCGTTAACAGATCTCGTAACGGCTTGGTTCTGTGCGAAAAATGTTTAATGAACGGGCTAATGAAGGTTAACATCCCAATGAAACTACGAAGTTCATGAACATTTTTAGGCCTCTCGAACAACTGTATATCTGAGAGTTTCTTTCTCGTTGGGAGGATTCCAGTACCATCAATGGTGAAGCCGAGAATGTCTACCGTTGTCTGGTCATACGTTGACTTCTCCTCGTTAATTGTAAGGTTGTTCTCAGTCAACCTTCTCTTAACATCTTCCACATGCTTCCTTAGTTCCTCTAATGTTCGACCGTAAATTAAAATATCATCTAGATACACGATGACGTTTTTGCATTTAATCATGAGTCTCTCCATCACCTTCTGGAACAGTTCCGGGGCACATGACAATCCGAATGGTAGTCGTTTAAAACGCATCAAGCCATTAGCGGTCATAAAAGTGGTAAGATGACGGACTTCTTCATGCAGTTCTATGTGAAAGTATGCATCTTTTAGATCCAGTTTTGTAAAGAATAAAACCCCATCACCGTTAGGAATCTCTGTCCAGATTTTCTCCAGAGATGGCATGGGATACGGTTCGCGAATAATTGCCTTGTTGACTGCTCGATAATCTACGACAATCCGAAAATCGTTAGTACCTTTCGGAACTAGCACCATTCTCATTATCTGCTCTTTCAATAATTCCTTTAGCTTCCATAACCCTTAACCTTTCATTTGTATCTTTCTCGAATGCCTTTGGTATATTGTACCGGATAATTTGTTTCGGTGACACTGATTCGTCCATTTTAAATTTAACGCCGTCGATCGGAATTTTAGGGAAATCTTGTTGTTTGTCCGTCGGATTTGACATACATGGTTTAGAAATGTCGCCTTCTGTGACCCTACAGATTGTTGAGTCATCGTATTCATTAACGAAGACTTGATATCCAATACGTATTAAACCCAAACTGCATGCTGTCTCATAGCTGAGTAATGATATCAGGGCTCCATTAACTACGAAAAACTTGGCAAGTTGTAACGGGTGATGGCCGTTCGTAACGCTAATATAAGCTTTAAAGGAGCACTCGATATCCAGTGGTTGCTGATTTGCGTAACTTTTTATAACTTCTTCAGGATGGATAACCAGATCTTGAACTACAGTACGACAGTTTCGTTTAATCCTTTCCCATACATGAGGTGTGATTGTATTCACAGTAGCCCCAGAATCAATCATGAATTGTAGGCTTTCAGTTCCGATTGTGCAATCAATATACCTAGGGTCATCGGTCATTCGTGCGAGGTTTTTACTTCCAGTAATCAACTGTAATAAATAAATGAATAAATGCCAAACGTTTATAACTTATATTAAAATGATTTATTTCTTTAGCAGGATTAATTTTCTCTACTTGAACCTATCTAACTATCTTGTGATTGCTCACTATCTACCTGGTTGATTCTGCCAGCTTCATTTTTCACTTTTTCACGGTGATCGGCATAAGTCTGGATTCTGTGGTGTGTACCATTGTTATTTGATGATCGGCAAAAATCGGCGAAATGACCTAATTTCCCACATCCGTAACATTTTACACGAAAAGCTCTGCAATGTTTTGGTCCATGAGTTCGACCACATTTCGAACAATTAAATACAGCATCCCTGCCGCGCTCGATTTGCGTTTGTGGATTCCATGTGCGATGTCGTAAACCAGATCGTTCGCGCTCAGAACGAAAATTACGATAGGGTTCGTAACGATTTTGGGCGGATCTTGGCTTATGTAAATGCAAAGCATTCAACGGTTTCACCTCGACTGCTGTTTCACTAGCATACCTGTCACTTTTTGTTGACGTTGCTTCCTGAGCTTCCGATCTGATAAAATCAAGATGATTTCCATGGTTAATGATTTTCTCCAAGTTATTGTTGAAGATACTGGATATCTCATATAACTTTTCTGAGATCATTGGAATTGATCTTCTCAACAACGCTTGAATGAACTCTTCTTCCCGTTGCTGCTCACCGAAATCGCAGAATTTTGCTTGAGTTTCCAAGCGTAACACCCAATCAGCAAACGGTTCTGTCATTTTCATTTGCAGTTCCCGGAATTTCATTCGCTCTTTCGTCGTGTCGCAAGTTTGATTAAAATAGTTATTAAGAGCTGTGAGAGTTGCTTTGTAGATGTCTTCCGAACCACCCGGAACAAGTTTCTCTTGCATTTCAATTATAGTCAATAAGTAGTTTCCTGCAAAAATTTTTAACCCGGTTAGCTTCGTGATGGAATCCACGGGCGCCTTGCAAGAAACGATGCGTTCGTATTGATCACGAAATCGGATCCATTCCGCTTTACGCTTATTATTCGTTAATGAATCGTCGAATGGTTGCAGTGGCCATGACCCTGAAAGCCATTCCGCTTTTCGTTCCTTTCCTGCATCATTCTGACTAGGCTGTTGATTCATGTTGCAATCGGATGTATTTTCCGGGATCATCTGCTGTCGCTCTTCGATTCCGCCTAGCTGGTCAATCTCGTTTTCTGACTTTTCCGTGCGCGAAACGTCGCTTACATGCCAAAACCCACTCATTTTTTTCCTTCCTCCGAAAAATGCGACTGATGGTGCATAGGTTGCTTGTACAATAAATCCGTTTTTTCTACACGTTTCACATTTTAATGCTCTCGACATACGTCCACGCCAGTTGTTGTCTTCTCACTCTTCCTTGTTTTGAAATAGCTTCTAAATAGATCAGTGCAGCCGTTTACATCTGTGCACCCGACGTACGTTTCGATTGAGTATCTATTCGTCTTGTTCTTTGGTATGCTCCAACTTTATGAGAACACATGCACTACACACATACCTATTGGAATAGAAAAAGACACGTAATATAAACGCCAGAAAAATTTCTCTGGAAATGGTGAGCCTCAACCTATCCCAGCAAAAGGACTGGCGACTAGGTGGTTTCAACTAGATGCTGGCAAGCGGTAGGCAACTGGAACTTGGTTCTGGGCTACTCGCTGTAACCTGCCGCTTTATGGAAAAACTTGTTTGGGATGTTTAGCGTGCGGGTAGTCAGATAGAGTAAACAGATGTGATTAAATGTCATTTTGAAGGTATTAGTAACGGAATGAAAATTAAAGGTGTATGGAAATCATAATTGGTCACGTCACAAATTTATAGTAAGAGAGAGAGAGAGCAATAGCGTTGGCTTACTTCTGTAAAATGCACGCCATTGGTTTTGATTGTTGTTTTCAGCTTTTAGAATCTATGCTGTTTCTTTTAGCTTGGGTGTATTATTTAATTTGTCTTGAGCTTTACTCGACGAAATTTATCACCGGTCTTGGGCAAAACCCGACTCAGTGGAAAGTTATCTCTTGGCATTGAGCTGAAACTCTGCGCAAGTTTCGCATTGAATTTCTCTTGGCTTTAAGCTTAACTTAGCGCAAGTTGGATTTTGTACTTCTCTCTCCCTCTTGCATTCCCATTTCTTTCCGTCATATGTACTTGCGATTTTCAGCGCTTTTGTATCATTTTGATGGCTCATTACGTTGAACTTTATATATTCAATGAAATGCAACTATCGTGGCAGGATCGCCAATGTGATATCTTAGAAATTACAATGTAAAATACCTTATAATATCCTATTTCAATGTGGAGTAACCTCCAACCGTTTATTCACTCACTGACATAACACACTGTCTGTCTTTTTGCTCACAGACACACGGACCCGTTAATCTCTAGATACCACACGATTGAGTCGGAATCGATTGTTTCCTTTGAGCTGGAATCCATACTGAATCCACAAAGAACAGACATCCATGATCCAACAACAATATTTAAAAGGCGTGTGTGAACATTTGAATTAATATACGATAAACACTAGCGCCGCCACATCAACCTATCCCAACTATCCGTCAAATCCATTGCGGAACCGGTTCGAAATCCTGAATGGATTCAGTATGGAATCTTGCTCAAAGAAAACAACCGATTCCGTCTATCAGTTGATGCATTTGAGCTGGAGTTCATACTGGAAGTCCGAACCGGTTCCGGACTAGTTTGACTGGGTAGAGGAATAACCGCTGTCAATTCTGTCGAACTCTGCCACAAAACCTATTTTAATCCACCTAGCGGTGCAATTGTGCCTTTCTCAATCATGAATCACGAGAATGTGTGCGTTGTTTATATTCATTAAAAACTTTTAAATGCATATATTACATTTTATTATTATACATCACATGACAACTATATACAGGAAAATAAATCATTATTCGAGTTCTAAAATTTTGAAAAAGAAAAAATAGCCATTGTAATATTGAACTGAAAAAAGGTGCGAAATCGGCAAAGTCCCAAAAAGTCGATTTTTATAAAAAAAAATTTTTTCGAGATAACATAAAATCTCGACGTTTCATGCATTTTAAAGATGTTTGGCATCAAAAATACGAATTCGATTTCTGAAATTTCATGAGGTCCCCCCATTGAAAAAAAAATTGAGTTCCGGCTTATATGGGAATTTCATATGTGACCGGACGATTTAGTCTATATTTCCGGACCCATATAAGCGATCCGTACGAAATTTTATAGACATCTGTGGGGATATTATAGCTATCATTTGGGACTAAGTTTGTGAAAATCGGCCAAACCATTACCGGGAAACTGATGTGAGTTCGCAAATTTTGAAAGATGGCCGCTTTTCCCGGGCACTTCCGGAACCATCTATAGTGGTCAATGTAGTCAACGAAAGTTTGGTTGGCCGTCGGTGACCTAGAACAGCAAATTTAAGTTGTTTGAGAGACATTTTAGCGAAATTTTTACCTTTTTTGCTTTCATCGGAGTATCGGTTTGAATCACAATTTGCTATGTGATCGCACGCCACAACCTGTAACTCCGGAACCGGAAGTCGGATCGGGATGAAATTAAATAGCCATTTACGGGGACGCAATACCTTTCATTTGAGGCCAAGCTTAGTCGAATCGGTCTAGCCAATTTTAGATTTAGATACTTCCGCCGGGGCTTCCGGAACCGATGATGGTGGCCAATGTGGCCAAATAGACTTTGAATGGATGTTAGTGACCTAATACTACAAATCGAAGCAGTTGTGGTCATATTTTGGAAAAAAAATTCACCTTTATACATTCATTGCAGAATTTATTAAAATCGACATTTCCTTCGTGTTCGTACTCATCACCCTGTAATTCCGGAACCGGAAGTCGGATCCATTAGAAATTCAATAGCAGCCTATGGGAACGTTGCACCTTTCATTTGAGACTAAGTTTGTCAAAATCGGTTCAGCCATCTCTGAGAAAAACGAGTGACATTTTTGGTCACATACACACACACACATACGCACATACACACACACACATACATACATACACACATACATACACACACACAGAAATTTGCCGAACTCGACGAACTGAATCGAATGGTATATGTCACTCGGCCCTCCGGGCCTCCGTTAAAAAGTCGGTTTTCAGAGCAATTGCAATACCTTTCTATTGAAAAAGGCAAAAACATGACGACAGTAGCGCACCTGGCTTGGATATCCCAACTACCTTCGAAACCGTTAGAGATTTTACACAAGTTAAATGCTGAAGATGGACGTCTGTTCTCTGTGCTGAATCCATTCGAGATTCCGAACTGGTTCCGGAATGGGTTTGACGGGTATTTGGGATAAGGGATGGCGGCGCTAGTGTTTCTTCATTAGGGTGTTTAACCCTCTAAAAGGAAAGTAAAATTTGTGACTTCAAGAAGCATCGCTCCGAAGACCCAATGAAATCAATAGCCTCGTTTTGTCATTTTATCAGTAAATCGAAAGCACCAACAAATTTGAATTTATAACTACAAGTTCTTTAATGCTAGAGAACTGTAACTAGCCGGACCTCTGAGACCCCCTTGCCTTTTTGAGTTAGGTTAATTCCATTCATTCATTGAAACCTATTTTAATTCAAATAAGTTTTATGAACCCTTGAACGTTGCACTGGGGTAAAAATGTACCCCACGCCTTCTTTGGAGCCGTGTGAAAATGACAATTCGGCATTTACCGACCTGGGACCCTAACCATAACTCAATTTAGAGTTCCTAGTAAGAGTAGGAAAAGATGGTATACCAGCCAGTTTGCTTATATAGCCTTTGTGGAAGCAGGTGTCCAAGTTGGCGTGGGAACATTTGTACCCCAGTGTACGGTTGCCGTTAGTGTTTCGTCAGGTTTGGTGCTGTCAGTAGAAATGTGATTCGTGACAATGCCAGTTTAAATGCTGGTTGTTTTACTACGTAAGCAACAATTAGTATTATATAATCTTTTTTAATCATTTATTTAATTTATTTAATATAATATTGAAGCGGAATAAAATATCGTTCTCATTTTTGCTGATTTTTATTGTTTTATTGTTTAGTTTTTATAGTTTTTTCAAAGCAATGGCTCGCAAGTGTAATCTGCGAACAATAACAGCTGTAACAGTAACGTTGTGTGTTACCAATGTATTACTGATCAGAAATATTTTTTCATTTCAATTTCCACCCCATTTCGTGGAATTTTCCAAAACACGATTTTTAAACTTTCACTCCTCAAAATAATTGCACTTTTACAAAAATATCGAAATTCCATTTTATACCGTTCAAGACCATTCTTTCAAATTTTGGAATCATTTGATTTTTTTCAAATCGGTTGAAAATTCGCAAAGTTATAGTAATTTTTGTAAAAAAGTCCAAACCGCGGATTTTTCCTTTTTTTTGGTTCAAACCAATTTATGTATCATTGATTCAATAAATTACTTACTTTCACTTACACAGCTGTTTTCGCAATTAAAAAACGAAGAAAATTATGTATTATACATTTCTTTTGTTTGCATTTTTACCTGCGAAAATTGCGATCAAATGCGCGGGGTACATTTATACCCCAGTGCAACGTTCTAGGGTGCAGAACGCAAGTGCAACGTTCTAGGGTTAATATATTTCGCGGATGTCTGTTCGCTGTGATAGACTGCCCGCAATGCTGTGGTGTATTGCGAATATTTTCTTAAATCCACATTGCGGCTTTTCAGTCATGCGCCCATTTAACCCATTCATGCCCATGTTGTTTGTGGACAACAACGTTTTTAAACAACTATAACTTTTGATTGAGGCAAGATTTTCTCACAATAACAAGTAACGCTAATAAACGTGACTATTGCCTTTCATTTGAGTATTAACAGTTACAAGGATCAGTTCTAGAACTGAAGTTATTGCAATTAGTCTGATTGGATTCCGATGAAGCAGTGCAGCCAGAGACAGTTTACGTTGACGACGGAAAATAAATTTTTCATATATCTTCGTAATGTTGCAATATTATTGAAAACTGATAAAACTTATCAATTTAAACTATCTTTGGCTACGTTTTCCACGAAATTGGACTGTTTTTTTTTTTTTTCAATTTGTTTATTTGATAAGGCACGTATGCGTTAGCTTAAAGGTGCCATTTTTTCATTGTTTTACATTTTGAATTTCTTAAAACTAGGGGGATACACATTTCAATATTATTTTGTTTTATATAATAAAACTAAAAAAAAACTACAGCTAACTTATACATATAAAAGAGGGTATAATATAATATTCGTAAGATTTGGGGGACGGGTCATTTGTGTGTTCTTTGTATAGTAATTCACTTTATGATTTTTAGAAGGGAGATTGTAGAAAAAATAATTATTAACTAAGCGGAACATTTTACAAGCTTATTAACTAGAGATAACTAGAAAGAGTGGTTCAAGATTAAGGGGAATTAATTAGGGCTATTTTAAAGTAGTGGTACTGTTGCGCATTTCTTAACGAGATTAAATATTGTTCAACTAAAACTAGAAGATAGGGGGGCACATAAATTTTGGGAAGATATTCAAGGGGAGAAGGGAGTGAAGTCATACATCTGTGTATCAGAGACATGGGAGGGTGGGTGGACAAGGCTGAAGGGGGGGGGGGGGGGGGTGAGATATAAACTTTCAGTTTCCGGCATCAGGAATTAACGGCCAGGATTACAGATTCGAATGGATTGATCAACTAACACTAGAAGATAGGGGGGGCACATAAGTTTTGGGAAGATATTCAAGGGGAGAAGGGGGTGAAGACATACATCTATGTATCAGAGACATGGGAGAGAGGGTGGACAAGACTGAACGGGGGGGGGGGGGATATAAACTTCAGTTTCCGGCATCAGGAATCAACGGCCAGGATTACAGATTCGAACGGATGTATCAAGTATTGGGACGCCGGGCGGTTTTCCTCGAGCCGGCAGGGGTTCCTCCAAACGATTTCGTAGTACGGCTCAGATACGGATCGGGAACACACCGCGCTGCGCGTGTGATGTTGTACTGTAGATCTCGTGTTGTTGGTTCATTCGACAGATGTTTTGTCTCGTCTTGGAGTCGTATCAAACCATCGTTGGGGTACGGTAGGCGGAAGAGGGTACTTCTGGGAATGATAAGAGAAAAGATAGGGGCATTTAAATTTGGATATTGATGGTTTTGAGGAACGTGTATATAAGGGACATGTAGAGAATATCGCGGCTTGCTAGTACATCTCGAACCGGGACATTGGGTGATCTTCCTCGGGCCCGAAGGGAATCGAATAGTTGAGATCTGGCAGAACAGTACTCGGCACATGCCCAGACAACATGTTCGATTTCGTGATAACCGTTGCCACAAGCGCAGACACCGCTATCCATGAGCCCAATACGCCGGAGATGTGCGTCCAGCGTGTAGTGATTGGACATGAGCCGAGACATCACGCGAATGAAATCCCGACCCACATCCATCCCTCTGAACCAAGGTTTCGTCGATACCTTAGGGATTATCGAATGTAGCCACCTTCCCAGTTCACCATTGCTCCATGATGTTTGCCAACTTTCGAGGGTTCTCTGATGAGTAATACTGAAAAATTCGCTGAAGCTAATTGGTCTTTCATATATGTCACCTTGCAAAGCGCCCGCCTTAGCTAAAGAGTCCGCTTCTTCATTACCTGGAATGGAGCAATGCGAGGGAACCCAAACTAAGGTAATCTTGTACGATCTTGCAGACAAAGCACGCAGGCGCTCCCAGATTTTCCCCAGAAAATATGGAATGTGCTTTCTCGGTTTCATTGAACGGAGAGCCTCGATTGAGCTGAGGCTATCCGAGACAATAAAGTAATGATCGGTGGGCAAAGTATCAATGATCCCAAGGGTATACTGAATAGCAGCAAGTTCTGCGACGTAAACTGAAGCAGGATCATTGAGTTTGAATGAGGCGGTGAGGTTTTGATTGAATATACCGAAGCCAGTGGAGCCGTCGAGGCTTGACCCGTCGGTGTAAAACATCTTGTTGCAGTCGACTTCTCGAAATTTACTATGAAAGATACTTGGGATCACTTGCGGGCGTATGTGATCCGGGATTCCACGAATCTCGTCTTTCATGGATGTGTCAAAGAAAACAGTTGAATCAGAAGCATGAAAGAGATTGACACGGTTGGGATAGTATGAAGAAGGATTGATATTTTGTGCCATGTAATCGAAGTACAAGGACATAAATCGGGTTTGAGAATTGAGCTCGATAAGCCTTTCGAAATTTGCAATTACTAACGGGTTCAAGATATCGCATCGGATGAGCAATCGATAGGAGAGTTCCCAAAATCGATTTTTCAGCGGAAGGACGCCCGCCAGCACTTCTAAACTCATCGTATGTGTCGAGTGCATACAACCCAAAGCAATACGCAAACAACAATATTGGATTCGCTCTAGTTTGATGAAATGTATGTTCGCAGCGGAGCGGAAACAGAAACTCCCGTACTCCATCACCGACAATATTGTTGTTTGGTACAGCCTGATCAGGTCTCCTGGGTGGGCACCCCACCATGTTCCGGTTATTGTACGGAGAAAGTTGATCCTTTGCTGGCACTTCTGTTTCAGATACCTAATGTGACATCCCCAGGTTCCTTTAGAGTCGAACCAGACCCCGAGATATTTGAAAGTTGAAACCTGAGCAATAGTTTGACCCATTAATTGAAGCTGTAGTTGCGCTGGTTCACGCTTCCTTGAAAATACGACTAGCTCAGTTTTCTCCGTGGAGAACTCGATACCTAGCTGGAGGGCCCAAGCAGACAAATTGTCCAAGGTATCTTGCAATGGTCCTTGCAGATCGACGGCTTTGGGACCTGTAATAGAGACCACACCGTCATCTGCAAGCTGCCTTAGCGTGCAGGAATTGACAAGACATTCGTCAATGTCATTCACGTAAAAGTTATAGAGAAGGGGGCTTAGACATGAGCCCTGGGGAAGACCCATGTAGCTAATTCGTGATGTCGATAAATCACCATGCGAAAAATGCATATGTTTTTCAGACAGCAAGTTTAGCAAAAAGTTGTTTAGAGTCGGTGAAAGACCATGCTGGTGCAGCTTCTCAGAAAGAATTTTGATAGAAACTGAATCAAAAGCCCCCTTTATATCTAGGAAAACTGATGCCATCTGCTCTTTGCTAGCATAAGCCATTTGAATTTCTGTTGAGAGCAACGCAAGACAATCGTTCGTCCCTTTGCCTTTGCGGAAACCAAATTGTGTATCTGACAGTAAGCCATTTGCTTCAACCCAATTATCGAGGCGAAACAAGATCATTTTCTCGAACAACTTTCGGATACAGGACAGCATCGCAATCGGTCGATACGAGTTGTGGTCGGAGGCTGGTTTTCCTGGTTTTTGAATGGCAATGACCTTCACTTGCCTCCAGTCATGAGGGACAATATTACCCTCAAGAAACTTATTAAATAAATTCAACAAGCGTCTCTTGGCAGAGTCTGGCAGATTCTTTAACAAGTTAAATTTGATTCTGTCTGGCCCTGGGGCTTTATTGTTACATGATAAGAGAGCAAGTGAGAACTCCACCATCGAAAACGGTGTTTCGTTCGCGTTATTGTGAGGGGACGCGGCGCGGTAGATCTTCTGTGCCGGGGCGGAATCCGGACAAACCTTCTTGGCAAAATCGAATATCCAACGGTTTGAATATTCCACGCTCTCATTGGTACTGTTTCGGTTTCGTAAGCGCCGGGCCGTACTCCAAAGAGTGCTCATCGATGTTTCTCTCGTTAGTCCGTCGACGAACCGGCGCCAGTAGCTACGTTTTTTGGCTTTTATCAAACTCTTCATGCGCGTTTCCGCCATCGCGTACTGTCGGTAGCTAGCTGGCAGCCCGTCGTCCCGGAAGGTCTTATACGCAGCGGCCTTCTCCGCGTACACCTCTGAGCACTCTTTGTCCCACCATGGATTGGGAGGACGCCCGCGTGAATTCGCGTCTGGTACGCGTTTAGTCTGAGCTTGAATCGCGGTATCGAGAATCAAGCCAGCCAGGAACCCGTACTCTTCCTCCGGAGGAAGCTCTTGTGTCGATTCTACTTTTTCGGATATCGCGGACGCGTAGCTCTTCCAATCAATATTTCGTGTGAGGTCATACGAAACATTGATTGTATTCGGTGGCCCTGAACCGTTAGCAATATTAATTACGATTGGCAGATGGTCGCTGCCGTGGGGATCAGAGACTACCTTCCACATGCAATCTAACCGCAGCGATGTCGAGCAGAGGGACAGATCTAAGGCGCTCGGTCGCGCTGGAGGGACAGGAATCCGTGTCATTTCACCCGTATTCAAAATAGTCATATTGAAGTTGTCGCAAAGCTCATGGAGTAGGGTAGATCGATTATCGTCATGAAGGCAACCCCATGCCGTGCCGTGGGAGTTAAAGTCACCTAAAACTAGCCTCGGTGCGGGGAGGAGTTCCGCAATATCGCAAAGCCGTCGGTGGCTAACTGAGGCTCTAGGGGGGATGTAGGTGGAAGCAATGCAAAGTTCTTTGCCTTTAATTCTAGTTTGGCAAGCGACAACTTCAATGCCTGGTGTCGAGGGGAGGTCGATCCGATTGAAAGAATAGCACTTTTTGATCCCCAAAAGTACTCCTCCGTAAGAGTCTTCTCGATCCAAGCGAATAATATTAAAATCGTGGAAGTGTAGGGTTATTTCTGAAGTGAGCCATGTCTCGCATAGGGCAAATGCATCGCATTTCAAATTATTTAGTAAGATTTTAAACGAATCGATTTTCGGGATAATGCTTCTGCAATTCCACTGTAGAACAGTGATTAAATCCTTGACCTCGTTCGATGAATTAGCCATCGAAGGATACAATCGCTGAAAGGAGGGGCCATTTCGCAGTGAACTGCATCAAGAATGTTTTTACTGCGGGGAGAAAGCTTATCAAGATACTTTTAAGGGGGTCAGAAATGTTTAACGCTGTAAGAATACGGTCCACAATGTCAGAGAAATTTATTAAGCCAGCACTGTTTTCTTTCTCTGGCTGTGATATGGGAACACTTGGGGTTTTTGATGTTCCTGGAAGTGCTGGGAACTCCTTTTCTGAGCTCAGGTTACTGAGACCGGGAGCGACTTGCTTCGGTTTTGCACCAGTACTTCCTTGAGTAGTTATTTTAGGGGGACCATGAAGAGACACCTTCTGGCCTTTACGACGAAGCTTGGAAGAGGAAATATTTTTCCTTTTTCTACTACTTCTAGGCACAGCAGAAGATGTTCCCTCCTGGGGTTCATCACAGTCGCCTTCGTCAGTAGACAAGTTGGTAAAGATGTTCGTAGAGACAGGTGGCGTAGCTATCTTAAGCATTTCTGCAAAAGATCGCTTAGAGCGTCCCTGAAGGGAACGCTTAAGATTTTCCTCGCGCTGTTTGTACGCGGGACATGAAGGGAGATCATGTGGGTTTCCCCCACAGTAGAGGCACTTTTCGACATCTCTACCACAGGAATCATCCTCATGATTCCCACCGCATTTCCCACAGCGGGCTTTATTGCTACAATGGGAGGCTGTGTGTCCCAATTGTTTGCAATTAGTACAGTTCATGACCCGCGGCACAAATAGGCGAACAGGTAGACGAACCTTGTCAAAAAGGAGGTAATTAGGCAGGGCAGAGCCGGCGAAGGTCACCCGATAAGAGTCTGAGTTGACGTATGTTTTCTTCCCGTCAGCTGCGACTGATGCTGAATGCAAACGTTTGCATTCCAGTATCTTCACTGGCTTAAGCATGGGGTCTTTGAAACAGCCAGTCCCATATTTTAGCAGGTCCTCGCAATTCAGACTCGAATCGGAAACGACCCCACTGACTTCAACCCTGCTAGCTGGAATATACACCCTGTACTCCCTCGAAAAGGGCTCGTATCCAGCAATATCGTTTGCCTGAGTTGAACTGTTAACCACCACCCGAAGCTTATCAGGCCGAATTTTCGATATTTCTGTCACGGCCGAATACCGATCCGTCAGAACTCGAGAAATCTGCAACAGATTCAAACACTTTTTTTCTTTGGTCCGAAAGAAGATCACAAATGGCCCGGTGGCCGAGCTCGGATATACCTTGAGCCGGGGAGCCGATTTTATTTCGACGTCCATCTCACCTTGAGATGAACCGCCGTCAGGGGAAGTCATTTTTGCACGGGCCTATTGCCCAGTGCACGTTATTAAGACAACCAAGAAGGGAAAACGAAAACTAATACTTAGCTTGTGTATGTAACGGTATCCAGACGGCTTACTAGAAGAACACTGTTTCACTTCACTGACCGGCTAACGGTACTCAGAAACAGAAACACAAAAGAAGGGAAAAAATACTGAAACCTCAACTAGGCGCAGAGTGTGTAAATAACCTTGAACGCGGATTAACACTATTTGTCGCTATAGAGTGTACGGACCGATGACAAAAGACTTCTATCTCGACTGAGTGCTCGATAACGAATGAAATTGGACTGTTGTAAATATTCTAGGAGAAGTGCATTGAGCATTGATAGGTAAAAATTGAGCAGCTTCTAGCACTGCGAGGAAAGCATCTATCTGTATGAGAAAAATTTTTTTTCGTATTTCTTGAGCCCACCTTTTTCAAGGAAAAATAGTTTTGAACCCCTACTTGCACTAGAAAAAAGTTGGGCATGAAAGAGTTAATTTGCATCAGTGCGAGTGAGAAAACATTTTGACGTTTGTTTTTGTTTCGAGCACTCGAGTGTTTCCCATATATTAACAACTTGACGAAATACTAGATTGTCTCGAGATAGACAATAAATCTGTTTCCGATTGACAAGCAGTCGGATAATTTGGATCTGTCAAAAATACATCTAGAACACGGTGTTCCTACAGTTTATATATTGGGTGTACCCAATACGATGATATAGCCATCCTGTTCTGAATATTGTTTTCTTTGATTTTGTCATTGTTTATCACTTATGTGACACATATTGTTTCTTCTGCAGATATTCCGGTTTATTTTTTAACATCAATTCCGATATTCCGATGAAGCTTTTAAATATACCGATTTTTTTGTTTGCCTTAAAACACCGATTTTTAAATATTACAATTTCTTAATACTACGAATGGCTCTTTTTGAAAAGTGCCCATAACATTCCACATTAAGTAATCCGGAAATTGATTCAGAAATGTATCTGGATTGATCTCAGTAAATTTCATTACATATTAGAAAGAACTATAATTCAACGAATTTCACCGTTTTCAGAGCATTTTTGTTATTTTCTTGGTTCTTAACAACAAAGACTGTTGATGCCAATTTGTAGTTTTTTGAATGATTTTTCCATTTTGGCCGGCTGTAAAAAATCGTTAATGATCAAAATATTGCTTGCGATTTTGTAGGTTACAACTCCCGAGAATGTTGTCTTCTTTTAGGCGGGCAAAAACCGAAGTTGATTGGCTGAGTGATTCAGAAATGAGAATGCCCGCAGAATCGAAAAATCTTGTTCCGAGCAAGCCGCCATTTTGGACACCATTTTTGACACCTTACACTCGAAAAATTTTATTTTATAGATGAAACCATAATAAACATTTTGCAGAATAGCGCACATGTCTAAGTCATTTTACAGCTTCAAAAAAAAAATATTAAACATTAGGTACTTATTGCCACAATTATATAAGAAAACCCCCTTAATGAATTAATGAGGCACGCTCCTTTATATGGTGAAAATAGGAACTTTATCCTACATAAACTTCATACCGATGAATACCGAAATTTTATTAAGAGCCATACCAATATTATATGAAATAATAATATAAAATCAGGAGCAATTCTTGGCTTCTGCCGCCGGATGCCAAACTGGATTTGCCCGGAGCAAGGTAATAGTGATACCAACCACCTAGTGAACACCAAACCCTAGTATTCTGGTTGCAGTTGAAAACAGGGATTCCATTATGCCAGATTTATCTGGCATATCCAGACAAAAAGACAAACCTTTCATTCTGCCAGATTTTTAAGTTTTAGAAGCTGATACAGACACATTTTGGAAATTTGGGTAAAATTGTCCCAAATTTTACAAAAATCCATTGATGCAGATTCTATAAAAACAAAAATGTATACCAAATTTCGATGACTTTGAGGTCGCTGTCAAGTGCCAGATTTTGCCAGACATTTTTAGTTGAACTGTAAGATTTTCTTTGAAAAATAGTGGCAACCCTGGTTGAAAATCGAAAGACTGAACTTTCACTCATCGGTTTTTTCCCTATTTGCAGAGTGGGCAACTAATGCGCATCTTGTGTACATGATAGAGAATCAACTTGCGCCACATCTACACGAGTTCGAGTACGCTTTAGTTGCTTACGTTAATAAAAATAGGAGAAAACTTAAAAGCGCAAGTTCTCTATTTCGATTTTCAACTGCAACCAGAATATTAATAATTTGAAAATCGACGATGTTAAAAAAAACGAGCTTATTAAAAAGAGCTATTAGGTTTTTCCCCCGTGCCAAGACGAAAAATTCTCCCAAAAGGCACAGTTTATAAAGAACAGTTGCGCAAAGCCTGAAGCAAATCTACCTATCGAACACTCAAAATGTCTACCTATCGAACACGAAGAATAACAATGCTCGAATGCGTGGGGAGTATCGTTATTATGTGATCATAATTATAAGAAAAAATTCAATGATGTAATATTAACATTATTTCAAACCAGGAATATTTCGCTTAAAGATATAATTATTAAAAAAAAATATATGCACTGATATTTAAATTTCGTACTATTTAAAACACCGGAACAGCTCTGGGTAGTGTTAATAATGTTCCACTGACAGTGGAAATATGAAAGTATTCCTCATAGTTAAAGTGCAGCTAAAATTTTGACAAATTTGTGTATGCATTCCACTTATGTACTTATTCAAATTTATCTTACGCTGCAAATTCGACTGTTTTTATCACTCCCCAATCAGACGGCAAGCGGCAAAAATCAATACATTTCGTTCTTAGTAGCGGATCAGTTGGAATCCAGAAAAGCTTAAATTCTTTATACGATGTTATCGTACTAATTTTCACAAAATAAAACTAAACACTTAATTTTAAATTTTAAAATGCGCAAAATTAACTTCTAACTGAAGCGTTCGGATGAAGTCATTTGAAATTTAACTAAAAATAAAAGGTTGCCAAAATTTAAAAAAGATCAATGATTGATCCAATGTTGCCAATCCTCTTTACGCAACTCTACCATTAAAAACTCTGCCAAAAGGTAATAACTCGCGCTCGCAGATTAGTTCTTTGGTTGAAAATTTCACGTGTAGAGGTCGACACCTTGCACTATTTTATGGCACCTTGCATTCAACATTTGCTGCACGCAGAAAAATATCAGTACACCGAGCCAAAAGCAGTATTTCATAAGTCTCAGCATATGAACCAGCCTTCTGACGAAGCAATTGAACACTGTCAGAATGTCATAGGCAGGCTTATGAATTCATTTATCTTTATTCATGCACTCCATAGAAGTTAAAATAATGTATTTCTCAAGATTCCGCTCCATAAGGATTTCTTATGAAACCCATATGAGATATCCAGCCTTATTCTGCCTTACGACGGATCGCTTTTTCGAACAACGTGATTTGCATGCTCAATAACGACAGCAAAACCAAACGGGAGCCTGCTTCGATCGAACCACATTCGTTCGAAAATGTGATCCGTCGTAATGCAGAATAAGGCTGATCGTCGCTGTTGTGCTATCTTATGACAAACAAAAGAGATTATAACTACTAAAGAGAGTAAAGCGCTACTGTCTCCATGTATTCACGAACTGAAACATGGGGTCTCGCTCTAGCATATTGTATCTTATTACTTTGACATGTGTATACCCGGGGCAATATGTGTCAAAATTACGAGCCTAGCATTTGTAAGAGCGAGGTGATAAATTTTCAGTGCTAACAGCGACATACGACCTCTAGTAGTTATAATTTCTTTTATTGGCCATTAAAATTCGAGCCGTTATGAATGAGAGTGTGAAGCCGAAGCACCCTGCGGAAATTTTCAATAGTTGCATGCAACCTAGGATAGGATCCGCCAGCTCTGTCTACTGTTTTTGAACCAATTCTGAACCAGCTCGTGATTGGACGAAAGTGACATTGGCAAACGTTCGGCTTGGAAACTAAAAGTACTAAAGGGCTGCTTGGAAGTGTTGTCGTATTGTGATATAAAACGTAAAACAACGTTTGTTTACCGTTTTGTTTTTTTTGGTTTTCTTGAGATTCCGCTTTCTTTCCATAACGTCCGTCTGTAATTATGAAGTGAAAGGCATTTTCTGGCAGACGAATTCAAACATATTATCTCTCTTTTCGAAGTCTAACCGAGTAACTGACTATTTAGCCTAAGTATGAACATTATTTCAACTTCATGTAAAAATTGTCTTTGTTCCAGCGCCGAGTAAATTGGGAGTATTGTCTATCGCGGGATAATATAGCATTTCGTCGAGTTGTTGCTATATGGGATACACACGAGTGCGGTCGAAACAAAAACAAACGTCAAAATGTTTTCTCACTCGCACTGATGCAAACTTGATGGGCGCGTAATTCAACGCACGGCCCTGTGGCGCATGGCTGAAAAGTCGCAATGTGGATTTAAGAAAAGATTCGCAATACTTTGGGGCAAATCGTGAGAGTTATCCTGGAAATCGCTAGTTGTTCTTCTTTTAGTATTATCGATACAGTTGAATTTTACAGTTTTTAACCGCATCAATTATCGGTGGAAATAGGAGCGTGTTATTTTCTACTGCTGTTTTCTCCGAAAAAATCACATGAAGTACTGGAACAAACCTAAACACCTATACAAACTAAACAAAAATTAAGCCTTGCAAAAAAAGTAGTTTTAGAATATTTAAACCAAATGCGAACAGAGAAGATTGATCTTGTGAATGAGGTTGCTCGACTCAGAAAACAACTTACAAAAATTAAGAGCATGGAAATATTTTTCGTAATGGCCAACAACAAATCTCGACAAACATATGATTACGGCCTAAAAGCCAACTGTCAAAATCTACTTTGAATGGAAATTCCGGACAAACCGTTACACGCCAATCACAGATGTTGGTAGTAAATGAAAGAGAAAAGTTTTATCTTTCATAAACTGTTGTGAACTGTGTTCGACTAGTAACGGTTTGTCTAGAATTTCCATTCAAAGTGGATTTTGACAGTTGGCTTTTAGGCCGTAATCATATGTTTGTCGAGAAATATATATTATTTTGCTTTGCTGTATTCCGATGGAAGACCCGTAATGATCATTTAAATGCGGATATAAAGACTAAATCATTGATTTTTCCCGGAGCGTGAAATTGATACATAATATAGAATATTTTAATCAGAACAATTTAAGTTTTGGACACGACCGTAACAAAACAAATATTTTGGCAACATTGGTCGAGTGGGGGTATGTCGTTTTTAGCAGGGATTAGCAAAAAATAAGAAGAAGCCAGCTGGCGGATCCTATCCTAGCATGCAACCTTGCTCGCAATAATACTTTTACATCAGGCATGAGGCGAAAAACGTGAGAGCGTGAGAGCGTCACTTTTAGCTCATTTCAATTTGTTTACAAACAAAACATCTGGCGCTTGCTGACTAGCACCGAAGCCAGTTTCTTGTATTCCAGGTTCAAAATCCATGTCTACCGACGATGACAACTGGTCAATCCAGTGCTGCGAACTGGATGACCTGGTGCCGTCTCCAGAGGAACTGGAAGACGCATACGCTGCATTAGAAAATGGAACCTACTCGCTTGAGTTGAACTGGAAGTGTCCCGGCCGAAGGCCTCCCTCACCGGTACAGAAGGACGAACCAAAGGTAGCGGAGGTCGTGGAAAAGGAATCGTGAGTCGCCTTAGCTAGTAGTGCTTAAAACTTTTTCAGTAACAGGTTTGTTTTACAGACCAACCAAAAACAAAGAGTTTGATTTCATGGACGACGTTGCCCTGCCACAGATGCGTGTCCGAACGCAAAACAGCGGACCGAAGGGGTCCGCTAAAAAGAAGACAACCAATTTCGCTGGTGTTCTAGATCAGATGAAGAAACATGGGCGGCTAACGCCGCTGAAAGAGGGTGCTAGTAGCGCGGGTTCCAGTGGGACTGCCAGTACACCCACCACCGGTGGAAGCGTACCGTCTAGTTGAGCTGTTCGAATTAATAGTTTAGAAAATAAGAGTAAAACGTATTAATCGGAAAAAATAAATAATATTGAAAATGAAATTATTTATGACAAATATTGTATGTAACTATCATTTCATTATCGCTTTTGTTGGCTATTTTCGGTAAATTTAAGACTACGAGAAACGAAAACAATTAAATTGATCATCACCAGCACTTATTGTACAGCAACTAGAAGAAACCAAACACGTTGGCTAATAATCGCCTATAGCGAACCCCGAAATGGAGATTAGTGACATGACCATCATTTAAATTCCACAATTTGCGAAAAAACAAACGTCCACTGTGTCGCTTAACATAGCAAGGACAATACCCACGACACTTCGTTCGCCACTGGCATATTTTAATCATGCCAGCCATTCAGTCTTCGGCATAGAGAAACACTCGAGAGTTGCCTCATACATGGGATCTGGAACCCAGAAGATCAATTTTTGGCTGAGATACTTGAACACGCCAGATGTCACACGGCCTCTAGACTGGTTTGTCAGGAGAAATATATTAAAAAGCACTGTTTTTGTGCGAGTTAATGGAATGTTATTAAACATTTATTTATTTAGTGTTTCGACGTCGTTTCATCAGTAACTGACAGGACCGACGTGTTGGAAAATAAATCCTAAAAAAAGTCATCCTACTTGTATGTACGGTTGAACAAGTCGAGACTGACGTGTAGGGGTGTCTTCTCGTTCACGATCACAACCACGTTGCGCTTCACAGAGAAGACATCCTTAACGAGCACCTTCAGTCGTTGTTTTTTGGGTAACCGCTTGTACCCACCTTTCTTCCGAAGCGCCATGTTGCCGTATGGCAGTATCCGGTCAACACAAAGTGCGCCACGATGACGGACCTCTGGGTGGAGCCGGCGGTAATTACAAACCATCGAACGTACTTCCATCGCTGCTTTCGCCATGGCTGCTGTAAACGAACTGATGGAGTCAGGGATGCCAGGTGATGTTTTGAAAAATCTGTGCGCGGCCTATTTAAAAATCTGTGTCAAGGAAAACGTACAAATCTCGCCAAACATATGATTACGGCTTAAAAGCCAACTGTCAAAATTCTCTTTGAAAGAAAATTCCGGACAAACCGTTACTGGCTAAACACAGTTCATAGCAGTTAATGAAAGAGAAAACTTTTCTCTTTTGTACACTACCAGTTTATCTGTGTTTGGCGAGTAACGGTTTGTCTGGAATTTTGACAGTTGGCTTTTAAGCCGTAATCATATGTTTATCGAGAAATTTGGCTGAAAACAAGATGTGGTGACAATTTTTTTGGTTTTTGCGCGAGTCAAAAATTAAGCGCAAGGTAAAAAATTGAGAAATCTGTGCTAATCTGTGCATTCTAGAAGAAAGCTGTGAAAATCTGTGCGTTAAAACAGAAAACTGTGGAAATCTGTGTAGTTTTCGCAATCTGTGCAGCGTATTGAAAATCTGTGAAACACAGATAAATCTGTGCACCTGGTATCCCTGGATGGAGTAGTCAAAATCAAAGCTGATCGAAATTACAAAACACTCAGCTTGGTTATAAGGTTGCCTTTTCAGATCTACTGTTTGTAGATGCCACTTTAGATTGTGATTGCAAACTGATACACAGCGAATTGCGAAAGTACCAAATCACGTGATGTGGGTGCAGGAATCATGTTTCCCAGTTTAACATAGGGCGAATGAACATGTTAACAGATAATCACTATAAGGTGAATTGAACTTTGTTTTCTTTGGGTTTAAAATCATAATAAGTCATTAAAACTCAAAAACAATATGAATAAAAGGACCGAAAGGACAGCCGGTATCGATCAATATGATTAGTTTTCCAAATAAAAAACTTTTTGACGATTTAAGAAAGCCGTCAGTTTTTAGTTAGGGATGGTTGTGCTAAGATAGCACTAGCGTTTAAATGGAATTGCATTCAAATCTGCAATAAACAAACATTACTAATAAGACTACATTTCGAACATGGATGCAACGACATAGGAATTTGTTCTCAGTGAGGGCAGTCCATAAAACATGTTAACCATCTAATAATAAATCCCCAGAAGACCAGCTATTTTCCTCGTTCAACCATTAATCAGCCAAACTTTCTAACGTTTCCCGCCGATAGTGCAACCAGAAAAGTGCCCGAAACTCTGACTCATCCCAGCTGTTGAGCAAATCGCATTAGCACATGATTAGTAAAAATTACTACCCCCAAGACTAACTCTAATGTAAGCAAATGGATGCAATGTTCATATGAACCAACAAACAGAATTTCTCCTCCAGAGACACCCAGACTGCCGTTTTGAGCGCCGAACCGAGCACCCAACAACCAAACCGACCGATCGACGGACGCAAGCAGCTGGGGCTAATCCACATCAATCCAAGAGATCCCGAACCACCAAAGACGATGCGCGATGGCGGCGGCAGAGGCAGTGGTCGATGATATTTTTGTCGAAACGGAATTGAGTGCCTACTCCTTCATCCATTCCTTTTTCCCATTCCGTGGTTTGGCCTCTTTAGCGTCAATGCGCACCATTGAGGCGGCGGTGGCGGCGGCTTTGCAAAACACACATGTTCTGCCTGCCCGCATGCGTGGGGCCAAACCAACGTATAGATGGGCTGATTGAAGAACGCGATTTTTCTTCTCGCTGAATGTTACTGATGTAAACATAAGCTATGTGTAGTGGATTAGCGCATAATGTTTGGATGCTGGTGTGGTACTTGCGGCGGCTGCAAAGATCTAAGCCTGGTTCATTCAAATTTTGTTCCAATTAATGAGTCGTTGCGCCGAAAGGTCATCACTAGTATGATTAAAAAAAACTTTTAACTGGAAATTTAATACGCCAAGCTCTTGACAGTAACTGAAGCAATTTGCAGTCAAATTGGTTTCTGTTATAAAAGAAATGTATAGAATTCGCTTAAACTTTGAAAACTTTTTCCAAGGCCCCGTAGGGCAGAGTGTCATATATCAATCGACTCAGCTCGACAAATTGGGACAATGTCTGTATGTGTATGTGTGGGTGTAAGTATGCGCACTTAGAAATAAAAATATGATGAGTTCGCATACTTTCTATTCCCGTCTCTTTTATTATGCAGTGATTTTTATGAATTTCTAGCATATACTTCTAGTAAGCATTCAATGAGTGGACAGACCGAATATATCCAATGGATAAAAGTTATTGCAGAAGAAACGAGAGGCAAATAGAAAAGTATGCTATAGATGAATAAATAAAGTTCTGTTCTGCGTGTACACTAATATCATGCAATTCACTCAGCAACAGCTGAACGCTTAACGAAATTAGTTTCAAATGAAAGGCCTAACGTGACCATTTGACACTATTGTGCTTGCAGAAATAAATCAAAATATCGGCGCGACCAATTTGACATTGGCCTCTGTGTATAAAGGACGCTATCACCGCAGACAAATATTGTGCCTTGCAGGATAATCATTCGATATGCGATTATATGAAAGCTCAATCCAGATAGGTGCGTGACAGCCGCCTATATAAATTCATAAGCAGCTTATTCTTTGAAGCTTTTTAAAAGCACAAAGCCTCCAGAAAAATAAACAAACATTGCAAGAGAAGATCCTCTACATTCATTTGCAATAGAGACTGATTATCTCTCCTATAGTTCGCTTATGTTCGACAGTCTAGTGAAGTATGATAGTATAATTCATGTCATAAGTGAGCTATACTGTTTTCGAATCAAATTAGTACGTTGAAGAAATTGAAGAACAATTGCGCTTGTTTAGCATTTTTCTGTACTAGGGAAGGTTAAGCAACCCCTTTTACAGATTACCATCGTGAGTGGTTGATTGGTGTTACAGAAATGGTACACATGAGTTTTACGACTTCCAAATCTTAATTTCTTTGCGTACATATTTCAAAATTATAAATGAATAAATTAGTTTAGTTGAATTAGAAGAACGTCATCCGACAATTTAGTGAACCTTTTTTCGGAATATAAACGATTTATTCTTTCTCTCGGTGGTTTTAGTGCGAAGAAAAAATAGAACAACGACCTTACAGAGACAGGAAACTGAGATACAGTGGGCCGAAAAAATTACATGCTCAAGTTCACTAGCGCCTCCTAGCGGAAGAATCCCATATTATTCGATGTACAACCTCGAAGGTTTTAATCTCGTGAGCAACTTTTCCGAATGCACTTACTCGCTAAAAAATCAGGAAATTGAGATAAAGGGCTTACACGAAATTATTGCGAAACCGAAAATGTCATGCCAATTTTCTTATAATGTTTAAAATCAAACCAAAATTTTAGGGTAGTTTTATACATATATTTACTTCAAAAATCAAAAGAAAAGTTAATCGATGGAGCCTTGAGTGTAAAATTGAACGCATTTTCGCTTGATGCCCTCCATCAAAGACTTTACAGTGTAATCCGGTACCAGTTTCTCAGGTTTTTTTTCCATTTTCTTAACATGTCCTCGTCTTTGACTATCTTCTTGCTCTTCCGAAGTTCCCGCTTCATCATTGCCCAGTACTGCTCCACCGGGCGCAGCTCCGGACAGTTTGACGGATTCATGTCCTTTGGAACAAAATGGACAGAATTGGCCTCATACCACTCCAGGACACTTTTAGAATAGTGGCATGATGCCAAATCTGGCCAAAATAGCGGAGCTTCGTCGTGCTGCTGCAAGAACGGTAAAAGGCACTTCTCGAGGCACTCAGATTTGTAGATCTCGCCATTTACTGTGCCATTTGTCACGAAAGGCTCACTCCTCAGTCCGCAAGAGCAGATGGCCTGCCAAATGAGATATTTGGAGGCGAACTTCGACATTTTCTTCTTCTTAAATTTGTCGTCCACATAGAACTTGCTCTTGCTGGTGAAAAACTCCAACCCCAGAATTTGCTTAAAATCGGCTTTTATATACGTTTCGTCGTCCATCACACAGCAGCCATATTTTGTCAGCATCTTCTCGTAGAGCTTCCGTGTCCGAGTTTTAGCTGTCGATTGTTGCCGCTCATCGCGGTTTGGAAAGTTCTGTGCCTTATATGTATGTACTCCAGCTCTCTTCTTTGCATTCTGGACGTAGCTCTGCGACATGCCGATCTTTTTAGCCAAATTACGGCTTGAGACGATGGGATTTGCTTTAATCATCCGCTTCACCTTTCCCTCCGTCTTTTTGCTCTCCGGTCCCGGTTTTCTTCCAGCTCCTTTGTCGTGGTCCAACGTCAACCGCTCCTGGAACCGCTGCAACACTCTGGAGACAGTTGAATAGTGAATGTTCAACATTTTTCCCATCTGCCACAGGTCAGGAAATTCCAGGTGTTTGGAAAGAATTTGTTCTGTCGACTCGCGTTGGTTCACCTCCCTTTTCGTTGAATCGAAAAACACGACTTCGAGTTTGACAGCATGTAAACAATGCACATCCATGAGAAAGTGTGCAAAATTTGGTTGATTTTTACCCAATAATAAAAAAGTTATGCCCTGTTGAATGTGTCGCAATAATTTCGTGTTCGCCCTTTACATTAGGTTGAACAACTGACAGCTCACTAACGCCGCCTAACGGTAGTTTTCTGAAGTATCTGTGTCTTGGAGAGAATCTTCAGACACTGTTCTTTTCTTTATGTCGATGCGCTGCCCGTTATTTCTATCGTCGTATGTGAAAATGGTCATGGGTTGTTCGCGATCGTAAACTATTTTTCTGGATTTAAACCAGTTAACTTTTTTGGTTTTATCTCATCCAATTTACGATTGGTTATTAATTTGTTAATTTCTGATATCGATACGAAATGTTCCATATTCATTTTTGCAACAATGAATCGGTACAATTTATTTCGCATTTTCGATCACAGAAATTCATCTATCTGGAGTTTCAACGCATTTATAGCGTTTTAACGTTGTTCAGTTATTCCAAATTGTCTGTCACAACTATTATAACTATGCCCCGACAAAAAAATGTTGTTCTATTAAACCCATATCACTTATAAACAGAAAATGTAGAAGCAGCTTTACAGTTGCTGGAATATGCTCACGAAAATACTGCTGAACACAAGAACCGATTTCTTGTCCACCTCTACTTGGCACATTTTCCGACCACACGTACATGAACGCTGCAATCTGCAAATAATGCCGGAAGGTTAAGTGTCAAATAATTCAGATTGAAAAAAAAAACTAAGAAGCACCCGATCAGTGATGTACCGCCGGGAAAAATTCCATCTTCCCGGGTTTTTATTTTGGGTTTTTAGCGGGTTTTTTTTTCCCAAATCGTAACCGTAACATAGGTTTTTAAGTTTTATCGATTTTATGAGGTTCTTTTAACGTTTTAAAAAATCTAGCATTTATATTCGAACGACCGAAAATAAAAGCCGCAAGGATACTTTCCAATCCTGCTTCAAATTAGAATTTGAAACTAATTTGCTTCAAATTAGAAAAAAATGTATTTAAAATCCATTTTTGCATCAACTTTGAACTCCCTCGCAGAAAAGATTGTTTAACAATCGTCCTACGTTGATTCACTTTGTTCGATGTTTTGTTGAATGTAGGGCTGGTTTTTTGTAGGGTTTTGACGTCTTACACGCAACGCAAAATGCATTATGAATTTCTATTTTGATGAAAAGAAATGCAATTAATTTAGCTGATTTAAAAATCGCATGGACCAAATCGGGATTTTATAATTTTAGGGGGAAAACCCAAGGTTTTTCTCGGTTAAAACGGCTTTTTCATGGGAAGATTGGGGTTTTTGCAATTTTTCGATATTTTAATAACTGAACATTTATGTATTGTTTTCCAAACATTTTTTTAGTTATGAGCACTATTGTCATTAATTTTTTCTTAAATCCTAAAATTCTGATAAATTTTGGTCAATTTAATCATTTGTCCAATCGCTGACACCACGTTTACTTGCAAATTTTTCAGTTAAATACGTGATATGTTAGCTGTTCAACATGTTCCAAGCTAAGTCGATTGCGTTTCTCACTGTTAAGGTAGGTATTTTGAGTGAATACCCACCTTATTTCGTCAAAAGTGGAACAGCCCCTAAAATAAGAAACAAGTACGATAAAGGTGGCTCGGGCACTATCATTCTGATTTTCATTAGTCAGAGTAACTATGTCTATTGTTCGCTATATAAAATTTATCTTTATTATCTAAGACGAGCTACAATATTTGGCTGCAAACTAAATGGGACACCAAAAATAAAAATCGCAGAAACAGAACATGCTTCGTAAAACCCGTTTCACATATATTAGAATGTAAAAACAGAATATAAACTTCAAGCGTAAAATTCGGACGGAAGCTCTTCGATATAAGAATCAATTAAAAAAAACCTTCAGTATAAAAACCCAGAAAAATGTATCCGATTCTTACCAAGGACTTTCCTATATTGGTAACGTTATGCTGATTTTCCTGCGAGAAACTGTAGGTTTATCCTTGCCTACTTTTTCGGGTGAGAACTTTCAAAGCGATTCTTATGCTGAAGGAATTGTATATTCGATTTTTACATTATAAGATAGTTTTAATGGGATTGGAACTAGTGGCAGATCACGTGTGATGCATGTTTAAAAATCAGCCAAATTAAATGCATTTCTTTCCATCATAATAGAAATTCTTAATGCATTTTGCGTTGCGTGTAAGACGTCAAAACCCTACAAAAAACCAGCCCTACATTCAACAAAACATCGAACAAAGTGAATCAACGTAGGACAACTGTTAAACAATCTTTTCTGCGAGGGAGTTCAAAGTTGATGCAAAAATGGAAATTAAATATATTTTATTCTAATTTGAAGCAAATTAGGGTGGATGTACCAATAGTCGCATACTTAAGGAAAACTTTTGCTAAAAAATCGATGAATAGACCTATGGGCAATGTTATTACATTAATCGAATGCTTTCAATCCCTATTTTATTGGAAAAATATAAAGATTGTTTAATAACCAATTTATGTATTCAAAACCGCTTGTACCACTATAGGAACACATGTACCAATAGTGGTGCAATCGCTAATTTCGGGTCCTATTGTTGCAAATCCCATTGATTTCTTATGGGACTTGCAACTATAGGTGCAAGGGAGCTCAAAATTCAAAGAACACCATTTTTTCAATAGTTATTTGAGCAAATTTCAAGGATAACAGTTTTGTTGTCGCATAATTTTAGTGCGATGAATCGATAAAAAAATATTTGTTGATGGTTGGTACCTTAGGCGTAACCCACTACCGCAGACTAACAGACATAACACTCAAAAACAAAGCTTCGCCCGCTTTAACGGTCATTTTAAAAATATTTGTGGTTGGGACTGTGGCCACATTTTAAATTATGGCGCCACTGACATATAAACAAGCATATGGGGGATAGACCACTAGTGAAAAATTGTTCCCAAACCTGAGGGGTAACCCACCAGTAAATGAGTGTTTGGGACTGTGAATAAAAGGTGGAACTAGTGTTCTGGGAAAATTGTCGGATCGATGTTTTTTGAGGAAATTCCCTTATAGTGTTATGTCTGTTAGTCTGTGCCACTACTGCAACTATTGGTACATCTCAACTATAGAAACACCCACCCTAGCTTCAAATTCTAATTTGAAGCAGGATTGGAAACTATCCTTGCGGCTTTTATTTTTCGTTGATCGAATATAAAGGCTACATTTTTAAAAACGTTAAATGAACCTCATAAAATCGATAAAACTAAAAAACCCATGTTACGGTCAGGGTTAAAACGGTTTGGGAAAAAACCCGATAAAAACCCAAAAATAAAAACCCGGGAAGATGGAATTTTTCCCTGCGGTACATCACTGGCCATGACTACTGGGACGACTCGTCAACTAAGCCAAGAATATACTGTTTACGTTAACCAGCTGCAAGAAATTGTTGGCTTTGATTTGTTCTAAGCCCGCACTCAAGAATTTTAAAAACCTGGACCCGAACCCGAAAGTTTAAAATTTGAAACATCCCAAATATAATCCGAGAATTAAAATTCGAACCCAACTATCTCCAATCCACTATGCTATATTTCTCTCGAACGGAGAAAATTTTAGGTAAAAACTAATTTTTCCAGCAAGGAGAAAATTGCTTAAAACCACATTTGCGTGAAGGGCACATGTTATGGAGTTTGCGTTTCGACTAATACTATGTTCACACTACAGAGTTAAAACACGTTATAATAATTAGCAACAAGAAAAATGTCATCAAGATAGCGTTAAAACACGTTTTAACTCGTAGTGTGAACGTAGTATAAGTCTCATCAGAATCCGATACTAGCTTAGTCCTGGTAGTAAGGCAGTATATAATTTTGATGAGACGAAGTGGAAAGGCAAATTCCATAACTTATTCATCTCTAATCATTACTCAATCAAACGGTTCTAAAACATAACTACCCAGAAAATCTAACCGGAAAATGGGCCAAAATTCTGGCTGGCTCTAGTAAGTATATAAATAAGCCAGCCAGAAATCCGACTGGACTTACCAACGACACGACCAGACACTCGATGAAATAAACCGAAAAAAAAGTGTCCGAGCCATTTACCACCACTTACCAGTACATCGAGTGACCCCTCGGTAACGATGAAAAATGAATTTCTTACGCAACACTGCTTCGATTTTCGTATCCAAGCAATCGATAAACTTTAACAGAAAATAAATCTTTTTGGGAAAAGTACAAATTATGAAAATTAACGAAAGGTGTTTTATTTCGTTAAATAGAGAACAAATCCAAAGTGAAAAGCACTTAAATGAATTGTGTGAGGCTATTAACTTTAGTTGTTGCGTGCCTCCTTTTCCAATGCACGAAAATGTCAGCAAATATTCTGGTTGCAGTTGAAAGCTTGAAAATCCATCCAGCGACAATCGCTTTTTCTGTGCTAAGCTGTTTAGTGCTAATCCATGATGTCGGAAGTAGTGCGCTGGATAGCGCATCATTGTACAAAAAAGCGCACTACTTTCGACGTAATTCCATTGTTTAGAACCAGAGAAAATACGATTGTCGCTGGTTGGATTTTCCAGTTTGCAACTGCAACCAGAATAATAGAATGCGAATGTTCCAATCAGTTTTCACGGTAATCACTCCAATTCCATCAGTCCCATCGCCCTCGTTTAAGCCAAATTCTTCGGATGTTGGATTAGAACGAGACACTGATCCCTTCTTGCAATCCACAGATGACAGCGTTCCGCCGAGACACATTAGTCGACCGTCAATATTGTTGGCGGAATTGCGGCCAGCTCTTTGAAACTGTATGGGATTCTATGTTTATAAATATACATCTATTGAAATCAAGACCTACGTTCCAAGGTCATTTTTGAAATAATTATGGCTGCTGTTTGGAGCTTTTATAAAATATTGATGCAAATTTGCGTAAAAGATCGCAAAATTTAATAATGATTTCAAATAATTACAATTATTATTTGTGACAATTACTATCACCATGAATACTTTGATATGTGACAATAATTTGAAATTAGAATACTGATATCTAGTAAATTAGTAAGTTTGTATTTATCAATTCCCAGAATCCACTGAAAATAGTCCCATAGGAGTTCTCCGGGAACCATGCTTCACACAGAATTTTCTTATTTTTTGACAATACTATTTGTAACGAGATTTTTTTGGAATTGGAATCCTAAACTATTCGATTTGATAAACTTGTTAATGTGAATGACGAAGTAGTCCCACTCTTTGTATAATCAATTATCAAACATCGTGTTTGCCACCTACCCAAATACAGCGCAAATCCGTTAGTTGGGTGTTCACTAATTGGGTCATGCCCCAACTAAAAAGCAACTGGATGTCAAATTCACATTGACAACTAAGCAGACAATAGGTGGAAATGTGAGCAGTTTCATTCTACACTCTACTTAATCTCTTTTGCCGGTTTTTGGCATTGGCAAATCGACCCAACTAGCGAATCGTATTCATTAGTTGGGGTGGGGTCGTGACCCACCTAACGAATCTGCGCTGTAGATGATCAGGTAATTGAAAGTTTGATGGCAATAATAAGTAAAATATTACTTATTATTGCCATCGGTACGGTGTATTAGTATTTATTTCTTATATAAAATGTCAACACTTATTGGTTACGGCATACTATCGAAGGTTCAATAAGTAGATACTTTCGGATGCAGGCTTATGATCGACGTAGTTGACCCTTTGCAAAACATCACACTTGTGTGGCCGGTTTTCGGTGTGAATGTGCTTGTGACGACACTCGAGTTTTGTAGTATCAATCTATTTTCGTAAAATTTTGAACCTTTGAAACATGCCAACGTATTTGTGTGGACGTTTTACTATGTGCCTGTTTTCGTAGCTAACGAGCTGATTTGTTACAATAGAAATTAAGGAATCCTTGTACTGATAGAGCTTTTAACTAATCTGCATTTTTAAATATAAGTAGAATACATTGATTGAATCCTTTGCTACAAATCTTACACTGCAATTTGTTTGCGTTCCATAAACTGCCTTACGTTGCTCTTCCTCATCCATTTGCTCTCCTCAAACTCTTCGAAAGATTACCTTTTCCTAAACAAACCACAAGCTGTCCAGAAATTCGGTCTGTCATTTCTATAGTAGGACAATATCCTTGCAATTTCCGTCACTGCCATCTGTCAGTGCCGATGAGGCAACGCTCCTTGATGAACTCACGACAACGTATTATGTACCCTATTGGATGAAGCAGCATTTTATGAGGAAGCTTCAGCGAGTTTTTAAATCCTCCAGATCATTGTTATACTAAACCCCAGTGCCCTTCTAAACGTCATCTATTCTGCTTGACTTCAGCTTCCGGTTGATGTTTGCCTCTACTTCTTTCTACAGGTTACCCGGTGCCTCGAAGTTCTTTTTGCGTACATTTCCGGACTGATCTGTAGTGCTGATTTTAAAAACAAAAAAATCATGGATTCTAGTTCGAAAATGCACGTCCACTTACCGAGCGCAGATTCTTATACCAAGTACGATATCACGGCAAGAAGAACATCCTCCCCGATAGCAAATCCTCCACAGATCTCAACGGTACTGCTGAAGGTACCTCAAGTCTTAGCCTCAACCGGCAGACCGCATTCGCACTCTGTTTCGTCTCGATCTCCAGATCTCCTCAGCTATTCCTGAATGTATCAGATTCAGTGACTGTTGACAGTCGGATAGGCGTTACCGATTTCAAATATTATAACTCACTTCCGGTGAAAATGTCAACGTGTCGACATGTTGGTTTTCACCGAGTGCTAGATAATTCGCTTTTTTCACCTTGATTGGGCGAATTACTCGTGCTGTGGTGGACCAATTTTGTGGCTTTGCGAGTTTATCGTCGGTTAGTCACAGAAAGTAAAGTCCATTGGACTATAAACGAAGATTAACTGGCAATATAGCTTTATATGCTGTGTCATTTTGGGCTTTGTTTCACAAACAAGCCAAACAGAGGCGAAGAAGAAGAAGAAATATTATAACTAAAGCAGCGGGCTTAAATCCGGTCTTGCATGATAGCCTTAATATCACCAGCACAGTAGTTCATCAAATTTCGGAAATCCTGGTAATCGTTGTCCAGGAAGAAAAATATTTCGCTTTTTCTTGTCAACCTTATAACCAAAACAAAGCGTAACCAAGGGTTGCAATGGTTACTATACATATGCTATTTGGAAAAAAAATAACAGATCCATCAGCGTTGCTAGTTTTATGAATTTTCAAATCAAAAGTCAATTTTGACAGTACCAGTTACCTGAGTCACTGAGGGGTAGTCAGATTTGGGATACAATTTCAGATTGCTAGTGTCTAGTCGTGTCGTTGGACTTACTGAGTAGGTCGCTAGTACACTGTTACTCCATTTGTTTTGACTGAGTAACAGCGGCCGTCGTGCATTGAAAAAGACTTTTTGCTTTTCCTGAGATGAGAAAAATTACTCTTCCAATAACATTGGCATTGCGTGCTTTATGCTTCCAACGATTTATTGCCACCTGATCGTTATGGTTTGAAATGAACATTGCTTTGCATTGCAGTAGTCGCCTGTAAATTAGCCCTGTAGTGTCAACAAAAACAATTATCCCACGCATGACCAGCTCTTGGATATTACCGTAACATAACAAGAAAAATGGCGAAGAAAAGCAGCGATTGCTGAGACCCATCAATCAATCTGTCAAAACAGTGGGAAAATGTCGCGCTATTGTTGTACTCCCTACAGACCCATTTCTCTAACTCGATGATAGAAAAGCGATGATTCACTGTTTCTGGAATTCTCCCGGAAAATTAATCACTCCAACATCTGAAAACCACCGAATCAGAAATAATTCTGCTTATTTTTGGCCGGAATTTGAACTCGGAAAACACATATACCAACATGATGCTTTTCTGATAATTCCCGATCCATGTTTTGCGACTGTATTTTCCCATCACAACCATCCCATCATCATCGGTCTGTGGCCGTCGAACGTAACCCGCCACTTTTTTTTCGCCCATGTTTATATTTTCCTCTGACCAAGCCAAAGCCAAACTGCCCGTGTACTCTTTGCGCTCTGGATCTCGTGGCCGCGTGCGCATCGGTCTTAAATCTGCGTTTAGTAGCTACCGGACGCGTGCTCAAATCGGTTCTCAGCTCACTTTCTCCAACGAGCCGCAGTGGAAGCAAGAAGCGGCCAAAATAATCATAATAATATCTCGTACTCGCCGGATTTGCAGTAAACAAATTTCTGCAATTGAACAGCCTAATGAGCTAAAGGAAGCTGCGGCCAGAACAGAGCACATCTGACCATCTCACTCTTGCTTTCTCTCTCTGTCTGTCTGTCTGTCTGTCTTACTTCGGCACCCGGGAAGGAAAGGCCCGAAATCTTTCCGTAGGACGGTGGTTGTCAAAATATTTGAATCTGCAGCGAAACGGATTCCATTTAGTAGCGCAATCGACCAGTTCGTACCGGAGTCCCGCTCCAGAGAGTTCCGATCACGGCGCCGCTTGATCGATCTCCATCAGCGTTCGACCAAAGTTTGGCGCTTTGTTTATTCCCCTTCACGGTGCTGGGGTCTGCGTTCGTTGTTTATTGGCGATTGATTTATTTCTACCCTGGAGCCGAAAGTTGCACACCCACGCGCGTCGGTTTCGTCCGTTCAATGATACAGTGCCGTCGCGACGCTTCCGTTTCGATTACGCGCGAAAACAGCATAACAGTGCGACTGTGGAAGAGGGGTCAACACTCGCGGAGAAGATTTCGCGTTGAATCACTGGTGCTTAAAAGAAAATAGTAAACATGATCACCTCGGTTAATCCACTAGATGATATAGTTGTCCCGGAAGTTCAATTATACCAGCACCATTTGGGACCGGCAGTTCCAGTGTCACTGTCGCAATCGCAAACTCCTCAACAACAGCTGCAATTGCAGCAACAGCAGCAGCAGCAGCAGCAACAACAACAGCAGCAGCAGCAACAACAACAACAGCAATCTCAGTCACCAGTGCCTCCACGGTCACAGTCTACGTTCAACCCGCCTACTTTGGCAATTCCTATCTCGGATGTGCATAGGATTCGAACAGGTTAGTTGTTTGGCAATGTTAATCGTAATGGTTCGCCTGAGCGATTTTACTGTGGTCAGTTAGTTTATTTTCAACTGATTGACTCTGGCAAAAGTGTGTTCTACGACAGAGAGAAATCGTGTCAGATTTGCGATTAACTTAGGAGTAGGGCGGCGAAGATAGTTGTCAAAATTCACTCTAAGAAAAAAATCCGGACGAACCGTTACTCGACAAGTGCCGCTGTTGATGGTAAACAAAAGATGGCAGTTTTCTTTTTCATTGACTACTGTGATCTGCTCTTGGCCAATAACGTTTTGTCCGGAAATCTCACTCAAAGTTGACGTTCGAAATCTCACTCAAAGTTGACGGTTTGACTATTTGTCCTAATTCGAAGTTAATAGAGAAATATTCTAAGTTTGTGGGTGGAATAATTTTATGCCTCTATAATATTTTTTTCTGAAAAAGAAATCTGTGAAATATAAAAATAAGAAATTAGGTGCCAAAAAAGGTGGTGATTGAGCTCGACATCGTGAAATGTAAGGCAATACTTGTCGACCAACGAGATTAAACTGTAATAAGTATTCCCATTAGTGTGTCACTAGTTGTGGAAACATAATCTAGTAATTGAAAACCGCCGTAATCCAACTGGTGGTAGGCTAGAATTTTGCCACTGTATGTAAGGTTATGATTTTTACAGTTACGTTCTATCAGAATGATGGAACGTGACAACTCAGAGATGCTCAATTTCATCATACCTACCTTGTTTTAATCCACATTTTCTTAAATACAGATCCGTCTTAATACTACTCGGGGCCCCTGGGCACTATTGCACGAATGGGCCCTTATAGTTGATCTGACGTTAACAGAATATCGGCTACATTCAATGAATATGATTAAGCTTCACAGAGATGTATTCACCGTATCGTATTTTACTTCAAGGGTTCCAAAATGGGACATTTTTTGGTGGCAATTGAAAAGATAAGAAAACAATTAAAGGCTAGAAGCAGCTAGAAGTATTCTCTTAATAGCATCCGTAAAATTAAATGCGCAGTTAGAAGTATACTAACAGAGCTAACAATAGTAATTTGACCTGGTTAGTTGCGTGGTTTACACTGATAGAATATATTCGTAAATCGCTGCGAATTAGATTCGTACAGACAATTTTCATAAAATATACGAATATGACGAATCATTCGTAGTTCAATTGAAACACTTTTATTTTTTATTACGAGTTTTTCGTAAAAACCACGAAACGATTTTCGTTGTCTTATTACGAAACGGCTTCATTAGGCAAACGAAGTCTTCGTAATATTTACGAGCATCATTCGTCAAACCGTCAACGTCAAAAGAGAGGTAGAATATGGATCAATTGAATTAAAATTTTTTTAAAAAAATCGTTTTTGTCATGGATCATTGTTGTGATCCTAAAAGAACGATTGAAAAAATATGGTAATAAATGCGAAAACTTTTCTAAGATAAACGAAATGAATTCGTGCAACCAACAAAATCGTCCGTATTATACGCAAACATTTATTAAAATAAACGAATCATTTCGTTTCATTTACCAAAACTATGTCGTTACCAACGACAACAATCGTGCAATGTACACTAAATAAGTAAATATTACGAAAACTTTCGTTCATCAAGCGGCCATTTTTTCATACCACAGTAAAATCGATTTTGCCAGATCGGTTTTTTAAATAAAAAAATCGGTGTTGCCAAATATCGATCTCAAAAGATCGAGTGAAGAAAATATGCTAATAAATACGAAAACTTTTCTAAGACGAACGAAATGAATTCGTGAGACAAACGAAATCGTTCGTAATATTCACAACCGTTTATTAAAATAAACGAAACATTTCGTTTCATTCCCGAAAAATAACATCGTTTTCAACAATAGCATTCGTTCAACGTACACTAAATATGTAAAATTTACGAAAACTTTCGTTCATCAAACGACCATTTCTTCATACCACAAAAAAATTGATTTGGCCAGATCGATTTTTTTAAATTAAAAAAACGGTGTTGTCAAACATTGATCCCAAAAGATCGAATGACAAAAATAATATGCTAATAAATACGAAAACTTTTCTATGATGAACGAAATGCATTCGTGAGGCAAACGAAATCGTTCATTATATTCACAAACGTTTATTAAAATAAACAAAACATTTCGTTTCATTCACGAAAAATAATGTCGTTATCAACGATAACATTCGTGCAGTGTATACCAAATATGTAAAATTTACGAAAACCTTCGTTCCTCAAGCGGCCATTCTTGTTCATGAAATGAACGAAATCTAATATTTACAATGCACGAAAATACTTCGTTGCAGAAAACGACGAATGAATTCGTGTATTTCAGGTTCAATTTCAAAATATTTACGAATTTATATTATCAGTGTAAGGATGAAGAGATTTTAGATCAAGAAGAAGGAATAATGGAGCAGGGTTGATTTACCCTAAATTCATCACTCAAACTATCTTCGAGCGTTTAAGGGGGGCGTCTGGTGTGGTGGGCTAAAAAATCGAATTCTTTTTTATCCGCTTAATTTTTAGTATTGAACCTCTAGAATAGTCTCCCGCAGACTCGGTGGCCCCGCTGAACTTCTTTTGCTTTAAGCAGCCATGCATTCCTCGCGCATATTTGCTATAACACACGCAGATTTCATTCTGTCGGCAACAATTTTCGAAAAACTGACAGCGATACAAATACGGTGTAAACAATACACTCTAAATTGCTTCTATCCAAATTTTCAAACGAAAGTACCCAATGGGAAATTTTCTACAGCGTTTTTTTTTCCGTGATGCAATTTGATGTTGGACACCCTTTAACAGCGATTTTCAAATTGGCGAACACGATAACTCAAAAACTAATCAACGAAATGACTTGATTTTTTTATGAGAATGGACAGTGTGTGTAGCCTGTCGATGAACCACAGGAAACTGAATAAAAAAAATTCTCCCTATTATTTTGAAGAAAAGTGAACGAATTTTAGAGTATAATATGAGATTTTTCGACTTTCATGAAGCCATTTTCCGAAAATCGAACTTTTTTCTAATTTTCGTGATTCATCGACTAACTACAAGTCTAAGCTTTACAAAACTTATTGAATTTACCGAATCAAACAATTTTATCAAGAGATATCGCGTTCGCTGCAGCGCTCCTCGACGTGGATATGGTTGGACGTCTACTCTTGGAACGCTCGTATGTGTGGCTCTGCGTAACTGAAAATATTCGCATATTTGATATATACTCATGGAGGGTCATAATATTAACCCCAGAACGTTGCACTGGGGTACAAATCTAACCCACACTTTCTTTGGAGCCGTGTGAAAACGAGAATTCGCCATTTACCGACCTGGGACCCTAACAATAATTCAATTTAGAGTTCCTAGTAAGAGTAGGAAAAGGTGGTATAGTTTGCTTATAGCCTTTGTGGAAGCAGGTGTCAAAGTTGGCGTGGGGTACATTTGTACCCCAGTGTACGAATGCCGTTAGTGTTTCGTCAGGTTTCGTGCTGTCAGTGGAAATGTGATTCGTGACAATAGCAGTTTAAATACTGGTTGTTTTACTATGTAAGTAACAATTAGTATTATACAATCGTTTTTAATCATTTATTTAATTTAATTTTGAAGCGAAACAAAAATCGTTTTCATTTTTACAATTTTTTATTGTTTTATTGTTTATTTTTTATCGTTTTTCAAAGCAATGGCTCGCAAGTATAATTTGCGCACAATAACTGCTGTTACAGTGACGTTGCGTGCTCAGGCCCGTCGAGAGCCGCGTCGGACCCCAGGTATTACTGCTGCGTCCTTTTAAACCTAAGCTTTTAGTTCAACATGAGTTAGTATCTCTTCAGCCATGGGTATGTCGTGAGTCCATGGTTTCTATTTGTCTCCGGTTGACTCATATTGCCACATCCACAAATAGCGTGCCAGACAGGTGAATTTCGACAGCTTCTTATTTCGTGTATTCGCACCTCGCTTGTGTCATCGATTGCGAAACAAACTCTTCTGCTTGATTGATGGTCTAGAACATAATCAGAACGCTATGTTTAACATGGTGAAATTGTTAGGGTTAACATTGGCCATCTGTAGCTCCATTTGTACTTTTAACACGAGCTTTAAGGAATGAAAGATAAACAGTAATACAGTTTGACCACAATAGGCCACTTATAATCGTCACTCATTTTCTTCGACATAGTGGGTTGAAACACTATATTTTGCTTCTACTGTGCAGACAAAGCAACACACGGATTGATTTATTTGCTGGTTTGCGGTGGAGCAATTTTTAGCTTTCGTTGCAAACAAGATGAGAAGATAACAGATGCAGCTCGAAATTCTTATTTAAAAATATTAAATTAAAAAGATCTTCAATTTACTTAAGTTTATCTCATATTGAATCCAAGAAAACCGTTTCTAATCATAAATTTTATGTAGGTTTTGGTAATTAACAATGTGACATGTCTAACGTAGGAGCCGGTTTTGATATGCTACGAGAATATGTAGGACCCGGCAACAAATAGACACAGAACGCAGTAAACAACTGCGAGTACAGCAGGCAACCGACTACTGCAGCTGTTGGCTGAACTGAACTGATTGGATTTCGCACATTATAATTGGGTTCTTATAGGCATCCCACTGGTGAGGCCAAAAAACACTGTTCTATCTCAACACAATGCATTCCTTGAACGTGCTTTATAGCACAATACAAAAATATAAAAAATATCCATTTTAATCACCGGCTAATTAGAATCAGTCTACCTTCTCATCTCGCCCAGAATAGAAGCTAAAAATCGTTCCTCTATAGATACACGACAAAAACGACTGCAGACGAATGTGTTGCTATTGATTTTTGGAAATGTTCTGTAAGACCAGCTACTCGGGAAGCGAAACAATTACTAAACGTGCAGATTGTGCTCAATCCGGGAGAAGTAAACACCCTGCAAATGCACCAGATCAAATATTAAGAAACACAGTCGTTTGTTTCGCGGAATAACATGCAGCACACCAATGAAAGCTGCAACGTTTACAACATCATTCACGTATATATATATAGGCAAGGGCTCTAGAGAGATGCGCTTACATGAATTATATTCACACACCCCTGACATCATGACTAAAAAAATTATGTCAAGGTACGGAAAACTAACCTCCATAACAGCTGAAACTACGCGTTTCCAGGGTGTCCCAAACGTTGTTCTTGTGGTGAGAACTCTTTTGTACGAACCAACTCCTTAATCGTAACCATTTTATGTGGATCAACCGAAAATGGGACTATTCATCAGACAAAACTGGTAGATTTCTATGCACGAATTCTGCAAAAAGACACTGCACAACAGCAAACATTGTGCAAAAGCGGCTAAGAAAAGCCCGCCTACTATAACTGTGAACATCACACCATTATCTTATGCCAAACCACAAACGGCTACAAAAATATCTACGGATCTGACAGGAACAAATATTCACTCAACAACAAATGCGCCCAGTGTCTCGAAACCAACAACCGCCACCACCAGCGTAGAAGCTAACCTAGAAGAGGACGGATGCGTTTGTCCATGCGCTCGCATTCCTGTTTGACGCTATATTGCTTTCTACGAAAATACTTTGAATAGGCTTCTCAATATTTTGTGGTATATTCCGCCAAATTGGTTTTACATCTTGTGCAAAAATTAGGCAACTAAAAAAACCCTTAAGAACGTTTGTTTTAACAAATGTCAACTATTAAATAAAGTTTTCATTTTTTAAAGCTTTCATTACATCACATTTTAATAAGGCGAATAATAATAAAGAAATTACTATTACTATTTTTATTGCTCTTCTATGAATTCCGGGTAAAAACGCGGGCCCCCAAATACGATCCGGGCCCCAGGGCAATTGCCCCCTCTCATCGAGCCTGTGCGTGTTACCAATGTATTACTGGTCAGAAATATTTTTTCATTTCAAATTGCACCTCATTTCGTGGAGTTATCCAAAACACGATTTTTAAACTTTCACTCTTCAAAATAATTGTACTTTTTCAAAACTATCGAAACTTTTATACCGTTCTAAGACCATTCTTTCAACTTTTGGAATTATTTGTTTTTTTGCAAATCGGTTGAAAATTCGCAGTTATAGTAATTTTGTGAAAAAATCAAAACAGCGATTTTTTAATTTTTGTTTTGTTGAAACCATTTTTTTTTCATTCAATAAATTCCTTAAATGATGTAGAATAAAGTGCCTATTTTCACCATACTAAGTAGGCTGCCTCACTGATTCATTAATTACTCGGCCTACAAACAATGGAATGCGTACAACTTGGCATCAGCAGCTTTGCTTCGTTGTTAAAAATCAAGATAATAACATACATGCGCTGAAAACAGTGAAATTCTCGTGTTTGAGCGCAACGAGTGCCCCTATTGTTGCGCTACAATTTGCCCCTATTGTTGCGCTACAATTTGCCTCAAGCCGTTAAACAAAGATGGCACTGCTCTAACCAACGGCTTCAAATGGGTAGGGTGATAATAGAAACAAAGGGATAATAGGCCCGTCACTCTATTATACATTTCTTCTGTTTGCATTTTTACCTGCGAATATTGCGATCAAACGCGTGGGTACATTTATACCCCAGTGCAACGTTCTAGCACAGAGAACAGACGTCCATCTTCAGCATTGAACTTGTGTAAAAATCTCTAACGGTTTCGAAGGTACTTGGGATATCCAAACCAGGTGCGCTACTGTCGTCATGTTTTTTTTTGTGGCTGAGTTCGACTGAATTGACAGCGGTTATTCCTCTACCTAGTCCGGGACCGGTTCGGACTTCCAGTATGAATTTCAGCTCAAATGCATCTACCGATAGAGTTGGAATCGGTTCTTTTCTTTGAGCAAGATTCCATACTGAACCCATTCAGGATTTCGAACCGGTTCCGGAATGGATTTGACGGATAGTTGGGATAAGTTCGTTTGGCGGCGCTAGTGTTTATCGTATATTAATTCAAATGTTTACACACGTTTTTTAAATATTTTTGTTCGATCATGGATGTCTGTTCTCTGTGGTTTTAGGGTGGAAAACGCAAGTGCAACGTTCTAGGGTTAAGCTCAATGAGGTATTGCGTCCAATTGATATTTATAGTCATCCAAGAACTTATTGAAACTGAATTCCTTGTTTTAAAATTTTTCATGAAAAAAAATCTTTTGCCCCCTCTCTTGTATATAGAATCATATTTCTAGTCTTAGAATAGCTGTAAAATTTCTCTCTTTTATAAAAAAAATATTTCAACGTTGTAACCTCCTAGTTTTAAAATATCAAAAATGTAAAAACAAAAGAATTTGGCACCGCCAAGCTAACGCATTTGTTCCTATCAAATAAACGAAATGAATAAAAAAGAACTTGTTGAAATGCAGAACATCTATAAGAAATGCAGAAGATCTATAAGTGTAATAAGTAATATGATGATGACTTTTTTCTCCGTATGCTCTTTGACATAATGCGCCATATAGTATAAAGTTCAACGGATGTCCCAAGTAAATTAAAGTCGTTTTTTGGCAGAGGTCTAAAGATTTTCAAAACCATTGTGAAGAATAGCAGCCAAAATGAATAGATCAAAATGCAAGTGAAGTAAATCAAGAAATTCTCACAACTGGCTTGACGAGTATCTTACGGATATTAAATATTTTTGAAACGGGCTTGACAAGTTGCTTGCGGAAATCGATGAGTGACGTCATTTTAAAATCCAAGATAGTAACTGCCTGTTCACAAAACTTTTACAATATGGGTATTTTTGGAACAGGCGTGACAAGTAGATGACGAAAATCGATGAGGGACGTCGATTTGAAATCCAAAATGGCGACTATCGGTTGAGTAAAACTCTTCAAACCGCAACAATATCGTTTTTTTGGAACGGGCGTAACAAGTAGATAACGGAAATCGACGAGTGACGTCATTTTGGAATCCAAAATAACTTTCGGTCGTGCACAATTTGCTAAAACCCTTACAATACGGGTATTGAAACGGGTTTGTCGAGTAGATAGCAATTGAAAGTCGCCATTTTCAATTTTCAAGTTGTATCATATATTGACTTGCGGATTCCGGGATCAACTCCGCCAGTTTTAAAATATCCATATTGTATATAAATATAAATGTGATTTATACTAACCATTCTACCAATTTCACGAATGTGAATTTTTTTAATTTTTTTTTGCTTTATTCGTTTTTTAATTTTATTTTTTTTATTCGTGTTCTGCAAACTAATGATTGATCAAACAGTGATATGTGTAAAAAATGTCTCATCTCACTGCTAGGTGAATTAAATCATTTTTTTATAATTCGTTTATTTCACATGGCTTATTGTGGTAATTTAATGGACCTGTGGATATTTTACATATTTGCAGTAAAAAAATAAAGAAAAACAATTACTGTGCGAATATCCTCGGAACTCGCACACGCAACTTACTTTTCGTTCACCTAAATGTCACCATTGTTAATGCACAAATCCTCTTTATGCTATCGGTTGAGATGCATTATCCTCAGCATCTTCCGCGTAACGTTTTTCATGATATGCCAAAAGTATTTGAATGTAGGAATTTATCTTTGATGGTGCATAGCATGGTGTGTTTGATTATAGTTTCGCGAGTTTTACATTCATCATCACCATAGAAACTTTCTGCTTGGGTTAACGTGTTGCATGATATCAGCACTGAATTGCGCAAGTGATGATCCTGAATATAGGCGACTTCCGCCCAACTTCGATTTTCACCTTCAAAAAATATTCCTCCTCACGAAAACTCGCACAGAGCACAATTTGAGGTCAACGATCATGATGTGGGACCGAATCAGTGTTTTTTTTATCAATATCACTAATGCTAGCAAAGAATAAATTTAATGTTTCCTTTGTTCTTGACACAATGTACAGTGGGATTACTAATTGTCGTTCATACTGCGGGTTTCTAGCTCTTACTTGCCAGCAGTCAAAAGTAGCCTGAACGGTTTACTTTGTCTTCAAACAATGCACACAAGACAAAAGCAACAGTTTTGTCATTCGCTTTGCGCTGGCCCGAGCAGTAGAAAAAAGCACACCGAATATCGTGAGGGATGTCTTTAGTGGTTGGGAATAGACTGCACTTTTTTCCTGTCAGCCTGTAATTATTAAAATTGCAAACGACTTTTCGGAGTTGATTATTCTTCTGGCCGTATTCATTACCCTGTAAGGAAGACTTTCACTCGAGCTCAACCAGCTTGAATTTTGTGTGTCGAATTTAGTTCGTCAGTAACTAGCAGCAGCTTGCGCTCAGTGGTTATGCTGAATCGAAGTGGTCGCGCAACTGAACGCCTAAAGTAATCGGCTACTCCCGAGTGATGTCTCGGGAAGCGAGCACAGAAGCTTTCGTTAACTAACTAAAAAGCGGAAACACACTTTTGTTTTGAGTTGAGAACCAAACGTTTGGCCCTGTGTAAAATTTGTTCCCTAAAAGGAAAATTTGGATGGAACCAATTTGTACATAAGGGCATTGGACTTAGAAAGGTTGCATTTCTCGCAGAAGAAATCATCACGACAGTGCGAATTTGGTGCTAGTTACTGGCGAGAAGAATTCCAAACACCGTGCTCAACTTTTCTAAGTTAGGTTCTATATTCTTGTGCTCAAATTGGTTAAATCCATACTTTTTCTTAGTGAGTTAGTTTGCATATTAAAGTGTGCCCCATATTTAGACGTTTGTAAGAGCAGTGTTGCGCTTGTCTTCCCTTTTTTTCTTCTTTCGAGCATGTAGGTCTCTTCCATGTACCGAATTGGTGACTGCATTTACTTTGGAAAATATTCCAAAATTATTTCATAAGTATAAGCAAGTAAGCAAAAAAGCAAGAGCTTGAAGTTTTTCATCATTATTTTTATGGAAAGCGTTTATCAAGCGCATTTTAAAGCTAGTCAGGCTCAGCTCGGAGGCCAACTCTACTTCAATCTGGGTAGACACTTTAATCGATTTCCTAATGAGCTTTTGTACAGGTTTTGCCGCTCATTAAGTCTTAATCCATCGAAATAGTGTTTGTGTGATAGGGCCCAATACTTCAATAAAGTTGACATCTCCCGCCCAGTATCGTATTAGTACCAGCCTTCTTAGATTCTGGTGAGGTCCTGGCACAGTTTGCCCACACGTATATGGCACCCCTATCCCATTTGTATTGAACTGACATAAGTCAACATCTCAGCGGGCACACAAATAGTGGGCCCCACTGACAGTTCAAATTGCTCTGCTTGTTTTGCTCGAAGCTCGATTTTCACTAGTCGGATACCGTACGGCATAACTTAATTTTTAGACATTTGTTAAAAAGCGAAAATATTGGACAACTAATTGAAGAAATGTGTTGTTTTGGAGATGTCGGCGAATAACAAAAACTTTACACAATTGTGCACCAACAAATTAACCGAACTCGACTATCACAAAATTGTGTCGAATGAAATTGATTCTGTTTATTGTGGATCGACCCTAACTCGACGTTTTAGATGTTGGCTTTGAAATCATGGCGACGTAGCAGATACCTGTTTGCCCATTATTGGTTGTCACTTTTCCATGCAAGCATTAAAAACAATCCAGTATTCAAGTCATGCCCTACTATGTTCAAACCGCAGTTGCTAGTTGCATCATTCATTCAAACATCACAGCCGCTCAATCATTTTCATTCGTTTTCAATTTCATTGGCCCCTTGACAGCTCTCTACTAGGTTCTGTACTGACACAGTTAACCTCACTTTTTTGACAATCCCTCTTGTAATGGAATTAGAACAATTTTGTGGACCACTCAAAGCAAATCTTTATGTTTGACTTTGTTTTTATATTTGACATATCCACATCGAAACTCGACTTACCAATCGAGGCCAAAATTTCAAGTACTATTCGACACAGTTCGTCATTCAAACAATTGAAAACATGTTGTATTCGATACACTTTAGCTGATTGTATGAGACATAAACTATAAATCCTTCAATAATATCAAGTTAAAAACTGACTTTGACCGGGTTCAACAGTATATAGCCCCATAAACAAACAGCGAAATTGCAAAGCAAATTCGCAGCCTCATCCTATTCTACACTATTATATAATTTATTTTTAAATACTTGCGCTCATTTATTCTTATAAAATGAGTCGTTGCAACATAACAGTAGCATAATTTTTACGACTAATAAACCGATAGAAGAAATGTTGCTAAATGAGGCCAACCGAGCTGCTTATCTTTTTGGTTTCATTGGGGCTGAAATTCACAACTAGCTAAAAAGCACCGACTGGCGAACTGATGGCGTCCGTCTAAACGACTGCATTTTCGCCTTCTGCTTAACGTTCCACCTACCTATCTCGAAGGAGAAGCAATTTTGGCTACCATCCCATTATACAACCAACGACCGGCTCGATTTCCCGAAAGAAACTGGAGATCTTCCACTGCGCTGCTGTCCCGCTACAACACGTAACCTCCGACGCGACAGCCTGCGGGCGGTGACACCGTGGCACACCACACCACATCCAATGTAATGAGAGAATTTTCTTTGGAATCTTACGATAACTTCCATTCATGCATAGACGGCAAAACATTTCGGAAGCACCGAGACACCGGGCCATCGAAATGAGTATCCCGTTTTAGACAGTAGTTATCCTATGACCATTTCTTATTTGCCGAGTTCTTTGAAAAATCCAGAGAAGAAAAGACAGGAAATTTTGTTTCTTTATATGTACCTTCATAGTCGAGGTGCAGTTCTGGTGTTGGGGAAATCGTCCGCTTGTCAGTACAATTATAAGTTTCTTAATAGTAGACATTTGTGACGCCTGGTAACGATTGTGCAGCAAGTAATTTTTATCGCGCGCCGAAAATTCGTGAACCAGAAAATTCCCAATGCGCTTACATTTGCTTAACCAAGACAAACTACTATGATATCAGTTGACTATGTTACCTAATTTGACGTTTCGATTTCCTCATTTTCTCCTACTTATATGGAAAAAGTTATAGTAAAGACTACAACTGCCTTTCCCGCATTACTACCGTTGTATTTGCGTTGAAGGCAAACAATATTCTTCAGGGGATTGTTAGGTCGAACGATCAGGCAAGGAAAGGTTAAATTAGTTAACGATCGATTTCTACTCGGAGTTTATGTGGAGAGATAGTAGAGTCAAAATCTCCCAAGCGTGCAAAACATTTTTTCGCCGATCGAGCTTTTCGAGAAAAATATTTTTCTAAGAAAAAATATCTCGGCAAAATATAATCAAAAACTGTTTTTGAAGTAGCAGTAAGGTAATTTCACAGGAAAGTTGCCGCGTTGGGTGAGATGCTATACTCTCTACATCTCGCATATAGAGTCACTTTAAAATTACTTGGGTTCTTACTCTGCCTGCCCGGCCGACCCCAGATGACAGGGCGGCCAAGGAGCTTCTACTAGTATTTCGGATTTTCGTAAACACACAAAAACAAAAAAGATGGGTGGATAATGTCATAACCGACATAACCGGAGAGATGTTAAAAGGTGTTTTGGACCAGGAATATTTCAAATTATTCTTGTGGAAATAAAAAGCACAATTTTTGGTGGTGTTATTGTCATCCGCATTGGTGGGGAAAATGCGATGGCTTCGATTCTTGCTGGATGCTTCAGACTTCTCACTATCATGGCCCTATTAGACATCATAGATCACGGTACCGAAAAACACGGAAAACACAAAATCCACCAACTCGCTAGGGACTTTAAACAAAATTACTGCCAAGCAAAGGCAATACTACCAACGGCTTTCTTTGCTTTCGTCCCAAGAATGGAAAGACTGACCTTCCTTCACCAAATATATAGGTATATTTTTAACTGACTTATTTACAATCTGTGATCGCGATGATAGTTTAATTTTCCTCTCTTTCTCTCTCTATATACATATGACAGATTCAGATCGAAGCTATGATCGCAACGATCATTTTCGCAAGTCCTCCTTTTACACTACAGTACTATCACAACAATACTCGCGTCTATAGTGCTGCTCGTTGTGAACTATTCATCTTTCCAAGTTATGCTGCTTCAATTGATAGAAAGTAGCACTCTAAACTTGATATTATCACATTTCAAATGTAGGTAATAAGTTCCGATTATAGTGATTAGGTTGTAAATATTAATAAGGTTTAAAGTTTTAGAAAGTAGTGAGGTATTTAGTATTTATCTTTTAGACATTAGCTTGTGTGCCGAACAGCTACCGAAATTACCCTTACTTTTAGCATGAGCGCATTTCCAATACCATGAAGTATGAGCTTTTAAAAGTGAGTGAGTCCCCTCCCCCATGTAACAAAATGTCACAAATTTCTCTTTAACTCCCTTCCTTATTACGTAACAAATTCCGGGAAAAAATTTCTTTTCTTCATTAAAAACATGTTACGTAACGATCTAGCTTACTCCCCCTCCACCATATGTCACAACATTTTACAATTTGCCGTACCCCCTTCCCCTAAAAGCGTTATGTAATTTATGGATGGTCCTTTTTGAGATTTTGAAAATAATTTTCAGTAGAACCTGGTCTTGACTTGGAAACGACCCCATCGATTGTGACCTGGTTCGCTGGTACATATACTCTTTACTCCTCCATAAAAGATCTCTAAGCAGCAATATCAATTTCCTGATTCAGACAATTGTAGCCGACGCTGACCGATCTTTTGAAGCACGTACTTTTAGCGCCACTCCTTTCGGAGACTACCGGCAAGTTTGAAATGCCCGGATGAGATTGCAGGAATGCTAGTCAGGAAAAGAATCCTTTCTTTGATAGAATCCAGTTCGGTTCAGCTACAGGCACGTAGCCAGAGGGGGGGCTAGGGGGCTAAAGCCCCTCCCGAAACTCTTCTGAAAAAATATTTTCTTTGCGAAATTTCGACTAATCCTACCCAACTTATAATACACTTTCATCTAGTGCATACTCAAGAACTGGTTCGAACATCGTATTGTGAAAATGTTGTGAAAGATATAATATAGAAAACTTAGCGATAAAATTTCCAAAACCAATTCTAGCCCGCTATTGATTGCTACGATAATAAACAACAGATAATTGCTTATACAGGTATTCAATAAGAGTTAAACGTCAGTTAAGTCAGACCGGGTTAGGTCGCAAAACATAAATAAATTAGATAACGATAGCACTGGATAAAGAATTTTTTCAGCTACATTCGGTTTTTGCCAGAATTGAAATATGTAACAATTAGCAAAAAGTTATAGTACAAAGGATGCTGCCTACTGGATTCAAACTTTAAACTCGTTTTTCTCCAAATCAATAAATTGTCACTTAGTCCGGTCTGACTTAACACCGACCACTTGAGCACGTAAACACTAGTAGTATTGGACAAAATTTTTAAGGGGTTCTCATACAAAATTTCCAAAAAATTGATTTTTTACTTTGCTTTTGTGAAAAGTATGAGTGTCTACTGTATTGTGTTAGACGTGTTTTTCGATTCACGTATCAAAAAAGTTCCTATGGGCCATTGTTTGAAGCGGAGTCCTGGCCGCCATGGGAAACTCTCGGCACGAGACGCGCGCCTCAGGTAGAAACCTTTTTATGGCATTATGCACGTTCCCAGAAAGCTTCGTGTTGCACTGTACGTATGTAAACAGGTCTCGTGAACGATTTTCACGGCTTGCTCCGTAGAGGCATCGCAAACTAATCAAAAAACCACAGAAAATTGTGAGAAACGAAAAATGTTGGTGAATATTGTTGAAGTCACATTTTAGTCCGCCATATTGGAATCGCAACTTTTATTTATTATGTTGATTTATATAAACTTTAACTATTGTTTGCAAATCACAAAACCTTTTTTCTTGCTTTTGGATGAAATACCATTTATTTTTTTAGTGGTAGTGCGCCATATTGGAAAGGCTATTTTGAATTTTGAGAAACTTAAAAACCCATAATTCTATGTAATATTGACATTCTACCACTAATAGTTCATCGAAAGTGTTCTCAAAACTTTAAACGCGTTTATCTCAAAACACGATTTTTCAAAACTGCCTGCAATCTCATTGGAAAATGGTTCAATTTAAAAACTATCTTTTGACCTGTCGAAAGAAAACCTGTTTCACTCGAGGAAACCTATAAAATCTACCAATTTTTTGTATTCACTATTTTTAATGAAGCCCTTAAGTGGAAAAAAAGACTAAAAAATCGATCTCAGAGTTTGAGATCGCACTATTACGTCAGATTTGATGTTTTTTACCCGTACTTAGATCGCTCCTCAAATAAATTGAGTTTACTTGAAAACCTCCCCTTAAAATAAGCCACGTGATTCAGTCGTCTCTTTTAGTCAGATGCCGATCACATATAAGTTCAATAGTCACATTAATTTATATCAATTTATACTTCCATCATTGTTCTTAGGTGATTTTATCATTACTATCAGTAGCAACATTTTAGTCTTTTTACATGATTGTATATACAGGTGCAATGTATGATGAAACAGCAGAGACATCAAAACGTAATCTGCGTATGGCACCCCCAAATTAACAGCCAGCAGGAAGCTAATACCAAAGACAGTTTGTGATCCGTAAGTTGAGACAAGAAAGAACATCTGAACACGAACACCATCACAACGTTAACGATAACGATAACGACATGGAGAGTGATTTGGATGACCGCTAAGATAAAGTAGGCGAATAAGCCTTTGTTCCTCTCAGATGAAAGAAAACATTCAGAGCAAATAGCAAATTGCGTGTGCGTGATCTGTCGGATTTTCACTTTTTGTTTTAAGTTTCACACATTGTAAATATATGATAGATCCACGGCTTCGTTAACCTAGCACATTGAGCCGTGTTGCGAGTGATTAAGTCTTTAAGTTGCTCGCAAATACATAGGCTTAGACAGCAACGATGTTTCGAAATATCATTAGCTTTTCTGGTGCTGTGTGCTCGGTCATCTCAAATCATAAACACTATTAAATTTTCATATTGTATTCTTAGCCCCTCCCGAAAAAAAAATCCTGGCTACGGGCCTGTTCAGCTAGGCACATAATCTGAACCCAAGAAATTGGTCCAAATATCCTAGATGGCTAAACTCTCCAAGAACCAAAGTTCAATTTTTGAATCCCACAGTCGAAACTCCCGCATAGCAAAAGCTTACCACCACTGGTAGGGGTGAAAGTCGCAGCAACGCGCAATGGCTATTAGCTAGTTGTCTATACAGACCTAGCGTCCATTGTGTGCATTTTATTCTCTATATATCTGTTCCTCTGTGTGCTTCCAAAATTCGACTGAACTCATGCTACGGTGCTTTCACCCAGAGCGGCAAACGAAGTGCGACTACTGTTTCTACACCCGGGTGTTCATTACATGTGCGTCTCGAGGGTGCTACCGAGAACGTCGTCACATGTGCACATGGATCTTTGATTAAGTCATGAACGTGGCCCGACTGTAAGCGGGGGCTCGGAAAACTGAGCGGTGGAAGGTCTCAAACTTTTCTACGGGTCGTCCTCTCTGGACGTCACTTCACCACTAATAATTTAAAACGGACTCACCAATTCAGCTTCTGTGGAATGAAGACGGTGATGATCATTTTGCTGTTGCACATTTTACCTCCTTCTATCACCTCGCACACAGAAACGGTTCGCACTATTACGCTTTCTACGCACATACACTCAAATTTTAGCTAGTAGGAGAAATAGAAATTTAAAACTTACTGGAATATTAGTCACGTGGGGTAATGGGTATACAAGCGGAAAATTAATCGCGTCACTTCTAACTATAATCCTGTTTTCATCAGATTAAGAAAGGAAATCTCAAAGTACCCGGAAGTACGCCATTTCCGGAGAATTCTTCAGGATTACTCGTGATCTCAGATCATTCAACCATCTAGTTCGCTCTGGCGTAAGCAAGCGGTCTAACTTTTACTTTCCTTCAACTTTGCTGGAAGGATTCTTCTTGGAATTAGTATTCCCGCTATCTCACTCGGACTTGAAAGAAACGAGTGTGATTTTCGGATACAAAAACGGTTGGACTTATCGAATATAGGACACATAGCCTAGATTTTGGCGGATGGAAGAATTAGCTTTGATTGAAGTAGTTGAATGTGGATTCCATGTCTGATAATTTATAACTTATTTGTCGGATTGTGAGTGTAAATTGTAGTAAATTTCTGTCACGGCCAAATATCGCTCCGTCATTTTTGTTATTTGGCCCGGCAAAAGATAACAAAGAGCCCGGTTGAGGAACTTGGATAAAGCGTGAGCCGGGGAGTCGATTTTATTCTGACATCCATCTCACCTTGAGATGAATCATTATCTGTGGAAGTTATTTTTGCACGGCTCTAGAGCCCAGTGCAGAATGGTAGCCGAAACAAGGATAGTATAACGTAGTATAATTGTGGTACTTAGCTTGTGCAACGGTATACACGCGGCTCACAAGCAAAGACACACGCACAAGATAACCTTGAAAGCGGATTAGCAAGCTTTATAGCGCTATACTACAAAAAACGTCCTTTTCGTCTGAGAGGCACTCTACAAATGAAGTTTAAAGCAATAGAGTAAGCTGTTTTGTACCTTCTAATGGAGAAGGCTGATGGAAGAAATCAATTGTTTCAAAATGACTACAATAATAGTAGTCAGGAAATATTAATTTCGTGGATGCGGTAAACCATTTTACGGATACGGTAGATGCTAAGTTTAATAACAATGCGAGATATCGTCAAATTTATTTTGATAATAACAATTGCAATCATAGTTTTTATAAATGAGAAAAGCTTAATTGTACTGCTAGGTGGATTACAACAGGTTTTTCAGTTATCATTACCACCAAAAACTTTCAATAAATTCGGCAAACTTCCAGCTTTCTGGCAATGAAACACTGCTATATGGTTAGAGCATGTTCAGGAGTGTTTCAGTTTTAGATTTATAATTTTGACAGTTCTATAATATAAAACTGAACATTTTAAAACTGGAACTTTCTGTTCTCAGCAGCAGTTTTAGCGGGTGTTCTATTCAGTTTAAAAATCATGTCTCGCCATGCCTTCAGCGTTACTGCATTCAAATTTATTTTTCTCCAGTCTATCGGTTCTAAGTGTCTGTGCTGGAAACTTTGCATGTATTTAAAACACAGTTCTAAACGTGTCTTAAAATCAGCAACAAATAGAACGGCGTCGTATAACAGCTTTAAATTTTGAAACAAAACTGTTCGAATTAATAAAACAATGCGCTCTGCTGGGGATGTCAATGTTTTAGTTCCAGTTCTACTTTGAAACTCCTATATAAAATAAAACGCTCCTGAACATGCCCTTATGTTTGGGCGTCATTGCTTTTTTGAATCTCCTCTTCCAACCTAAACACCGGCAACTTAGACTCGACTTATTCCATCAAGAGCGGCGCTTCGCCTAAATTTATAAAACAAAACATGGTAGAAGGATGGTTTCGTCGGTGAAGATTTAGAACTGACAACATCATGTACTAAGTTACGTGTTTATATACCCCCAAAAAGCCGCACAAAATATACTAAATCGGCATATACGTTTCAAACTGGAAGCGATATACGTACATAACGATTGGAATCGACGATTTCTGACAACAATATACACTTTAAGCGCGATAGTTTCTAGTATTTAATACGATATCCATAACAAGTATACGATTCCGCAACACGTATATACGATTAACTCTGATTAGTCGATAAGGAAGATCGAATGCTACAAACAGTAATTAGGCACATCAATCATCTCCAGCACAACAAAAATACGTAAAAAATCGGGCTCTGGCAAAAACTGATGCCAAACCAACCATAGTACACCTCCTTGTTGTTAAGATCGGATTCGAACTTGTGACGTTTGGATTGTAGAGCAGGACTGACTACTCGGAGCTATTTTGATTATTACAAGTGTGGCAATATTTCGTAATCATATGTCATCTTCAAGTAGAGAAACTCTATTCCGATAAACATTCGCCATAAATGCAGCATTCTCATTTCAAAGATATGAGATAAGTAGGGTCGCGAAATTGGTGTTCTTATATGTTGTGAAATATTAAGTCGTATCTAACTTTTTGAAGTTGTTAATCCGACATTGATCGAAGTAATATACGATCAAATGTGAGCAGGAAATACGATTTTTAAAAATTTATATAGTTGAAGCTAAATGAATATAAGTTGTCAGTGCTATACGACCAACTCCGATCGAATACGATTTAACTAGAACATCAGAGCGATTTTGAATGAAAGATCGTATTCAAATCATGTTTATGGTAATATGCGATGCAAATCAATATCTACAGACTAAAATCGACTGTCATAACGATTTTGACTCTTTGCAGACATATTTACGAATCTTTATTTACTTTGTTATACGATTTATGGTTTGCTGGAAGGTGATACGCATTTGAAAAAGCCAATATATCCTGACTCCTGCGGTAGAATACACAGGCTTAAGTCGTCGGGAAATTTTAAGCTTGCTCACATGACCCTATTCCACGCTTTTCTAAAACTTTCTTCCTTCAACTCCTTGCTCTTCCGTGAGTACTATCCCGATCAGAACGGCATAACTGATTTATAACACCTGGAGTTATTTATTTCAAAAATATTTTGAAACAGAACATGTTATAAATCCGGCTGGTTAGTTGTTATATATATATATATATATATATATATATATATATATATATATATATATATATATATATATATATATATATATATATATATATATATATATATATATATATATATATATATATATATATATATATATATATATATATATATATATATATATATATATATATATATATATATATATATATATATATATATATATATATATATATATATATATATATATTGTTGTTATATATATATAACAAAAAATAAAACAAAAACCTGGCTAATGGTAACAAATTTGTAACAAAATTTGCTATTATTATATCAAAGTTAAAACTAAATGAGATATAATTTTTTTCCAAAAGTATATACGTCCTCTGTGAGGGAACTGTATTAGATATAATCATCTAATGACAATGACCTGGTAACAAACGATAAATTCATAAATTGATGATCTCATAATAGATTATGTTATAATATTGATAGTAAAGAAAACTGTCCGCAATCCACTTTCAATTCCGTTATCTAAATATAACTACAGTTATTATAAATATCAACCATAGTTATAATAGTGTTATTGTTTTGTTATGCTCTTCTGATCGGGATGGCTCCTAATATTGAAACATGTTTCACACCTTCACGTTCCTTGCTAAATCAATATCGTTACAACATAGAAAAGAAAGAACTGACTCACTCTAATAGTTTTAATTAGTTGCTCAAGCCCAAAAAGTACCATCAAACAAAAATTGGGTGGGATGAAGTTGGAGTAAAAAATTGTTTTCTAAAAAGTACTGAGGAAAAATGAAAAAAAAAGCTATACTATTGCGCTGAAACTAAGTAAGTTTTAGGTAAAAATCAGCTATTGAAAATATTTTTCAAGAAATGTCCATTACCTCACAACGTTTAGGACATACATAGTTAGTACTTTCAGGAGAGTTGCTCAAAATTACACTGTAAAACTTTTGTGAAGAAAACAGTTTTTTGCTAAAATTGTGCAATCTATTAATTACCCCTAAATCGTTAGATTTGGGTTGTTGACGTCTTCGGAGGAATTGGTAGCAATGACAGCCCATCCATATGGTGTTTTAGTGAATAATCCCCTTAAGAGTGAGATATATTTACCAACTTTCACTTGCACGCATATATTAAAATTATGTCTTCGGCAAAGTTGTAGAGCAAACTTTTGCGAACAATGTAGCCGAAGGCATAAAGTCTTTATCTTTAATATTTTCAACATTATTGCTGGTTGTTTGTGGATGATCCCTTTAAAGCCAATTCTTTACTATAACCTTTAAATATCATTCTGACAAGTTCGGTATGTTGCGTAAAAAGCTTTGAATTACCAAAGTGGACAACTTTCTACATTATCAATGACAATGGCTTATCTCTAGTATTTTCAAAGTAATTTGGCAGTTTATCTTCTGACCTCGCACAAAGCAAAAGCAAAACGCTACGCTGTAGCAGGCTATAAGCACCAGTGAATCAGGCCAGCTTTTGTTCTATATCGGTGCACAAACAAATTGTATCGTTGCCCCCGGCTGCGGAGTGAAATGAGTTTGCCAAATGAAACAAAAGTGCTCATGCTACGGGATAACATGATTTCGATCGACTTTAATAAAACTCGTGTTAGACCCGCAGTTCAGGAAGTGGAACAATTAGTTAAAGTTTTTTTTTTATTTCGATTATGGAGGTTTTAACCTTCTAACCTCTTCGGGTTAGAAAAGTCTCTTATGAACAATTTCTAACCCTATGTGCGGGGTCGGGACTCGAACCCAGGTGCGCTGCGTACGAGGCAATCGATTTATCAACTACGCTATGCCCACCCCAGTGAAAGTTAAAATGGTGCTTAATCTCGCTGAAGTTACGTACATTCAGCTACACCACGTTAAAAACTGTATTTTGATCACGTTTAGAAGTATAGCACAGGCAGAAGACTTCATTGCAAAGAACAACATGCAACACGAGGTCGAATTTAATAACACCAGATTCAAGAACCCCGTGCATATGGAAAACGACATGATGGACGTGCGTATTCATCCATTCCATCCAGATTGAAAAAAAGTAATTTGGCAATTTTTCAAAAATAAAGTGTTTCAAATTGATTGTTAACTTGAAAACGGCCTGGTTTGCGTCAATAATGTTTTACTCATACAAAAATAGCAAGGTTTGTCATTTTCTGATATGATTTTCGTGATTGTTCCTTCTATAAGTGATATTTTTTAGCAATTTTTTTCTGCTAAGAGCAATGAGCTAACGTCGCTGGAAAAGTTTTGGAGATTACTTTCACAAATGTCTGCTAAATATATTATGTCTCTTCTTTTAATGCTTAGGAAGATATAACTCGCTATATTTGGATGGCCCCCAAAATTATTTTTTACAATATCTTTTCAATTATTATTCCTACGGGTTTCATATATTCTACGAAGTTATTTCAATCGTCAAGGTACACAATTTTTATAAACCCATAATTTCCCTTGTTTCGAGTGTTTTCGAAAATATTGAACATTTTTTGAAAACAATATTTTTTTCAAATCATCTATAACTCTACTAGAGACAAGTGACTTATTTTGAGTTTTGATGTAGCATTTTTAATTGCAGGTAGCTGGTTTCCCGTTCAAAATTTATTACTTTTAAAACTTTTACTAATTTCACCAAAAAATACACCATAACTTCTAAGCCACAAGAGATAGACCAATCTTCTGGAAAGATATGTATCTTGGTATGACGAACAGCTTTCTGGAACATGATGAAGATCTACCTACGATATTTAACGAGTCATGTTGAAATTTTTTTTTCAGGGAATCATTCAACAAACTTCGGGTTTAAATCAACTTTAAATAGAAATTTTTGGACTTAATATGCTCGCAAAAGCAAGTTCATTAACATTTCTGAAGACTGCATCTTGTTTGTTATACTTAGAAAAAAAAATGTAGCAAATAACTCACTGCAAGGAGGATTAATCACTATAACTACATCAGCAAAATGAAGGTCAAGGATCATCATAAAACATCCTCGAAGACATCATTGCTGTTCGCTTTACCATTTTTGCGTGAATAAGTTTCTGCGCGTTGTTGGCGAAAAAACACTGTGCAGTGGCAGTGTTCCGAACTGTTCCTGCGGCTACATGTATGTCTATACACTAAACATAAACTTTGCTGAAGACACTATGCTTCTGTAACGTAACCACAGTGAAGTCCAGTAATAGTGGAAGATGCTAAATCCAGCCAATATAATGTCGGGTCTTCTTGCATTTGCATTCGGAGACAATTCCTAAATGTAATGAAAAAATGAAGCATCCCGCAGATCGCTTGCCAGATAATAATTTTTTGATAAATTTCGACACCTGCTTCCACTTCCACTTGTAAATATTCCTTTCATATGTTTTGGTCACTGTGCTTTGCTTGCCCCTCCAGTTCGGTGTCTCTCGAGCTGTCCAAAGTCCAAAATATTCTATCGCTATTGCTCAAAATAAATTGAAACATGAAATGAAAGGTTGGATCGACGCTTGATTACCATCCTGACACTGGTGTGTCGTGCTTCTACCATCGTTCCCATTAGTTGTCAGATGCTAATTGAACGTTTTGATCACGGGGGACACGGTTCATTTGCGATTACCGATCCATAAATAAGGGCCGAAGCTGCATTATACATTAGCTTCAATTTAATTTTAGCCACACGCATTTTCGAATACTTTCTTTAGTATAATGAATTTATATCAATCCTGAGTGATAGGTCCCAGTGTCACTGGCCCTAGCCTAGCGTGTCCATGCGTAAAGACCACTGTTCTGTAATCTAGTGAAAGCACGAACATTTTCACAGGTGAAATAAGACAACTCATTCTAGCCTTCTAGAGCGACGCACATTGAATTCAAATGAGACAGTTTTCTGTGCCTACTTTGTACACGATTCGTTAGGATGTGATGTATTTTGCAGAATTAGCTATTTCTAGCATTGACCGTGGCATGATAAGAGGAGCTCTCTCATAACCGAGGGTTTCGAAACCAAGATGCAGTAATAAAATGGTGGAAACATTTGTCATTTTTGTATGTGTGTTGTGATGTCATGTTTGCGAAAATAATCTAAACGAATGCCTCATACCAACAAAACCAACTAATCGAAATGAAGACTGTAAGCGTATGAGGAAAACAATTTTGCTCACAAATAGATAAATAAGAACACCTTACATAGTACACCATGTTTCGGAACCAGCAAGCCATCAGTCGCCAGGATATATTTATTCATAAGTTTATGCTAATTAACTGGCTGACATACAAATCACAATCGAGCTCTGTGACCGAGAATTTTGCTTTGTTTAGCTCAATTATTTTTTCTTATGGTTTGGACAAAAGGAGCAAGGCCAACGGCCTCGACTTCCGAGCAGTGCAGCTTGGACGGAACAAGACTTTGGAACGGAATCAAAAACATGCCAATCGTATCTGCTCCGTTGCAATCGACCATCATCGTGCATCGTGTTCATCGGAGGGTCGCATTCCAACCGGCAACAATGTTGGCGACGACACGAGACGGTCCAGAATGCGGAACAATAATCAGTAGGAAAAAGTCTGCGAACAATAAATTCTATCGGGGAAATTGGATTCGGTCAATGCGTTCTAGTGCGGGGATACAGTTTCTGTCGTTGCGGAACTCCAAAAGTGTATTAATTGGATTAGTTTTAAAACTTTTTTAATTCGTTTTATGCGTGCTTTAATTCGGCATTGGGAACTTGGCCCACAAATCTTAAATTTTTCGTAATGATGTCAAAACTGTAATGTTAAACGAAAACTAGAACTGCCAGCCTAATCCTGTTTTGTTTCGTGTACATTTAAAAACAACATTTTTCACCCCTTCGTCAGACGAGCGCCCCGAATTAACATTCGGCATCGGACAAGAAAACAAACAAATTCCTGCGCCTTCGGAAACACGCTTCAGTTGCGCCACTCGAAAGTCCATTCATTTCGATCCGAAAGCAAATTTTCAAACAGAGTTGAAACAACAAACACCAATGATCCAAGTTTAATGTCCCATTCGTGGCACCATTACGGGGGTGGAGCTGATGTTAACCTCCCGCAGTACCGAAGCACATAAATCTACTCAATTTCGTTCATCTTATCTGGGTGATTAACGTTGTCGTATGTCGTTTTTTTTTGTGTGTGGCTATGTTCTTCATTGACACCGTTGGCTGCCGGGGGCAATTTGAAAAGCCGCAAAAATGTGTTTAACCAGCCGACGCACATTGGTCGGCTCTTGCCGTCATTAATCTAAGCTGAACCGCAAGTAGAAAAACTATTCAGAATCGGTTCTCAATTATCTGAAATATTATCGTGATCGAGTGGACTCGCTTCAGAAGATTGATGCTGCGAGCTTATATCAATATGTTCCCATGGCAATGATAATAACAATTCAGAAGACCTTGGAAATTATTCATGACGGAAAAGTCTAGGCTTTAAATTTCCAACTCATTGTACACAAAATATTTAATCTCGTCGCATTCTACATTTAAAGGATAAACACCCAACCCTCTCCTACTTACTCTACAGACACAGCGGACTTATTACAACACCCCCATTACAAAGTACTTCTTAGCATGTGCCGAAGGAAAAGGAAACAAATTTCATCCCGCTCCCAGCAGGGGCTGTAAATAGTTTTAGCAAAAAGCTTCGTAGCCTAATCCGCTTCATGGTTTTCGGAACAATCTGTTTTTTTCTCTCTCTCTCTGTAGCCGGATAGTTTTTCCCTTCAAATTGGAGGGACGACCTCTTCCGGCGTCATAATCTCCTGCCTGTTACCAATCCTGCAAATCTCGGCCGTCTTCCGCTTCGCCGCTGTCGACACATTTTGTGCTTTTATAGCTCATTCAGTATTCAGTTGATATAAGCTACTATTAAGAGTAGGTGAGCTTATTTTGGGTCCATCTCGAAATGTGGTACTGATTAAAGAAACAATTTTTCATCCTAAATTAAATAATTCATTATAGTTTTACAAATTATTTTGATACTGACGAGGTGGACGAGAAAAGCGTAAACACCCTTATTCTACGAAGCGCCAAGCTGCATGACTAAACACAACGGAGAAGCGGAGAGTTAATTTCATATCCTGTTTACCGTGCTCGCTCCATTCACTGAGAAACGGTAGCACTATTCATTCATCATCCTGCTTCCAGTCCCAAGACAGTATCGTTGCTCCTCTCACCGCAAGAGTGCCCGTTAAATGTAGTACCACTGTACCACTTAATGATAAGAAATACCTTAGAAAAATACTTCGATACAACAAGTATAAGAACAAAAAGAAAAGAGCAAACCGAAAACCAAAGAGTAAAAGAGCAAGAGAGCAAAGCAGCAAAAGCACAAAAAAGCAAAAAAAAACAAGGAGCAAAACCGAAAAAACGCAAAATAAGACAACAGCAAATCAGCTGAAAAGCAAAAGAACAAAAGAGCAACAGAGAAAGAGAGGAAAAGCACAGAAGAACAAAAGAACAAAAGAACAAAAGAACAAAAGAACAAAAGAACAAAAGAACAAAAGAACAAAAGAACAAAAGAACAAAAGAACAAAAGAACAAAAGAACAAAAGAACAAAAGAACAAAAGAACAAAAGAACAAAAGAACAAAAGAACAAAAGGACAAAAGAGCAAAAGAACAAAAGAACAAAAGAACAAAAGAACAAAAGAACAAAAGAACAAAAGAACAAAAGAACAAAAGAACAAAAGAACAAAAGAACAAAAGAACAAAAGAACAAAAGAACAAAAGAACAAAAGAACAAAAGAACAAAAGAACAAAAGAACAAAAGAACAAAAGAACAAAAGAACAAAAGAACAAAAGAACAAAAGAACAAAATAACAAAAGAACAAAAGAACAAAAGAACAAAAGAACAAAAGAACAAAAGAACAAAAGAACAAAAGAACAAAAGAACAAAAGAACAAAAGAACAAAAGAACAAAAGAACAAAAGAACAAAAGAACAAAAGAACAAAAGAACAAAAGAACAAAAGAACAAAAGAACAAAAGAACAAAAGAACAAAAGAACAAAAGAACAAAAGAACAAAAGAACAAAAGAACAAAAGAACAAAAGAACAAAAGAACAAAAGAACAAAAGAACAAAAGAACAAAAGAACAAAAGAACAAAAGAACAAAAGAACAAAAGAACAAAAGAACAAAAGAACAAAAGAACAAAAGAACAAAAGAACAAAAGAACAAAAGAACAAAAGAACAAAAGAACAAAAGAACAAAAGAACAAAAGAACAAAAGAACAAAAGAACAAAAGAACAAAAGAACAAAAGAACAAAAGAACAAAAGAACAAAAGAACAAAAGAACAAAAGAACAAAAGAACAAAAGAACAAAAGAACAAAAGAACAAAAGAACAAAAGAACAAAAGAACAAAAGAACAAAAGAACAAAAGAACAAAAGAACAAAAGAACAAAAGAACAAAAGAACAAAAGAACAAAAGAACAAAAGAACAAAAGAACAAAAGAACAAAAGAACAAAAGAACAAAAGAACAAAAGAACAAAAGAACAAAAGAACAAAAGAACAAAAGAACAAAAGAACAAAAGAACAAAAGAACAAAAGAACAAAAGAACAAAAGAACAAAAGAACAAAAGAACAAAAGAACAAAAGAACAAAAGAACAAAAGAACAAAAGAACAAAAGAACAAAAGAACAAAAGAACAAAAGAACAAAAGAACAAAAGAACAAAAGAACAAAAGAACAAAAGAACAAAAGAACAAAAGAACAAAAGAACAAAAGAACAAAAGAACAAAAGAACAAAAGAACAAAAGAACAAAAGAACAAAAGAACAAAAGAACAAAAGAACAAAAGAACAAAAGAACAAAAGAACAAAAGAACAAAAGAACAAAAGAACAAAAGAACAAAAGAACAAAAGAACAAAAGAACAAAAGAACAAAAGAACAAAAGAACAAAAGAACAAAAGAACAAAAGAACAAAAGAACAAAAGAACAAAAGAACAAAAGAACAAAAGAACAAAAGAACAAAAGAACAAAAGAACAAAAGAACAAAAGAACAAAAGAACAAAAGAACAAAAGAACAAAAGAACAAAAGAACAAAAGAACAAAAGAACAAAAGAACAAAAGAACAAAAGAACAAAAGAACAAAAGAACAAAAGAACAAAAGAACAAAAGAACAAAAGAACAAAAGAACAAAAGAACAAAAGAACAAAAGAACAAAAGAACAAAAGAACAAAAGAACAAAAGAACAAAAGAACAAAAGAACAAAAGAACAAAAGAACAAAAGAACAAAAGAACAAAAGAACAAAAGAACAAAAGAACAAAAGAACAAAAGAACAAAAGAACAAAAGAACAAAAGAACAAAAGAACAAAAGAACAAAAGAACAAAAGAACAAAAGAACAAAAGAACAAAAGAACAAAAGAACAAAAGAACAAAAGAACAAAAGAACAAAAGAACAAAAGAACAAAAGAACAAAAGAACAAAAGAACAAAAGAACAAAAGAACAAAAGAACAAAAGAACAAAAGAACAAAAGAACAAAAGAACAAAAGAACAAAAGAACAAAAGAACAAAAGAACAAAAGAACAAAAGAACAAAAGAACAAAAGAACAAAAGAACAAAAGAACAAAAGAACAAAAGAACAAAAGAACAAAAGAACAAAAGAACAAAAGAACAAAAGAACAAAAGAACAAAAGAACAAAAGAACAAAAGAACAAAAGAACAAAAGAACAAAAGAACAAAAGAACAAAAGAACAAAAGAACAAAAGAACAAAAGAACAAAAGAACAAAAGAACAAAAGAACAAAAGAACAAAAGAACAAAAGAACAAAAGAACAAAAGAACAAAAGAACAAAAGAACAAAAGAACAAAAGAACAAAAGAACAAAAGAACAAAAGAACAAAAGAACAAAAGAACAAAAGAACAAAAGAACAAGGGAACAAAAGAACAAAACAACAAAAGATTTTCAAGTTACCACATTTCCAAGCTTCTATGTTTCTATACTTCCGAGTTTCCAAGCTAGCAAACTTCCAAGCCTTCAAACTTTCAAGCTTTCATGTTTTCAAGTTTCTCAGTTTTTAAGTTTACAGATTTTCTAGTGTCCATGTTTCGAAGCTTCCAAGTGTCCAAATTGACAAATTTCCAAACATCCCAGTACACAAGTATACAAGTGTACAAGTTACAACTTTCCAAGTTTCCAAATTTTCAAAGTTCATAGTTCTCAAGTTTCCAAGTTACTAAGTTTTCAAGCTTCCAAGTTAACAAGTTTTCTAATTTCCAGGTATCCAAATTTCCTAGTTTTCAAGTTTTATTGTCTCCAAGTTTCAAAATTGCCAAGTTTTCAAGCTTCCAAGTTGCCAAGTTTCCAAGAATCCAAGTTTCAAATTTTCCAAGTTTCCAATTTCCAGTTTTCCTGGCTCCCAAATGTCCAAGTTTCCAAATTTCAAAATTCCCAAGCTCCCATGTTTCCAAGTATTCAAGCTTCCAAACTCCCAAACTTCTAACCTCACAAGTTTTCAATCTTCCAAATTTCCTAGCTCCCGACTTTTCTAATTTCCATGTTTTCTAGTTTCCAAGCTTCCATATTTTCTAGCTTCTAAGTTTTCTAATTTCCAAGTTTCCTAGTTTCCAAGTTTCGAAGGTTGCCTAGTTTCCAAGTTTCCTAGATTACAAGAATCAAAGTTTTCTAATTTACATGCTTTCAAGTTTCATTTCTAACATTCAAAGTTTGCTGACTTCCAAGTTTTCTGATTTCCAATTTTCCAAGTTACCTACCGAGTTACCGATTTCAAGTTTCTTAGTTTTCAAGTTTCCAAATTTCTATGTTTCCCAGTTTCCATGTTCCTAAGTTCTCATATTCCAACCCTAGTAACAATTGTAGTTTTATGGCGTACTTAAAGCCGCTCTTAAAACTTAGATTGTACTTGTAGTATGCCATAAAACTTCAATTGTTACTTGGGAAGTGTCCATAATTCCAAGTTTCTAAGCTCTCAAACTTTCAAACTTCCTAGGTTACATATTTTCAAATTTCCATGTTTCCAGGTTTCCAAGTTTCCTGGTTTCCTAGTTTCCAAGTTTTCTAGCTTCCAAGTTTCCAAGCTTCCAAATGTCCAAGTTTCCAATTATCCAAGTGTCCAAGTATTCAAGTATCCAAATATCCAAGTTTTAAAGTTTCCAAGTTTGCATGTTTCCAAATTTTCAAGTTTCCAAGTTTCTAATTTTCTAAGTTTGTTCAAATATCCTAATATCCAAGTATTCGAGTATCCAAGCATCCAAGTATCCAAGTATCCAAGTATCCAAGTATCCAAGCATCCAAGTATCCAAGTATCCAAGTATCCAAGTATCCAAGTATCCAAGTATCCAAGTATCCAAGTATCCAAGTATCCAAGTATCCAAGTATCCAACTATCCAACTATCCAACTATCCAAGTATCCAAGTATCCAAGTATCCAAGTATCCAAGTATCCAAGTATCCAAGTATCCAAATATCCAAGTATCCAAGTATCCAAGTATCCAAATATCCAAGTATTGAAGTATCCAAGTATTCAATTATTCAAGTATCCAAGTACCCAAGTATCCAAGTATCCAAGTATCCAAGTATCCAGGTATCCAAGTATCCAAGTATCCAAGTATCCAAGTATCCAAGTATCCAAGTATCCAAGTATCCAGGTATCCAAGTATCCAAGTATCCAAGTATCCAAGTATCCAAGCATCCAAGTATCCAAGTATCCAGGTACCCAAGTATCCAAGTATCCAAGCATCCAAGTATCCAAGTATCCAAGTATCCAAGTATCCAAGTATCCAAGTATCCAGGTATCCAAGTATCCAAGTATCCAAGTATCCAAGTGTCCAAGTATGCAAGTATCCAAGTATCCAAGTATCCAAGTATCCAAGTATCCAAGTATCCAAGTATCCAAGTATCCAAGTATCCAAGTATCCAAGTATCCAAGTATCCAAGTATCCAAGTATCCAAGTATCCAAGTATCCAAGTATCCAAGTATTCAAGTATTCAAGTATCCAAGTATCCAAGTATCCAAGTATCCAAGTATCCAGGTATCCAAGTATCCAAGTGTCCAAGTATGCAAGTATCCAAGTATCAAAGTATCCAAGTATCAAAGTATCCAAGTTTCCAAGTATCCAAGTATCTAAATATCCAAGTATCCAAGTATTCAAGAACCCAAGTATCCAAGTATCCAAATATCCAAGTATTCAAGTATCCAAGTACCCAAGTATCCAAGTATCCAAGTATCCAAGCATCCAAGTATTCAATTATTTAAGCATCCAAGTATCCAAGTATCCAAGTATCCAAGTATTCAAGTATCGAAGTATCCAAGTATCCAAGTATCCAAGTATCCAAGTATCCAAGTATCCAAGTATCCAAGTATCCAAGTATCCAAGTATCCAAGTATCCAAGTATCCAAGTATCCAAGTATCCAAGTATCCAAGTATCCAAGTATCCAAGTATCCAAGTATCCAAGTATCCAAGTATCCAAGTATCCAAGTATCCAAGTATCCAAGTATCCAAGTATCCAAGTATCCAAGTATCCAAGTATCCAAGTATCCAAGTATCCAAGTATCCAAGTATCCAAGTATCCAAGTATCCAAGTATCCAAGTATCCAAGTATCCAAGTATCCAAGTATCCAAGTATCCAAGTATCCAAGTATCCAAGTATCCAAGTATCCAAGTATCCAAGTATCCAAGTATCCAAGTATCCAAGTATCCAAGTATCCAAGTATCCAAGTATCCAAGTATCCAAGTATCCAAGTATCCAAGTATCCAAGTATCCAAGTATCCAAGTATCCAAGTATCCAAGTATCCAAGTATCCAAGTATCCAAGTATCCAAGTATCCAAGTATCCAAGTATCCAGGTATCCAAGTATCCAAGTATCCTGGTATCCTGGTATCCAAGTATCCAAGTATCCAAGTATCCAGGTATCCAAGTATCCAAGTATGCAAGTATGCAAGTATCCAAGTATCAAAGTATCAAAGTATCAAAGTATCAAAGTATCAAAGTATCAAAGTATCAAAGTATCCAAGTATCAAAGTATCCAAGTTTCCAAGTATCCAAGTATCTAAATATCCAAGTATCCAAGTATCCCAGTTTCCAAATTTTCAAGTTTCCAAGTTCCCAAATTTTTAAGTTTTGATGTTTCTATGTTTCCAAATTTACAATTTCCAAGCTCCGAAGCTCCCAAGCTTCAATTGTTTTAAGTTTCGAAGTTTACGTCTTTCAAAGTGCCAAGTTTTGTTTCCAAATTACCAAGTATCCAAACTTCCAAGTTTCCAGGTTTCCAAGATTTTAATCTTCCAAGTTTCCCATTTTCCAAGTTTTCAAGCTCTCAAAGTTTCCAAATATTCCAAATTGCCAAGTTTCCAAACGCCCAAGTTCCCAAGCCCCCATGTTTCCAAGTTTCTATGTTTTCAAGTTTCCAAGCTTGCAAGTTTCTAGGTTGCCAAGCTTCCGAACTTCCCAGCTTCCAACCATCCAAGTTTCCTTGTTTCCAACTTTCCATTTTTACAAGTTTCCAAGTTTTGAAATTTTCAACTTTCTAAGCTTCCTTATTTTCAAATTCACATTCCATGTTCCCAAGTTTCCCAAATATTCAAGTTTCCACGTTAATGGGTTGGCAAGATTTCAAGATCTCAAATTTCTATGTTTCTAAGATTTAAATTTTTTGAGTTTCTAAATTTGCAATTTGGTAAGTTTCAAACTTTTTATTTTTAAAGTTTCCAGGTTTCTAAGTTTCTAAGTCTCCAAGTTTCTAAGTTTCCAAGATTCCAAATTTCCAAGTTTCCAAATCTCCAAGTTTTCAAGTTTACAACTTTCTGAATTTTCAAATTTCCAGGTTTCCAAGCTTCCATGTTTTCAAGTTTCTAAGTTTGCAATTTGTCAAATTTCAAAGTTTGCATTTTTGAAGTTTCCAGGTTTCCAAGTTTTTAAGTTTCCAAATTTCCAAATTTCCAAGTTTCCAAATTAACAAGTTTCCAAGCTACCAAGATTCCAAATTACCAAGTTTCCAAATCTCCATGTTTTCAAGTTTCCAACTTTCTGAGTTTCCAAGTTTCCAGGTTTCCAAGTTTTCAAGTTTCCAATCTTCCAGCTTTCCAAGTTTCCAGCTTTCAAGTTTCCAAGGATCCAAGTTTCCATATTTCCCTGTTTCCAAATTTCCACGTTTCCAAGCTTCCAAACTCTCAAGCGTCCAAGTTTTCATAAGCTGGATTTGAATGCTTCGTTTTTCACTCGCCAGTAACTGACACCAACTCGATATCAGTTCCTAATCTTACAAGTTTCCGAATTATCAAGTTGTCTAGTTTTTAAGGGGGGCATCTGGTGTAGTGGGCAAAAAATCGCTTAATTGTTAGCATTGAATCTTTAGAATAGTCTCCGCAATCTCGGCGGCCACGCTGGCTTTCTTTTGTTTTAAACAGTCATGAATTCCTCGCGTGTATTTGCTGTAACACAGGTAGATTTCAATCTCTCGGCAAATTTAATGGCGTTTATCTCAAAACCGCGTTTTTCAAATTGGCGAACACGATAACTAATCAATGAATTGACTTGATTTTTTATGAGAATGCAGAATATGCGTAACCTGTCGATGGACCCGAGAAAAAATAAAAATTTCTTCCTATTATTTGAAGATAAACTGAGCGAATTTTACAGTAAAATATGAGATTTTCGGTGTTTATGAACCCATTTTCCGAAACTCGAACTTTTTTCTATTTTTTTATTTATCCAGTAACTATAAGTCTAAGCTTTACAAATCTTATTGAATTTCCTGTGTCAGACAATTTTATCAAGATTCATCGTGTACGCCTCGTCGCCCCTCGACGTGGAAATGGTTAGACGGCTGCTTGTGGAACGCTCGTAAGTGCAGCTCAGCGTGACTGAAAATATTTTTTTCACACAATGAATTTATAAATAAAACTTAACATTACACAATAGATTCATTGTTACCTTCTCTTTAAAATCGTAAAACAAAATAACTGAGCACTTTATACCAGACGCCCCCCTTAAGTTTCCAAGTTTCCTAATCTCTAAGATTTTCTAGTTTCGTAGTTCCAAATTTCATGTTTCAAATTTCTATTATTTCAGAGTTTCAAGTGTCGAAATTTCCAAGTTCAAGGGGTTGAATACATTTGTTTCCATGTTTCCAACATGGAATTATTTTTTTTTTTTGGATTTTGACGTAAGTGCCAATACTTTATTTAAGATTATAATTTTATCCTTTTGGCGGTGTCCAAAGGGAAAACAAATAGAAATGGTGAGTTAAACGAGAGCAATTATGTGAAAAAAATTCTCTCCAAAGGCAGGATTCGAACCTGCAACCCTTGAGGCTTCAACCCAATGCACAAACCCTTATGCTATCCCTGAGCTATGATGACGTCCCAGCAAAACACATTATCTAATACCCATCGACAAAATCAACAGTCTCCATTAGCACATTCCCACCGAAGTTCGAATGTGCATTGAACCGGAGTCCCGAGGGTTGCAGGTTCGAATTCTGCTTCCAGGGGAAACTTTTTGACACAGTTGATTTCGTTTAACTTACAATTTAGATCTGTTTTCCCCAAGTTGCAAGTTTGCGAGTTAACAAGTTTCCAAATTTCCATATGTCTTACTGATAAGTTTTGACGTTTACAAAATTTCAAATTTCCAAGTATCAGATTTCTCATGTTTTCGAATTTTTGGATTTACATTTACATTCACATTTTCGACATACCGAAATTCTGTGTTTCAGTGTTTTCCAATATTCAAAATTCAGTTTAGAGCTTTTCAAGATTTCTAGTTTCGAACGTTCTTTACAGGATAGATTAAAAGCTTCTCTAAGGTTCAGGGTTTCAAACTATCCTAGATAAAAATTATCGGAAGTTTAGCGATGGTTTAAGAATTTACAACTCGTGCACCTATTTTAAAGATTCAATTCTGTAACGTTTCAAGTTGTCTTTAGTGAAATTATAAATAAAATTCGTCGTCAGCAAATGAGTTAAATAAACTAACTATTTTTTCGAACCATAGCCTGTACAGTAAGTTTATGTTCCTTGTTTATGCGGGCTCGCGCGAATGATGCAAACTAAGTAAGTTATGAAAATTGCCTGTGGAGCTGTTACAAACATGCTCTTTATTGTTATGTTTACAACATAGGGCTTCTACTGTCCTTAGCTGAGTCTGTATGGAATTGGGAGAAGAACAGTGCCAAGATTCAGGTCGAAATTAAATTGAGCACCTTTCAGCATCCCAACGAAGCAGCCGGATCAGCTAAAAGTGCTGTTATGCGTTTCGTGAACACGTGCACTCTGGCATACATAAGTAACTCAACGAAGATGTTCGGAGAAATTTTGCTGTCCGTGGCTCGTGCCACTTGGTACTCAAAACCGTTGAAATAGCGGAGGTGGAGTGGTCCTTAAATTTATGGAACAAAGTTAATAAGTAATTAATTAATTTTTGGTTTGATCTAGCTCAAGGCAATTTTTTTCTAGCAGTTTTTGTAATTATAAGCAGTAGATCAATCAGTTTTGCTGCCTTAAGAAAACGCACGTCGCAGTGCTCAAAAATTCTTTTGAACTTTACCCTACCCTAACTTTCGCATAGTATTTCTCCACACAGCATTTTCCGTAGTTCTCTTTTTCTCTCTCTCTCGCACCAAAGATTGCTATCGTATGTCGAAATCGGATTCTGAGCTCGCACAGCTGTGCTAAAGACATCCGACACGACGAACCGACGATGATAATATGCACAACCAGTTTCCCTGCTCGTTCCTGGTCGCATCCAGATGGGGTATCCGGTATGTTTCCCAGCAAGACACGCCGACTCGTGGTCGTAGCCTTTGACCCAACTTGTACAGTGCCGAATGGAGAGTTTGTTAGATCGGGCGGCGTTGATAGCAGCTGAGTGGCGGTGGCGGCAAGCTACACAACGATAACATGCACAACCGAGCGAATGGAACCGGTCTGTTAGCAGCAGGGTATTAGTTGGAGAGTACAACACCGCTTAGTGCCAACAGTAGCTAGCTCCACTGACAACCGCCAGTAGCAGCATCCCGGCTTTGCTTTGTTTCGTTCGGGCTGCTGCCTTTGGCTGTTGTAACAAATTTTCCGAGTAAAAGCAATCGAGGCAGGCGACACGCAGCAGCAGCAGCAGCAGCTCCACACGATGGGCCGACGAGACAACAAAAAAGTCGTCCCCCGTTCAGTAGCACGTTGGAAATTCTCGACACCGGGCGGAAGAAGTGCGGCGAGTCGTTTGTTATACGAAACCTACGTACGTTCCTTAGCGTATGGTCGTGGCCGCGTTGTACGATGTCGTAGTGGCGATTACCCAATAGCGATAGGCGAGAGTGTATCGTCTCTAAATAAATACCCGCTCCCGAAGATTCGTGATTGTGTAATTTATGACCACCGGTTGTGTACCCATCCGTAGCATTATTATTGTTAGTGCCGGGCACAGAAAAGAAGCAGGCCAACAAATTCACTCGACGTGACCTGGGTCACGGCGAATGCGGATCCGGATCCAGCTGGCATCCCCCCGGTCAGGAACAACGCAAGGCATGCAGATGTACGAACCGCCCAAGTGGAGAGTCAAAAGTACGTAAGAAATCCGTTTTTTTGTTTCGGGGAATCGACCGCTAGAAGAGGCGATGATCGATGTGTTTGGGTTTGATCCCACGCACACGTGTGTCCGCGGTCTCAACTAACTGCAGGCTATTATAGTTTAAAATTAAACAGGTGCCAAATCTACGTGCTGTCTGATTTTAAACTATCCGAGACGGTGTGATAATCTATTGATCGGTACGTGATTTTGGGACCGGCTGGTCCTGGAATGGAACCGGGTAGGGATCGAGCGGTGTTTGTGAATGAATAGTTTCGGTAATCATTCCGAGACGCATACGTCGCTAGGCAACCGTACGTGGGTTGATTGTTTACTAATTCGGCGCGAGTAAAAGCAACGGCGGGTAGAATTGGATTACGAAAGAGTGACGACTGTGGGGATTATCCAAAAAACTATCAATGTTACGGGGTAATAACTATTACAGTACAGATCACGATCGTCAAGTGAGGAAATTTTAAGTTGGCTTAATCCTTATTTTTTGACAACTGAATACATGTGTCCAATTGTGAAAGAACAATGATTTCTTTTAGGTTCTTGAAACTAAATTTAATAACTTTTCATTTGAGGTACAGCAGTTCAGAAGCAATGATTTTTTTTTAAATCTACTTTTTAAAAATCAGGATTTTTTGGGCCAGCCTAACGTGAAAAGCGACACTTAACGACGAAATAAAAAAGCGTGTCTAGCGTTTATCGATTAGAAACAATTCCACCCGATCTTACGAAATTCTAAAAGATCGTAGAACTTTTTTCAGGGAATTTCTGTATGAAGAATGAAGCTTAGTTCTGTAACGGTTTTATTTTAATGAGTAAGCTTACGAATTTATTATATTTATGTATTTACACGTAGGTTTTTATGCCTTTTTGAAAAGTGATTAGAATTGCATTTAACTCAAAGGGGCTTTTCCCTACTTAATAAAATTATCGAGTAATAAATAAATATAGAAATAAAAAAAAACATTTGCGCATCAGGCATCAGAATATATTGGCTCAAATGGCACGTTCCTGTATGTAGTCGATGATGTGTGCCACGCCGTGTCCTTTCATAATTTTTCTGGTCGTTAGGAAAAGAGAAGGAGGAAGTATAATTGGAGGGGTGGAAAAAATGATCCCATAAAAAAACAGCAGGTAAATTATTTTTTTACTATTTTTGTTAACCATTTTTGTTAACGACCTATTGAGTCAATTTGTCAACTGTTGTTTCGGCATTTAATTAGCAAGGAACTGAAAGGTGAAGTATATTTTTCAATATTATGAGCCATAGTACTCAAGGGAGAGCAAGGAATTGAAGAGAGAAAGTTTAGAAAAGCGCGGAAGGGTCATTAGAGCAAGCTTAGAGTTTACCGGCGACTTAATCCTTTGTCTGCTACCGTAGGAGTCAAGGTTTTTGGCATTAGAAATGCGAATCAAGTCACGGTAAACTTCCACACTAAGCATTTGCGACGTTGAAACTCATTGGTCCCTCACCAATTGCCTGCCTGGGTTTTTTATTTATCGACTATTGTGACTGTATCAGCGTCTTTGATATATGGTCACATGGACACGCCGTAGACTCAGGTGATTCGCATTTCTAATGCCAAAAGATCTTGACTTCTACGGTAGCAGACAAAAGGTTTAGTCGCCGGTAAACTTCAAGCTTGCACATATGATCCTTCCACGCTTTTCTAAACTTACTCCTTTCAATTCCTTGCTCTCCCTTGAGTACTATGGCTCTTAATATTGAAAAATATACTTCACCTGACAATCCCTTGCTAATTAAATGCCGAAACAACAGTTGACAGGAAAATTAAACTTACAAATAATTCTAATTGCCTGCAAGAAAGCCACCGCACTGGATTGGAATGACTCCATGGTCAGATTCACCACAAAGATCACAGGCAATGACTCAGTGCGCTGAATAGTTGCCATGTGATAATTGAGTTTGAAGTTGCCTGTTAAAGCCCTAGTCAGCAAGTCACTGTGGCACGATTTTTTTTTCCAAAAAAACTGTTGTTTGACGACAAGTTTGTGGCTTGCTTCAATAGTTACAGTGCTCGGTTTAAGACCAAGACCGGATCTTTAATGCAACTTTTTTTTCGAGAGTTGTCCTACTGGAGCTGTAGAGCTAGGTTCTCGGAAGGGCTCCCCGTCAGAATCACATACTACAATTTGCAGACGAGACAGGCAATGTCGCCCAATAAAACACTGCATTAGGCCAATTGTAGCGGGCCGTGATTCTGAATGTGATATTCATTGTACGGTTCAGGCAACGACACGACTAGACACATAATGAAATATAAAGAAGAAAAAATGTCCGAGTGATTTACCGCCAGTTACCCGTACATTGACTCACCCCTCGATAATAATGAAAAATTAATTTCTCGAGCAACATTGCTTTGTTTTTGCGTATCCTGACAATCAGTTCACCGCAAACATAAACAAAGCTTCCAACTAATGAAAAAACGGTGAAACTTGCGAAACTAGACTTAAATGCTACTTTTGGTGAGTTTGAAAGATTTTATTTGATTTACATGCGATTTAAAATTGACTGGTGATGTAATCTCGTTGCAGCTCTCACAATGATTCGAAAAATGTTTCTGAAAGTTATTACTACTAGCTGCTGAGAAGACAGTGTACATACCTAGCTACCGACTGTTTTGTTCATTGGCAATCTAGGATAATTTGTCTCCATTAAAGTACGGGAAACCAAATACCTGCAGCCGGTGACGGCTCTGTTCCGATGGTTCACATTTTCGGTTATGACCAGCATAGCAATCGGTTTTTTCGCGCAGCAACCGGATCTACGGATGGTGCGCAAACCGTACTAGCCCTTGCATTTATTTTTTATGTGTCATCACTGTTCATTGACACCGATCGCCAACAAGAAAACAGTCACCTGAATGGAATGTTTGCCTTCAACGACGCTAAGGATGTGTACACTCTGAACGTATCTCTAACCCGGACTAAAACAGCGATTTCCTGAAAGCAATCGTAAGCTTCCTGATCGCAGCTCAGCAACCTGCAGAAACTGTTCATCGCACAGAGGAGTAACTAGAACAAATTCTTGGCCAAAAACCAAAATATTTTTTTTTCGATTTTTTTGTTTCATTATATTTTTTTTACATACCTAAGAACCTACTATATAACGTGGCAAAATTAGGAGTATATCAAAAATTGTAAAAGAATTTTTGCATGTATGCCCAATGGTGATATTTTAAGGGATATTTTAATCGTTTTCGTTATATATTCAGCAAAATTGCTTTCTAGTGATGATGACTGTATTAAATAAGATAATATTATTACAAACGTAGTTCAACACAACCGTTTGTTTAACTTCAGCCTAAAACTAACTAAAAAAAGTAAACTTGCTGTGTATTGCACCAACTTTAAAAAATACCTTGTTTTAACATTTTATTCCAAATTTGAAGTATAAAAAAGTTACATTATACGGCTAGATCCGGCAAAGTTGCTGAAGCAGTATTACAATACAAGATTTCAGCTATACAAAAAATATTCGAACTCTTCTGATCTTGTCCGATCCACCAATCCCCAGCGATTTGAAAATATTGAAATTTTGACTAATTTGAGGTACACCGAAATGCTGTAGGGCCAAATATTATGTTTGCCAACATGTATCTCTATGAAAATATGCACAGGCGTCCCTTTTCTTCTCCCTTTCCCACTGATCAAATGTTTATGCAACTGGAAAAATAAATGTATTCACAAAGATCAAATAACTAGTATTTAAAAGGATATAGAAAATTGGCCTCTGCACTGGTAGGTGGGTAGATGCCAAATTGTTCCAAAAACTAGTAATTGTCTATTTTTAGTTCATATTAAGGCATAATAACAAACATTGCAGCAGCAAATAATTTTGGCCAGGATTCGACCCCAATTACTCCTCTGTGCATCGGCACGATTCAGCTGAATTCGTACAATTTCTTCGTGCGCCGGTTGTTTTTTTCTACTAGCGGTTCTAGCATCGATCGTGGGCTTCTTCGCCGAATATCATTTTGCTGGTTGGGCTCACAGGGTGCTATGCTGGAACCATTATGCACTATTTTATTCATGTGTTTCTCGGGTTACGAGCGAGGCGAACCCGCGATAGCATTATCAATCTTGGAATCGTGAACGAATTTCGCAAGCCATTCAAAAGATATCTTTAGCTACTGCTGATTGTACCGTGTCCGATCTGGTGCTGGTGATAATCGATCTAATGAAGTAGCTAAAGTATGTGGGAGAAGGCATGCCGAAAGTTCCAGCGTTGAATATCTGATTATACAAAATTTTACCGTAGGCAAATGTATATGATTGGTTGGTGATAATATATTTTAGAATACCATAAGATTGTTTTGACTCGTTCTGTAATATTTACTGCTATTTACGGTTTAAAAGAGTGTACGACGAATTTGATGGTAATAGCCTTTTATTTTTCGTTCCTTATACAAGAGAAAGAGAGAGCAAACAGTACCACTAGCAACAATTCCAATCAGGTTCTGTCTTCTATAGAAATATTGCATATTTGAAAATTTTCATTTGAGATAGATTGAATTGAAACAATATCGTCGTCCAATTGAATTGAAACAATGCAGTTGTCTAATGCCACAGAATAAATAACTGCATGTAGATAACAGCCGACAAATAGCAGTATCATCACAGACTAACAGACATAACACTATGAGGGAATTTCAAAAAAAATATCGATCCGGCAATCTACCCAAAACACAAGCCCCACCTTTTACTCACGGTCCCAAACACTCATTTGCTGGTGGGTTACCCCTCAGGTTTGGAAACAATTTTTCATGTATGGTATTGGTATGTCTGTTAGTCTGTGGTATCATTTCTACAAAAGATTGATAATGTATATAGAAAAATTGTGGCAAACGGTAATATTAATCACACCGAAACTGTCATTAACGACTGAACACACCAAATTGTTTTCTAGTCCGGTCACTCGTATCATTTTAGGTAGCGCTCGTCGCCGAAAAGTAACGAAAGAGATATCAGCTTTCGTATGACGTTCTATATATTAACAGCGAGACTGGACGACAGCTGCAGTGTGCGCTATCGCGTCGTGAAATAAAAACCTTTAATAAATGCACATAATTATCAATCAGCGAAAAATTGCAATTGAAGCAAAAAACTTACACAAACATCGCCACACGATCTCGTAATAAAATCTCGGGCCCCACCATTTTTTTAGAGACGGACCACTGCGACCAACATTTAGATCTTTTGTGGGAGCAGCTGGTCGATGATCAAGAACACTAGATCTTGTAGATTCAGGATCTTACTTGCGTCCACCAAGAAGCGTGGTTCAACCGGAATACAATGAAACACCAGCAGTGCTGGACGATGTGCCGCATGCGCTCATACGAGCTAAGCACGCCGAATCTCCTTTTGCGATTCTTTCCACTGATTATATTTCATCCAGTTACTAATTCGGCGGCATCTGATTTTTCTCGCTTCAGTGACGAATCTCTGCAGGAGTAGTTTTTAACTTGAAATTAGAGTAAATAAATGAGCACTTAAGCAATTTTTAATAGATTTATTGCAATAAAACTTACCTTGAGTCGAAATGCTGGCTAGTCCTAGCTCATATTCCAGCTCAAGTACAAACATAGCATATTAGTTAGAATCGGTTGTCACTAGAGCCGGAATGCCAGTTAGAACCAGCCGGAATTCCGGCTCATTTCCTGTTGAATATTACTAAGTTGCCTCGTACTTATGTACGGCACATCTGGATATTCCTAAACACCATGGATTTTCAAAGAGACCAGTAACTTTCGATGCTTAACACAGAACTTTTTTTTTAATCCGTGTACAACAGATAGAATTATGTTATGAAAAAAGTTTAGCAACGGTAACTATAGGAGCGTAGAAACAGATTGTTAAAAGAAAGTAACAGATTCATAAGTGCTGCTAGTTTCATACATTTTCTAACCAAAAGTCATATTTGACATTACCAGTTACCCGAGTCACTGAGGGGTAATCAGATTTGTGATACAGTTTTGGAATGCCAGTGTCTAGTCGTGTCGTTGGTTCAGGTATGTGCGGACGTAGGGACTCGCGATCGCATGTATCATCGCGAAGGGTTCGAGCATTTGTACGTTAACGTGTTCGATCGCGTGTGCGTTTGTATGTCGCGTGTGTTAACGTGTATGTAACCTCGCGTATATAAAATCTATTTTATAACCGTGTGCATTTCGCATATTCGCGTGTGTTCTTTGATAATCGTGCGCGGACCGTGAATCTAATACTTTATATTTGGTGTACGGCTCAGATGCTAAATGAAAGTGAGATCTTCCATATCACGAGTTCCCGGCGATGTCGCCGTTGAGCGTGTGGTCTAGTGGATATGAGCTTTATTTTTTTGATTGGTCCAACTGAATGTATAGACCTAAATTACTAGAATGAAGGCTAAAGATTTCCGGACGTGACCGATTCACGATCGCGCGCGTTTGCGGATTTGCGTTCGTAACTTCGTAAGTACTAAAACGTTCACATAATTACCGGAGTGTTATCAAGTTTGCGCGATAGCGGGCATAGGTGTGCGTAGATGATCGCAAAGAGCTTAAGCGTTCGTATGTTGACGTGTTTGTCGCGTGTGCTCACGTGTATGTGACTTCGCGTGTATAAATTCGATTTTGAAACCCTGCGGCCATTCATATATTCGCGGACCGTCATTCTGATATTTAGTTTGGTGTACGGATCACATTCTGACAGGGAGTGAGTTTTCCCATATCACTAGAGTTCCCGGTCATGTCACCATGGAACGTTTTGTCTAGTGGATATGGGAGCAATTTTTTTTTAATTCTTCAATTTTATTTATTTTTTTTTAATAAACATGGACCTAGACTGTTGGTATCGAGGATAGAGACTTCCGGACGATTCCGATTCATGATGGCGCAAACGCGGGAGTTTGTAGATTAACGCTTGAGATCGCGTTGGTAAGTTTATGAGCGCTGAGACGTTAACCTTATCACCGGGGTATAATCATGCTTGCGAGTTGGTGGGCGTAGGTTGTTTAGAAAATCGCGAGGGGTTTGTACGCTAACGTGATTTTCTAACATATTTGCGTGTGTTGTGTGGTCTTGAATGGTCGCGCGAACCGTGAGTCTGATATTAAATTTTCGGTGTGCGGCCAGAATTCTGGCAGAGAGTGGGATCCCTTATATCGATGAGCTTCCCGGTTATGTCGCCATGAGACGTGCCGCCGAATAGGTATGAGCGTATTTGCCCAATTGGTCCAGCTGAAGGCATGGACCCAGGCTTCTGGGATCAAGGGTAGACCTCCGTACGTGACCGATTCGTAATCGCGCGCGCGAGGGCATTTTTGTAGGTTCCCGCTTGAGACCGCGTTTGAGAATGTGTGAGTCTTAAGATGTTGGCTATCACCATCTTTGCTGACCCAGCTGAAGGCGAGAGTAGAATGGCAGTATAGGATTCGAAAAGAAGAGATAAAAGACAATATATGAGAGACGCAATAGATAAAACAGGTACAAGATACAGCTAAAGTTATGATCATAACATGAAAGACATACATTAGTAATTCAAACACTACTAATACTTGAATACCCAACCACCACACATAGCACATCCTTTCTCAATTATCTATTTGTTACTAGTTGATTGTTGTTTATGAGCGGGTGAATAGAAGAAAGATAAAGAACAGAAAAAAGGCTCCTATCAGCCCTCCCGGCCTCCTCGATACACCACTATCGAGGCGTATTGTAATCAACATCTTGAAGCGGGCTTCTTATATAAATAAAATCTTGCGTCATAATGATTGGTGGATTATTGACATAAGAACTAATTAACCTCTAGTAGTAGCACTTGGTGCAAATAGAAACCAAAAAGAGCGAAGGGTCCTTATATTTAGATAATTCTATTTAGTCTATTGTGGCTTGATGATGTTTACAATACCGTCAATCCTCTTGCGAGAGGGATAAAGAAATAGATATTAATAGATAATAGAATAGATAAGATAATAGATAACACAGAAATAGATATTACATGCATCTAAACTACTTTTTGGTGTTTGGTGATGTGGTTCACGTGGATTGGATTTCTTCAAAAACTACGTGTTTCAGTTTATTAAGTTGATCTAGTAGAGCATTAACTAGTGGCTGAACAGTATGTTTAAGAGAAGGTTCCATCCATAAGAGATTGTCATCTCTGTTTCTGAAAACAGCGAATCCGATTCGTTATAAACGAGTGTTACTCGCCATCTTCACGAGCCAGAGCGACAGAGCGATTTAAGAGAAAAAAAACACCCACCTTCAGTCTGATCATCTCTTATAGATGACAGTCCATCGATCCGAATCGAATGAATGACTCGATCACTCTGCTCATGATCAAATGAGTCCCCGAACAATCGAACCAGCATGTTCCCCCATTTGAAAGTAGAAACATCCATATCAGCCGCCGGCCAAAACACTCGATCGAATGATTATTAGTCATGAGATTCATAGGTCAATGAACCAGCACTCGCTCGGATCTCCCACTCTTATCGACCAAGCAAGAGCCCATTAGGCTCATCACCCAAGCCCAGGGTAAGACCGGATCTTTAATGCAACTTGTTACAAATTGGTAAAGCAGGCTCAGGTCCAACAATATCTGCGCCTGCTCTGGTCAATTCGTCGACCCTTTCAATTTTAGTAATGCAAAAATGTCCGAACACCCAACGAAGTTGATAGTATTGTTAATGCTAAATTCTACTATTTGAATTCGGCATGCAATCGCTAGCTTGGCTCGGGGCAGAAGTTCATGCCTGACGAGCTCTGTTGAAGAGCCGATTGTACACCGCATATAATCGCGAAGATTTCTGTTTGGAATGTAGTACAGTATCTGCCAAGCGATCGAGACTGCTCCAATCTCATTTCACGACAGTAGACACCAGCACCAGCACGTCCCTCCATCAGAGAAGAGTCAGTGTAACAGGTCACTTGCGTTTGTTGTTGTCTCTTCACGCAGCCTGTTGCGGAAGCTTTATCTTCCTGCATAAGTCAAGATAAATTCATAGTTACTGTTCATTTATGCTGGAGATTGATTTGTGGAATTCTAACCATTGTTGATTAGAAAACTGTTCATTTCATTTACAACATACAACAATTGCACAACAACTAGAGGACAACGACCAAGTTGGGATGTTAACGCATATACCGAGCTATATCAGGTTTACGATCAGTTGATACTCACTATTTGCGATGAAAATAATGGTCCACTGTGTGCGAGTAATAAAGGACTACATCGGTTACATGCCCTTTCATAAAGTTGAGATCGACGGTGTGGTCACTGATTCAAATTTCTCGTTTGAGGCATGATGGTTCAAGAACCTGCTTTGCGGTTAAATACGTCTTCTTTGAAAAGGATTGTCTGCCCGGTCGTTTGTTTGTACCTCTCGTCATGCATCGCACTAAATAAATGAAATGGATCATTGTAGCAATAAGGCTCTGTGTGCCACTGTCGAAGAAAATCATCTGGATAACTCTTGCGTTGTAAATGCTATAATATGTGTCTATTGTGGGGAGAGTCTACATGATCTATTACCATGCCCCGCGTACAAACAGCGTCCGATGAATCTGAAGTGTTCTCTTGAAAGACACTTTAAGCACTCTTTGGTAGAAATACTAAAAAGAACTGATCCACTCACCACGACAAATCATTATGCTCCTTTGGATCAGGAAAACTGTGACTATTCTCATGTAGTGACATCGTTTACTGCTGCTAAAATTTTTGGGCTAAGGTTTAAACAAACAGCTGCTGGGCTTATAAAATGAAGACCAAACAAGGAGCTTCCAGCGCTTCTAAGAACACCCAAGTAAAGATTCCAACATAGTGCAAGACAGGTTAGGGTTAGGTTGGGCAACGGCTACTTTGTTATATTGCGGATCTTCTCCTGCCACCTAGTGCACTTCAATCCACTCGTTACGGCATGGGATTGTAATCTCGATGACAATTGATCTAGCATATTCCACGATTTTCGCTACAACTTTAAGGAGTATAAGTCATATCTGTCCACTCGTGTTTCTACTTTACTTATCCTCACTTATTTTGTATAGTGCAGCGCCCTTCTAAGTATGGCGCCCTTGACGGGGGCCAAGCCGGTCAACCGCACACCACGAGTAGGGTTGTGGTACCGGTATTACCGGCTCCGAACATCCCGGGAATTCCGACCAAAATACCGGTAATGAATAAAGATAAGTACCGGTATTTGCGGTACTATACAAAAGCTTCAATGGGGAATTCCACCCTTATTCTATATTGCAACGGATCGCTGTGCTACAAAGAACGAAACGAAAAATTGTTGGTTTCACTGTTTAGTGGAAAATAAATTACAGATAACTGAACGTTTAATTATAAACTTTGCAATGTAACACCTTGAATAATTTCCGTTTTTCATAGTGTGGGGTAAGTTACGTCGTTACGTTATTTTATTTGCTGTTGTATGTTTCTCTATAAAAGAACGAACACCGATTTTTAAACTCTCCATGTTGGAATTGGCAGGTATATGAACCGCATAGAGTGGCATTACATCATCATTAGCTGGCAAGCGGGAAAGGCAGTAACCATCAATAAGCCTAAATATATACAGGAAGATGTGGAAAAACACTCCTACGAATTGTAGCAAAAAAGAGGAGCTGGCGAACCGTGCTGCTACATAAAGCCACTTTGGAATAAATTGTGATGTGTTACATTCGCTGCATTCAAGTGAACCTCCACGATGCAAGTTCACAACAAAGTAGTTCGATATTATTTGTCACTGTATATAATTTGCTTGCGTTTTTCCAACTTTCTAGCTTTGATTTGTTGTAGCAGCTATCGAAATCGAAAAAAATCGCGCAACAGAATAAATGATTCCAAAAGCCTTCTAGACGTCGATGGCAAAAAGAAGCAGGATCAGTAAAAAATCTAACGAAATGTGAACTTCGACGTGGTTTGTTGACCAGAATAGATTTTAAAGATAATTTTAAAAAGCCCTTTTCCGCACTAAAACGTTTCTCACTATATTAAGAAAAAATCTTCGAGTACTGGTATTTTACAGGTATTACCGGTACTGAAGGATTCGGTGCCGTAGAACCGGTTCTCGCCAAAATGGTTCAGTACTGCGAACCCTAGCTACGGGTGTAACAAACGACTAGCTCAATAGGGTTTTATTTCACCCAGGATCGGTTTTCACACTGCTCGAGGGAGGACTCACAACATTTGACGAAAGAAACAGATCAACATTTAAGACAGGCATAAGGCTCCGAGTTAAAGAAAGTTATACAAAACAAAATCAAAAGAAATGCATCTTATTGTATTTATTTAATTTTCTTTCATGTCGTATACTGATGTTGTCGTCAGGAACTGTTGGGGCCCTTGCTGCTTCGCAGATGAAAAGAGGGCGAGAAGCTGGAGCCTTTCGTTGCTGCACGCTGGGTGCTGGTTCGTAGGTAGGTGTGTATAGAGCTATCCTGAGCATGGACTTAGCTCATCACCAAATCGGTATGTGTTGTGACAAAGGGTGCTCGGGAAACTTGTAACGGTTGCTCTATTCGCGGTGCCCGAAGACGCCGTGGGAGCTCATCGGTCTAGGTGTAGACTCAAACCTCCAAAAGGATCGTTCTCGCACTCAGCGAAAGCGTGTGACATGGCGTTGGGCCACCAGCGCCTTTCCGGTGTCCAAGTGTTGGGTTCACATAGTGGAGATCGATAGTCCCGATAACCTCCTTCGAACCGTGTTGTCTTTCTCTCTCTCTCTCTCTCTGCGGTAACAACTGGCTCAAATGGCACGTTCCTTATGTTGATCGGAGATTTGTGCCTTGGCATGATTTGTCTTTTCGTCATTTCCCTGATGGGCAGGATTGGGGAAGTGGTAAGGTTAGGGATAAGGAAAATAACGACACAGAGAACATAGACAATACGGAAGAATTCTTCACTCTCAAGGAAAAAAACTTCTCGATGAGCAGATATATCAACACCCCCAAGGGGACATTGAGATAACAGAACGATAACACTCCTGAAGAGATACTGTCATTCAAATTCGGTTTGAACCGATTTAGGGTTATAAACTATCGTCATGACATTTGAAAGCCATAGTTCAGCTGATAATCCTTTTTCACTAGAAATTTTAAAGAACGGTCGTCGATACTGCAAAAATACTGCTGTATTTTCTCTGAAAGCGACTTGGTTCTCAGGACTTCCCAGCAAACTGCCCACGAACCAGGATTATGGAACTCTAGCCTCATCAAAACATCAGTACTCTTCAAACACTCCTTGGGATTCGACGGAATGTAATATCAGCTGTTGAGATTTCGGCAAAAGATTCAAAAAAACTGAGATTCCGCAGAAAAAATTAAGTGTGAAGGCTATATGGTTCGCCAATAAAACGAAAGTCCCCTGCCTTCTCACTTATCTCCTCCAATTTATATTTCAGCCAGGTACAGCTTTGTTCGTTACCCGGAGAGAACCAAACAATGCCATACCTAGCCAAACTCACTGAAACTGGAGATGAACGAGTTAGGAGGGATTGAAAGGAGACACCCGTGAATATCTTTTAAGTGTTAACAGATCATCCGAGATCGCAAATAGCATCCTACTGCCTAATGGCCGGAAATTGTTGCCGAAGTAATGTAAAAAATAAACTATAATAGCGCCTAACGGGGCTACCCACATCGCTTCTATCCGTGTGCTCGGACCTCAAATGAAAAAAAGTATTTGTAATATCCAGACAATGAAAACAATGCGAAATTCGTTTAATCGATATAGGAAAATTTAGCTCATGCCGGGAAGCCCCGAAAGCTGTGTAGGATAAGCTTCGGTTCCCTTTCCCTCCTTTCTATTAAGCATCCGATCTGAAGCCCATTCAGCCTAATGACCATTCGGCCTAATGCCTATTCGGCCTAATGCCCATTGGGCCTAATGACCATATGGCCTAATGTCCTTCGGCCTAGTGACCTGCGGCCTAATGGCCGGACACCGTTGTGGCACATGACTCAATTTTCGATTCCCCGAAAATTCCAAAAGGATCTACACGCATCAACGATTTCATCAATACGAGTGGGAATTTACAATCTATCAAAGTCTATACAATTAAATCCAAATTTTTCTACCACTTATTCAAAATTGAATTATCACACAGTAGAACCGCAAGACGTTGCTCCATCTAGGCGTTCAAATGAGCGAAGACGACGGTTCGAGCTCGTTGGGTACGAGCCAGTTTACCAACTCATGTGTAATACAGTCAGATCAGAGAGTTACATCTAATACCTCTTCTTTGCCAGATCGTGCGAATCGTGATTTGCTACATTATGTATATGCAAATTTGTGCCGCTTAAACAGTCCATCAATTTGGTGCCTCTCAAATTGATATCTAAGGGATCATCCATGAATGACGTAGCATTATATGGGAGAGGGGGAGTTTTGTATTTTGTGATGATGTGTGACAACAGGGGGGTAGGGGGTCATGTCATGCTACGTAGCTTCTTTAAAGGGGAATAGGGGTTGGCCTGATGTCACGACGACCTTACCCGTTTCATCTAACTAACATCGTTTATTATATTTTTTTAAATTTTTGCGGGAACAAGGGGGGAAATTTACCGTTAAGTTACGTAATTACCAGGGGGTATTTAGAGTTTTGTGACGAAATGCTACGATGGGGTAGCGGGTATTAAAAATCGCTCAAAAAATGCTACGTCATTTATGGATAATCCCTAAGCTGCCTCAAATTATGTGGTGGGTATTTGCATCATTGCCGATTGTGAGTGGAAATCCATTTATGCCACAGTATGATACAACCCTTTTGAATCCTTTGCTGTATGGCCGCACTTTTCAACCCGTAACTCCGGAACCAGAATCCCTATCGAACCGAAATCGATAGTAACCGATGGTAAGGTTTTACCTTTCATCCAAAAGTATGTTTGTGCAAATCGGTTCATCCATCTCTCAGAAACAGAGGCAATATTATTTGCAACATAGGCACATACGGTATACGGCCATTAGGCCGAAGGCCGTAAGGCCGAAGGTCATTCGTCCGAAGGCCGTAAGGCCGAAGGTCATTCGTCCGAAGGGCATTAGGCCGAATGGTCATTAGGCCGAATGGTTATTAGGCCGAATGGTCATTGGGCCGAATGGTCATTGGGCCGAATGGTTATTAGGCCGAATGGTCATTAGGCCGAATGGTCATTAGGCCGAATGGTCATTAGGCCGAATGGTCATTAGGCCGAATGGTCATTAGGCCGAATGGTCATTAGGCCGAATGGTCATTAGGCCGAATGGTCATTAGGCCGAATGGTCATTAGGCCGAATGGTCATTAGGCCGAATGGTCATTAGGCCGAATGGTCATTAGGCCGAATGGTCATTAGGCCGAATGGTCATTAGGCCGAATGGTCATTAGGCCGAATGGTCATTAGGCCGAATGGTCATTAGGCCGAATGCTCATTAGGCCGAATGGTCATTAGGCCGAATGGTCATTAGGCCAAATGGTCATTAGGCCAAATGGTCATTAGGCCGAATGGTCATTAGGCCGAATGGTCATTAGGCCGAATGGTCATTAGGCCGAATGGTCATTAGGCCGAATGGTCATTAGGCCGAATGGTCATTAGGCCGAATGGTCATTAGGCCGAATGGTCATTAGGCCGAATGGTCATTAGGCCGAATGGTCATTAGGCCGAATGGTCATTAGGCCGAATGGTTATAAGGCCGAATGGTCATTAGGCCGAATGGTCATTAGGCCGAATGCTCATTAGGCCGAATGGTCATTAGGCCGAATAGTCATTAGGCCGAATGGTCATTAGGCCGAATAGTCATTAGGCCGAATGGTCATTAGGCCAAATGGTCATTAGGCCAAATGGTCATTAGGCCAAATGGTCATTAGGCCGAATGGACTTTAGGTCGGGTGCTTAATAGAGAGGAGGGAAAGGGATCCGAAAAGAGGGATCCTAAGCTTATCCCGTACAGCTTTCGGAGCTTCTCGGTATGAGCTAAATTTTCGTATCTCTATTTAACGAATCTCGTATTGTTTTCATTGTCTGGATATCATGAATATTTTTTTTTTCATTTGAGGTCCGAGCACACGGATTGAAGCGATGCGGGGTAGCCACGGTAGGCGCTATTATAATTTATTTTTTACATTACGTCGGCAACAATGTCCGGCCATTAGGCAGAAGGATGCTAAGCACATTAAATGTGTCTGTAATTAAAATAATCTGTTCTATGATAATTTAATCAATAATGCATTATAAAGTCTTGTGGAATGGAAACAATCCAACAATTTCTTCTTTCATATTCCTTCTCTACCATTTTGTTTCACCTTCTTCCACTATCTCTAACTTTTCTATTTTGTTCTACATTCTCTCTCAAAATCTCTAATTATTTCCCTAACTCAATTAATTTAAATCACTAATGTTTTATCGTTCTTTTTAATAAGAGCTGTTCTTTCAAATTATATCCTGTGCATTCCACGACTTCTATCCAGCTATTCAAGTTACGGAAGTTGACCTAGATGACAATTCACATTCATAAAACATTGTATACAACTTTTACTAAAGTTCAATCTCTTTAATTCGATTACGGTAATTAAAACGGATAACTTATTCTAGTTGTCATTGTACATGTCACTAAGTTGCAATTTTTTTAGAAGGCATGAACAAAAACACTGTCGGGTCAAATATTTCACTAGAAACACGCATATTTATTTATTTACTTTTTGAACTTTCTACCGCATGCAGCGAAGCCTGTGTGATGCGGCTTTGCCGCATAACCTAGGCCAAGGATCCGAAGCAGCGTAAAGTTGCTGAGGATCCGCCGGACGAGGTGGCCGCCGACCCACCGTCGGAAGCGGCGGCCCCTCGCAAGCGAAGTTGTGATCTACTCGTTTGCCCGGATTATTCAAACATATGGGCTATCAATTAGTTTAAGTCCGACGGAGCGGTAGCGATGTCGGACATCACCCGGATTGAAGCGATGTGGCGTAGCCACATTAGGCGTCCATTTTATTTTTTATTCCATGCAGTCAATAAATCAGCGAGAAATGGGGTGTAAATATGCTAAACGTTATTATTTTAAGTTAAAAAAAATCTACACCCAGGTTTTTTTCACGCGGTTTTTTGCGCGGTTTTTTACGAGGTTTTTTTACGCGGATTTTCCAATTAACGCGGTTTTTGCAAAAATATTCTAAGTCCTTTTGAATGCAAAAGACTTAGACTCTTTTCTGAAAAAAATTTCTAAGTCCTTTTTAATGCAAAAGACTTATAAGATTTTCGGAAAGATGGAAGAGACGGGTCTGGAAGATTCCTTATGGCCCGCACCCCAACAATATGGGTATTTTCGGAATGGACTTGATGAGTAGGTGCCAGAAATTGATTTTTGACGCCATTTTGACATCAAAGATCGCGACTTCCGGTTTAGTGAAATTCGCTATAACTCAATTAATATGGGTATTTTCGGAATGGTATTGACAGGTAGGTGCTAGAAATTTATGCTTGACGCCATTTTGAAATCCAAGATGGCGATATCCGGTTTAGCGGAAATTCCCTAAAACCCATGCAATATGGGTATTTTCGGAATGGTCTTGACGAGTAGTAGACAAAGATCGATGTTTGACGCCATTTTGAATTCCAAGATGGCGACATCCGGTTTAGCGGAAATTCCCTACAACCCATGCAATATGGGTATTTTCGGAATGGTCTTGACGAGTAGTAGACAAAGATCGATGTTTGACGCCATTTTGAATTCCAAGATAGCGACTTCCGGGTTAGCCACATTCACTATAACCCAGTCAATATGAGTGTTTTTGGAATGATATTAACGAGTAGGTTCCAAAAATTGATTTTTGACTCCATTTTTAAATCCAAGATGGCGATTTCCGATTTCACGAAATTCGCTATAGCCCAATCAATATTGGTATTTTTGGAAGTTGAAGTTGTAGTATAAATAGTTTTAATTAAACAGTTGAATTTACTTAAATTTAAGCAATATGTTTAATTTGAATAAATTCAAACCCCCAACTCACACCACATACGTCTCTTTCTTCTCTCTCTCTCTTCCATTCTCACCGCACTTTCCTGGATGAACAAATAAAAATATTTTGCATTTTCCTGGTTTATGATTAGATCTTATTTTTGAGGATGATTTAGATGATTGTCCAAATTTTTCATGCGGGAATTTCGGTAAACCGGAAGTCGCCATCTAGAATTGTAAAATGACGGCAAACATCGCCGTTTGTCTGCTTCTCGTCAAAACCATTCCGAAAATACTCATGTTGATTGAGTTGTAGACAATCTCGCGAAACCGGAAGCCGCCATTTGGGATTTGAAAATGGCGCCAAATATCAATTTTCATGGAAAACCTTGCGGGGAAGGTGCAGATTTATTTATTTCTGGCACCTACTCGTCAAGACCATTCCGAAAATACCCATATTGATTGGGTTACAACGAATTTCGCTAAACTGGAAGTCGCCATCTTGGATTGCAAAATGGCGTCAAAAATCAATTTCTGGCACCTACTCATGAAGACCCTCCCAAAAATATCAATACAGTAATGACCCGTTTTTATCAACCAACCGAAACATTTTGGTTGATAAAACGGGTAAGTTGATAAAATAGGGAATTTTTTTTTAACTTCTTTTTTCCATCCTACATAATTAGAAGCAACTTGAGAATTGTCTCAAGTTGTTAATTTGCAGAAAAATTAACCCTAATGCCGTATCAGTGCAAAAAATCGTATTCAACCGAACCGCTCGACAGTTGTCTAATCCAACTTCCAAGCAAAGGATCGATCTGAAATTAGACTCATTATAAATGACAATGCATTCTGTAAACGAAGTTTAACAGTTAATCTCCTTAAAAGTGAGAAGCAGAAATTATTCTTTGATTAATTAGACACAGAGCGTTGGTAGTTTACTGTCATTCTACTCCTATGTTCTAAAACTGATAACTAAGAAAAACGCGATGGACGATGAAAACTAAATTAGTGATCTGGAGAGAAACGGTGGATCAAATGAAGCTTTACAGTCTAAAATTACGTTCATAATCAATGTTTCTAGTGTAATTAGTCCAGTTTTTCATTAGAAAAATTTAATTTACGGAAGATTTTACGAAAAATGCTCAGTGGGAAAATCTTACAGAAATCGGATAATTCTGAGCATATTGGTCCAAGTTTGCGCTGAGAGCTTTCTTGTTAAGCGACTTCAAGTTTTACTAAAATCGGAAATGGATGAGTTCGCCATGTTTTAAGTTTTTGGAAGCGACGACAGAGATGAATAGTTGTGCAGAATCGATCTCACTATTGCAGTTTGTAATATCGTACCCATTTCTTAGTTGACACACTTAATATTTACTTTTCTGATTATTTTATTTGTGGGACAGTTATGTGTAGAATTTCAACAGGGAGAAAAACAGGCTTGTTATGTTTTAAGGGTTTTCATCATCAAACAATATTCCGTAACGGATATCAAAGAATTTGGAACCGGCACACGTATTTATTATGGAGATGGGCGGTTTGAGCCTAGATCAGTGGCTTTCGACTGGCATGACCCATTCTCGTTGGTTCGGACTGGTTGGTTTGTTCCTACTTACAAGTGAATAGATCAATTCGCTTGGATGACATAGGAGATAACAATAGAAAACTGGAACAAGAATCAGTTATTGATTCAATTCGAAGTTTGTTTAGTGATGACTCAAGAGCGCTGGCAGGACATCGTTTTATAGGAGTAGATAAACTAGAGAACAGACATCACAGTCTCTAAGACAAACATGCGCTAAATTGTATCCTCGGGACTAGTGTTTACAGATAGTCCGCAAAAAATAGTCTTTGGTATAAATTTTGTTTGCAGTTTGTCATGAACTACGACATATTTAAGATATAATATTGCTAAATATAAAATTTTTACTACATACGGTGTCTCTTCCAATTGTTATGTTTTCCACGGAGAATATGTGAAAGTGTGTTATTTTATCATGAAAACCCACAGCATTGTTTTTTTGAGAATTCAAGCAAAATGTGATTGTAGTTTTCAATTACCTTAAATAGGACCAAAATTGGGTAAACTACCCTACATTTTGACTGCTACTTAACAATGCAAAACTCATTACCTTAATTGTATCAATTGTAAAATTGTAGGTCTGAATTGCTGGCATAAAATGATGAATTAACGGGAGGTTGATAAAATCGGGTACAAAAAGTTCATAAAATCGGGGGTGCATAAAACCGGGAGTTTATAAAAACGGGTCGAAACTGTATTGATTGGGTTATAGCGAATTTCGCTAAACCGGAAGTCGCCTTCTTTGATTTCAAAATGACGTCAAAAATCAATTTCTGGCACCTACTCTTCAAGACCATTCCGAAAATACCCATATTGATTGGGTAATAGCGAATTTCGCTAAACCGGAAGTCGCCATCTTGGATTGCAAAATGACGTCAAAATTCAATTTCTGGCACCTACTCTTCAAGACCATTCCGAAAATATCCATATTGATTGAGTTATAGCGGATTTCGCTAAACCGGAAGTCGCCATCTTCGATTTCAAAATTACGTCAAAAATCAATTTCTGGCACCTACTCTTCAAGACCATTCCGAAAATACCCATATTGATTGGGTTATAGCGAATTTCGCTAAACCGGAAGTCGCCATCTTTGATTTCAAAATGGCGTCAAAATCAATTTCTGGCACCTACTCATGAAGACCCTCCCAAAAATACCAATATTGATTGGGTTATAGCGAATTTCGCTAAACCGGAAGTCGCCATCTTTGATTTCAAAATGACGTCAAAAATCAATTTCTGGCACATACTCTTCAAGACCATTCCGAAAATACCCATATTGATTGGGTTATAGCGAATTTCGCTAAACCGGAAGTCACCATCTTTGATTTCAAAATGACGTTCAAAATCAATTTCTGGCACCTACTCCTCAAGACCATTCCGAAAATACCCATATTGATTGGGTTATAGCGAATTTCGCTAAACCGGAAGTCGCCATCTTGGATTGCAAAATGACGTTCAAAATCAATTTCTGGCACCTATTCTTCAAGACCATTCCGAAAATACCCATATTGATTGGGTTATAGCGAATTTCGCTAAACCGGAAGTCGCCATCTTGGATTGCAAAATGACGTTCAAAATCAATTTCTGGTGCCTATTCTTCAAGACCATTCCGAAAATACCCATATTGATTGGGTTATAGCGAGTTTCGCTAAACCGGAAGTCGCCATCTTTGATTTCAAAATGGCGTCAAAAATCAATTTCTGGCACCTACTCATGAAGACCCTCCCAAAAATACCAATATTGATTGGGTTATAGCGAATTTCGCTAAACCGGAAGTCACCATCTTTGATTTCAAAATGACGTTCAAAATCAATTTCTGGCACCTACTCTTCAAGACCATTCCGAAAATACCCATAATGATTGGGTTATAGCGAATTTCGCTAAACCGGAAGTCGCCATCTTTGATTTCAAAATGGCGTCAAAAATCAATTTCTGAACCTACTCTTCAAGACCATTCCAAAAATACCCATATTGTTGGGGTGCGGGCCATAAGGAATCTTCCAGACCCGTCTCTTCCATCTTTCCGAAAATCTTTTGCATTAAAAAAGACTTTTTTGCAAAAACCGTTTTAATTGCGAAATTCGCGCAAAAAAAAACTTCCGAAAATATTCTAAGTCTTTTGCTGAGAGTTTTTTTTGCGCGTTTTTTTACGCGGATTTTCCAATTAACGCGGTTTTTTTACGCGGATTTTCCAATTACGGCGGTTTTTTTACGAGGATTTTCCAATTAACGCGGTTTTTTACGCGTTTTTTTACGCGGTACGTATCCCCCGCGTAAAAAACCTGGGTGTAAATAAATCATCCTTCATTGAAAACTGATCATTCTTTCCCGTTCCAACCACTTCATCTATCACTCTCTTTGGTTTATTTGTTCTAATGGCCATTCAGCCTTTTGCATTCGGATGAATGACCATTCGGTCTAATGACCATTCGGCCTATGAACATTCGGCCTAATGCCCTTCGGCCGAATGACCTTCGGCCTAACGGCCTTCGGCCTAATGACCCAGCATCGTCGAATGGTATCCAAGACACGGCTCTCCGGGCCTCCGTCAAAAAGTCGATGTTTGGAGCGATTGCATAACCTTTCTATATGAGAACGACAAATTGGTCCATCTGTTACCATAAAAATTGCCCCGTGTTACCGAGAGTGGAGCGAGTAAAGCGATTATGACGCATAACCAAATACATCACTTGGTTTCCACACACACACTCTAAAACGAAGCCATATTTAAATCGTACGTTACCATGAACGAATGAAAAAGACCTAAAATCGAAAAGAGTTCCTATCGATGCTCTCGAGACAGAAATCTATAAGAGAAAGGTAAAATGTTTTATATGGAAAAATCACGAGTGATCGGATTCTTTTACTTATCTCCGAAACCAATACTTCGTTGAAATGAAATTCGGTAGCAATCAATGTGAATACTACACCTTTCAAATTGTGAGAATCCAGTCAGCAATATATGAGAAACAAGTGTGAATCTAATTTTGAACATGGAACATGCCCATTTCCTCGAATTTGTGGGATACTCAACAGTTCTGCAATTAGTTCTGCAATTAGTGATCTGGACCAATTTAAAGCAATTTAGAACTTTTTTCAATTAGTTTTACATCATTTAGATATAGTGATTATACATACCGGTTTGCATGGAAATTTCGCATGTGACCGCATACTTCAAACCGTAACACGGGAACCAGAACTACGATTCCAATGAAATTCATTGACAGTCAATAGGGATTCCGTAGCTTTCATTTGAGACCAAATTTGAAAAAAAATAGAGTCAGACATTTCTAAGAAGCAGATGAGAATTCACTTCAAACAAATTCCAAACAAATAATATATTAGAATACGAATTTAGAAAAATCCAACAAATATTAAAAATAAATATTAGATTATCAAACTTCGGAAATGAGAGCCCAATAGAAAAATTGTCCAATTTCGTGCGACCAATTTAATGTTATATCACCTTCCTTAATGGAAAATGAGTCAAACTTACTTCAATTGTTAAATGTGACACTTATTGTATTCACACCTTTAAGTTGTAGGTCATGCATCCACTGAAACGAACGAAACAATAGTGCCCATCGTAACTGGTTTGTTTGCAGTACGACACTTCTGAAAACGCACATCGTTCCAATATACATTTTTAATAGCTTCTCATTAGGCAAGTTTTCCGGTTTAGTTGCTCCATAGGAGCCGGAATACAGGACAGAAATGTGCACCCTGAAAATGTGTAGTGTAGATTGGTTTGTATCTGGTTCAATGGTTCCCGTGAATGTATTACGATATATAGAGAACCACATCTAGATGGTAGGATAGTGGGTCATTATAATTGTACTACACGCAGTAGGCTGGTTCCGTTATGTGAATCTATTGTTTAGTTTCCTTTGTCGTACAGTGGTTTACTTATTTATCACTTGGCTCGAGATTGTATTCAGAGAACTTGCAACACAATTGTCGTAAAATACTGTGTGAGTAGTACTAGGGTGGATGTACCAATAGTCGCATGCTTAAGGAAAACTTTTGATAAAAAATCGATTAATAGACCTATGGAGAATGTTAATACATTAAACGAAAGCTTTCAGTCCCTACTTCATAGGAAAAATATAAAGAGGGCTTAATAACCAATTTATGTATTCAAAACCGCTTGTACCACTATAGGAACACATGTACCAATAGTGGTGCAATCGCTAATTTCGGTTCCTATTGTTGCAAATCCCATTGCTTTCTTATGGGACTTGCAACTATAGGTACACTACATCAACTATAGGTGCAAGGGAGCTCAAAATTCTAAGAAAATCATTTTTTTTTCAATAGTTATTTGAGCAAATTTCAAGGATAACAGTTTTATTGTCGCATAATTTTAGTGCGATGAATCGATAAAAAAATATTTGTTGGTGGTTGGTACCTTAGTTAGGCGTATAACCCACTACTGCAACTATTGGTACACCTCAACTATAGGAGCACCCACCCTATTAAATGAAAATGTATGCATACCGTGTTAGAATCATTCCATAAATTTTCGATAAAAGGACACCGACTTAAATATAAATTTCTTTAGACTTTTAATGAACATCTATCTTGAATTATAACAAATATTATTAGAACTTTTTTTTCTGAAATGCAATGTTGACATAAACTGGTAATGATTTTTATTGCCCTACTGATGTGATAAGATTTGTGGTCACTCAGAACATACTTGGCCGAACAAGCAGCTGCTGCTGCTGCTACGTACCATTACTTTTTATGGAAAGTTTGCATGTTTCATTGAAAATTATGGCTACGAATATCAGTTTCATTCCAGTTGGGCCCTTCCAATAATGATTTAGTGTAGCTGATTCGAAATGACATTATCGACAATAGTGTGTTTTTAACCATTGCTTTCCTTCTCGCCGAAGACGCCTGGTAGCACCACCAATCCTCGATAGTCGCATCATAGCCCATAAAACATACATATTTTATGAATCGCTCACTTCCCCAACCCTAACGAGCGCATCTTTAAAGATTTTCTCTTCCAGCAGTTGGCAGACACTCGACCGAGTTCTGCTGCACAAACCCATATTTCTTGATAATTGCAAAGCCATTAAACACCACACAATATACTGGCGTTTACACATTCGTGAAGTTGGCTCACACCTCGTAAACATTTCCCATTTGCATCAATTTCCCACTAATTTTGCAACCCGTCCCGGGTCCGACCGCCTTACCGCATTGTCGTCGTCGTCACGGTCGCTGGGGGGCTGAGCTTGAAGCATGGACGATGGAGTGTCTGGGAAGCTGATCTTCACTGAATGGCCAAGCCGAGTCGAGTCGGGTCGAGCCAGGAACGGTGATGAAAGGCGTTATCTCAAGAGGACACCACATGCTGCACGGTTCGTTCGCTGTTCTTGTTTTAAAATCTCGCTCACTCTCTATCTCCCTATCCAAAGATAGAGAAGGTGGGTGTCGAAGAAAACGTGTTCATTAATCCCTGGCCGGTAGGAAAGAATAGGAATCACTTCGGCCAGCATTATGATATGGTCTCCAACCATCATTATAGCACGTCCCACGGTAAATTGTTCTTCGATGCGGACCGCACCAGCACCGGTATTTAAACACTGTTAAAAATAATAAATAAACAAAAAACTGTAATGGCCAAATATTGGTTCAGTTGTTTTTTTCTGTACGGACGTCGTGTCAACACGCGGGTTGATGGCATTTTAAAATGGTTTGTCAACATCGTTATATAGGGACATTAGGGGGAGAAAATGAGTTCTCACGGGATGCCGACTGTTGAACGACTATTACTTTCACGAGGTATACATAAAAACGGAAAAACATCTGTTACTGGCACCTAAAATTTTAATTATTTTTTAATCTGTCCGATTTTCACTTCCATCATTGGACGAACGATTTTTATAGTGCTCCCTGGGCAAAGACGGCTGCTACGATTGGATCAATCTTGCCCACTCAAGATAACCTTGTCTGTTTTGATGTTGTCTCGCTCGCTATGTGTTATGTTTTGCACTCTCGATGCTGTTGGCCTAGTAATGTGATTAAACTTGGAACAGTGTAGAGCAATCACGAAGCCGACGAAATCGCGAACACGTGGTGACATATTTATAAAGTGAAGACCTAAGGCCAGGACACCTGACACAGAAAATAACGAGATCGTTGTGTGGATTTGCTGTCTTGTTATTAGGACTTGAAAATTTTTAATGCAAATGTTTGTCTTCTCCGTTTTTCAGTTAGATTAACCCGGAGACTTTTTGGTGAGTCATTGAGAATTGAGAAATTCAGTTTCAAACACAAGTAAAGTATACAAGGAAAATTACCCAAACAATTACTAAACTCTTACTAATAGCATTATTTAAGTTCCATCTTTCGTCGCTGCGACCACCAAAAAAAAATCGTATTCTATTCTATTTTATTCTAACCCTTACACAGCCAGGATTGAAAGCATCCTGGAAAACACTGCAGTTATGCTGTGGTGTTTTTCTTGTCTTGTCGCAAATAGTAAAACGGCCAGGCGTACTGTGCAGAGTGGGGTTGAAGATGTTTCAACAATAGACGTTAATTAAATTATTCATTTAATTAATAATTTAACTAACAAATTGATTTGAATCTTAAAGGAGGAAGAAACGAGGACAACCGTACCGACCGTATCAGTTTGAAGGGGATATAATAAATCGTTGGGAGTGACTTTGCTAAGAAGGTTAATGTCACTCCTTTGGTCCTCTGGAATGGGACAGAGGTATTTACACCTTGCCCCGGGCTAATAAGCCTAGGTCATAGCGCCTTTACTCGCTCGCTGAGACCACCAAAAAATTCGTACAGGAAAAAGTCACAAATCATAGTCCTATACCCACAGTGCTGTGAATCGCGTGCTTTAATCCTTTGCTCTACCTTCCGGCGGAATTAAATGGGCTTAGTTCTCACGTGAAGAAATCAAGCTAAGCCAAATGCCGATGGCAAACCACAAACGATAACGAACATCATCGTCTTATCTGTGGTCTACGTCAACTACAAATAATAGATAACAAGCGATTGCATTATCTGTAGTGTTGACTTTCGAAAACAAAAGCTAAAGCTTGTTTCAGTTAGAATCTGGACGAACAATTTGTTGCACAACATGTCATGGAGAGGACTGATGTGGTAGTGCACATATAGCGTTTATTAATATTTACTATTCGTTGTGCGCAAAGCGTGAAGGCCTGTGAGCGAAAGGATGACGGGGTTTGCCAGTAAATAAATTTCCACTGAGTGACAGTTATTCGTATTGGTCACCTAAGAGGTTTCAATACCCGCAATACCGAGGCACAGAAGGGCGACAATAATTAAAATGAAAAAAGTCGCTCAACCTACACCCTCCAGCAAGGCCGTCGAGAGCCGCGACGACATAAAATACTAACAATATGTGTATTATAGTAACATATGTAAGTATGACAAATAAATTGGCTGCACTGCCAATCTCGCTAGCCACATCCCAGTTAAACTCATTCCGGAACCGGTTCGGATTTCTGAATGGAGTCATTATGGATTCCAAATCAAATGCAACAACCGATTCCGACTCAGAATCGGTTGTTGCATTTGATTTGGAATCCATACTGACTCCATTCAGGATTCCGAATCAAATTCCGAATGGTTTGACCGGGATGAAGTCATCTATCAACAATTATTTAGCAGGGCACAAGAAAGGCAAGCAAACCAAAATTTAGTTCTATAAGATGACAAGACGAGAGAACTCATGATGAATTAAGTTCATGTTTGATAATTCTTGAGCCTTTTTTTCAAAAAGACATATCTACAATGAGTTACTCTCTTTGTTTACTTTCTCTTTCTTTTTTACGGCGTCACTATAGCACTTTTCACTTATTTTACAGTACAGATCGAAAGACAGTGGTTTTGACTAGCGTATTATGCAAAGAGTTGAGGGATAAATGTTAAAGCGACTGAATTATTAACAGAAGAGAAAGTAAACAAAGAGAGTCACTCATTGTAAATATGTCGTTTTGAATAAAAGGTCTAGAATTCTCGGTGGTTTGTTTACTTTGTCGGTTGTTTGAGTGCGAGTGCAACGGGTGCTCATCTGTTACAATCGGACTCACATAATTCCCATGTAAACAAACCAACGACAATTGTCAAACGAAGCTCATCCGTCTTATTTTTTGGGGTTATGCCCTGACGAGCATCCCGATTCTTTGGCGCACGATGAAAAGAGAGAAAATGGCGGGTTTCACCTTGGATCTTCCGATTCGCTTACTTAGTGACACTTTTCATCTTCAAACTACTGATAAAAATAATTATTATTACCCAAACAAAACAAAACTTATATCAACAGAAAAACCCACTAAGTCATTTGTTTATACTTTTCTTTTTCATATCCTCCTGATTTATCGGCTTCATCGAAGAAAAATGATAACCTACTTCATCCACACTGATAAAATCAAGTACCCATTAATGCGTAGAAAACTAATCATTTTCAATAAAAGTGGAATAACCCATTAAATAGGTAAAGCATTTGTACCCATAAATGAGTACAGACCTTGTACGTCAAACTGGGTATGTTTCACCCATTATTTTTCGCAGAACTGTTACAACAAAATGCGTAAAAAATACCCATTCATGAAATTCGCGCCAGAATGAAAAATACTGTCAATAGAATTATTCCTGAATTAAAAAAAAAACATAAAATAACATTCATTTCACATTATTGTTTCCTTATAAAAGTATAGGAATCTAGATAGATATTCTATTCTATAACTACTTAACAAAATAAAACCGCCAACTGGATATATTTTTGATGGCTGGATCTTTTGGCTGCTCTAAAAATGCTGAACTGGCGCATATTTTCAACATCCTCAGTAGTCTAAACAGACGTTGTTTTCGGAGCATTGCCGAAATGTTCCGTTTCCACCACGGACTCCGATACAGGGCGATAATTTGCAGGTTCCACTACGATCCTTAGTTTGCAGGTTAACTCGCTTGAAATAATGCTTAAGAATTTTTCACCCATTATCAAGATCAATATACCCATTGACATTACCTAATCGAGTAGTTGTGAAATGGATAAAAAGTACTCATAGTTAGAAACAAAAAAATACCCATTTTTTGACAGCTCGAATAACTTCCGAAAATGGACAATTTGAATACATAAAATGGGTAAAGTTTTTTTAGCGTGCAGCGAAAAAAAAAGTTCCTAGCTGTATCCCAGGGTGGCCAGACCTACCGATTTATCGGTAGTCCTAGTGAAGACTACCGATTCACAGACGACCAACGCAAAACTACCGATATATTGTTATCCCTACCGAAAACTACCGATTTTTATTGATTTTGTACAGATCCTACTTAACATTCATTTTTTGGGTTGGATTTGGTCTGAGATCTGTGTTTTCAGTATTTTACAATTCTATGTCAACACTACGTTTTTGGGACAACAGCCCGGCCTACCCCTCTATTTTCAGGTTCTGCGATATCCATTAATTTATACGGGTTTTTTAATATTGAACTATGGGAATACATAAACTATATAGCAATAGAAAAAAATCTCGATTAATTCCGAATTGTTTGGTAGTAAAAAGACGGAGATCCATCCATACATAACAGGGATATTAGCATTGAAAATAGTGACGCAAAACGTGAAAACGTTTAATTTTAAAGTTTGGAATGATACCCATCCCCAGATAGTGCAGTAAGACATTTTCAATGTCAAAGCTCATATACTTTACCTAACAGGAAGATCTAAGCATTCTGATACTATTCATCACGAATGTTTCTTCCATTTAAACTATCAATTGTCCCATAAATAGGCCGTTATTTGTTCGAGTTCTGATCAGAAATTATTCTCAGTTTCCGCAGAAGTGATGCATTGTATTAACCTTGTGGTGGCCCAAATTAATCTGGGCGTTTCAAATTAATCTGGGAAGTGAATAAATAATCCGAAAAAACGACCTTAGAACAAAATTTTAAGAAGGAACCTAAAACAATTAACAGACTAATCATTTTTATGCAAACTTTAAATGCTTCTGCTAATAGAGCTTCTTTATGTGTCTTGTATCATCAGCCAATTGTTTGAGTTAATGTTAAAAAATTGTAATAAATTATATTAGAATGATTCAATCTCACTATTAAGTGAATTTAATCGTTGCGCTACGTCCAATAGATTCAGAAAATTTCTCTGGAAAATTCTTATGAAGACACCAAGTCTCTGAGATGAACATGATGTTTAAGGTATTAACAACATTAGGTCCAATTTCAGGATTCATAATACTAAATATTTTCAATGAGAGAAATATGTTACGATTACTGTTTTTATGGTATGAAGTTTTTTATATTTTTCCTCAATCTCCACCAACATTTCTATAATCAGATAAACATGCGGGCCTCTAAAATAGACCCGAGTGACCGGGAGTTGCCCCCTGACCCCCTCCCCTCTCGTCGGGCCTGTCCCCTTGTGTCGTTTTAAATCAAGCAAAAATGACACTGCCCAAATTTGGGCGAAATCAATTAACCCTAACCACTTCCTCAAAGAGCATAAAGTTTGTATGGGATTTGTGGCCAAAATGTATGGAAAAATACCCGCAGTTATCAAAATCTCCGCTAGAGGTCGCTGCATGGATGGAGTTAAGCTTATGAGAATATGCCGAACAACTTTGTCGGAGACTGCAAGACAATCCAATCAACTGTTGAATAGTTATTAACATTTAAGTTTGGATACTGCTGCTGAACATCCGCAAAGGGCGTACTCCGCTTAAAAAATTGGAGAAGCTTTTCGTTCCAAGGACTTAGAATTTAAATTTCATTGTAATGCTTTCCAAATGCATGAAACGTCAAGATCCAACATTAAAGCAAAAAGTGCCGTGCTGAGCAGTGATGCCACAAGTACTGATTTATCTACAAAGGTACAGATTTTTTAAGTATTTTTGGTACAGATTCTGTACGGTACAGATTACAGATTTTTGTAACAAAGTACAGATTGGTACAGAATTTTTTTTAACGTGACTGCATCGTAAAATAATTAAACGCTGCAAACCCAGTGAACAGTTGGTAAATATTGAGTAAGACCACTGACAAAATGGCAGCGAGAAGCTGAGCTGGACCTGTCAACATTAGGATGCGAGATATGAGAAATCTGCTTGCAGTAAATCAAATGGTGCATACCAGAGTAACACTAGATAATCCGTGTAGATGCGCTTTTCAACTTTCTGTACAGATTTAAATATGGCAACACTGGTGTTGAGTATTGGCATTTTACTATGTGCTTTTCTTCCCGTATATCGCTTGCTCTCATCGCAGAAATGTGGTGTATCGTGTCGCGCGTCGGTGGTTGTTGGTTGCCTCTCGCAGTAGAGGCATACCTAATGCGCTGTGAACCCAACTGGGCTGACATTGGTTGTACGATTACGGGGCTTATATTTTGGTGATGAGCGAGTGCTATTAGGAACATTTGACTTAGTGACTTTTTCGTCATATCTGGTATCGCCTAACACTTGGGAATGGGTAATCAAAAAATAATCTGTCACATTACATAGACTGACCGGATCAGGTACAAAATTCCGTTAGAGCATTGCCAGTTTGGGAAAAGTACCTTGGTAGGCAACAATCTAATTCGCGCAATGATTTAATTCTTAAAATACTTCTAACTCAAAAAGTACATATTATATAAGAATTCCACGAAGATCCGTCCGAAAATCTCCAAAATCGTGACTGAACATCTTATATTCCGATGAAACTTTACAGTTTTCACCCTATACCCTATTTTATACAACAAAACTATCTTCGAATGAGTTACAGGGAATGAATACTTCTTCATGAAAAAATATACACTGAAAAAATGTTGTGTAAATTTTCTACATGTTTTTAAATTTCATACTAATTGACAAACAAATCTTTCAATAGAAAAGTCATACCGTTGCTTAAAAATAAGCGCATATAGCTCTACAACGACAATGTTATGACATACACATTTTTATTTTTATTATGATGCTTATTATTATTATTTATTAAGGCTTTAACCACGGGGGTCATTCGCCTATTTATGACAATAATATTTAAGTCATGAAAGATAAAAACAAAAAAAAAATACCGAAAGTTATTGCTGCCGTCTATTCTGGGCGCTCTGCTTTCCGTTTCTCGTATTAATTTTCTTTCTTGGTGGTGAACAATGGTCAGGTTTACCCCATGTTGCTTGCTTCTCCCTCGCTCGTGTTTGCCTCTATGTTATTGTCGCTAGAGTAGCTCTGATTTTCACTGTTAGATGTTTGGTGCTTTCTATGTTTTCGAGTGACTCTGGTATTGCCGTCTTCTTTCTTATTTGTTTTTCCCTAGGTATGTTAACTATCGGCTTAGGGATTGGATATAGTAGATGAGTTTGCTTTAGTTGTTTTATTGCATCGCTTACTGTAGTGTGCCGTCTGGTTACAGATCTGACACGTGGACGTCTGCGCAGAGTATGTGCACAAGGACAGAGTTAAAAATAATCAAAGCTTTTTTTTTGACGGCTGAATATCAACCTGATGCGGCTCGTGGTGACTAGAAAACATATTCATTCGAAAATTCATGTTATTCATTCAGTTGAATATCGTACAATAACATTCATTTCACTAATTATCTAGGTAAATGTTTCCAAATGTTGGAAAAGCATATAGAATAAAAATTATCATCGTTTACATTGTATCGCAGCCAGTGGTGCAAATTTTCATTTTCAAATGCAAACTTTCAGTTCAATCAAACCCAACCATGATTCAAATTCAAAGCCTCCCTCAATCATTCACTTTCAATTTGGCGGGATTTTCATAACTGAATCGTACGTCTTCATTTCAAATTGATGCTTTTTCATTCACCACCCAAAGCTGTCATCTGCTCTGTAGAGGCCAGTTTAGGTTAAATGTCAACATGTTTTGCGTTTTCAAGCTTACATGGACAGTAAGAACCAGAGTCGGAAAATGTTTTTTTCATTTGCCAAAATCAGGCGAAACTGACGAAAGAACGAAGCTTCTTTCCATACCACTAGCACTTTGCGAAATCGAAAATGACACAACGGGCTAGGACAAAGCAAGCATGTAGCAGAGCGTTTTCATTATTCTCTCCGCACGCTCGTTTTCGCTTTGAGATTCAGAATGATATTGGTAACTTCGATATTGATCTTACTGCTGGGGAAACGAAAATAAACTAGCAATGATATTTATTTGTCCATGCTCGATTCTGTAGATTTGCGAGCTAATGATAGTATTGTAAGACGGAAGCCTGATCGGTGTGCATATTTCTCAATTTAACTATGTTCTAGTTGCATTATTAGATGCACATTGCATTAATTTCATTTAATGAATGATAATCGCAAATTACAGAGAATACATCAAAACGAAATTGAAATTCGGATTGTCATAGGAAAACGAAAGTCGCTGCTGCTGCTACTCGTTTTCGTAGAATCGAGAGAGGAGGGGAATCGCATTTATTGTTTTATTTTTTCATGCATTTAGCGACGAAAGAGGAAAGGAAAGGACGAAGATGAATTCTCTGAATTTCGTCGTTCATTGAATAGGTATGAGAATTTTAGGCTCTGGTAAGAACTATGTTCAGAGTAGTTTTGTTGGACAAACCTAGTCAATACCCCAGTAAAGAGATATTCACAGGGTCAATGAAATTGAAAATGAATGGAAAATGATTGAGCAGGTCGCCTGTATGAATGAATAATGGAAACGAACAACTGCGAGTTGAACATAGTAGGGCATGATTTGAGATTTTTTCCTCCTTCAAGTTCAAAACAAACTGTTGAAAATTTGCAGCTCTGATCGCAGCCTACTTTGATACGTTTGATTCGTTGCTGCACGTTCGCTTCGTGCAATATTCGGAGATGAATGAAAATCTGCATTGAATGAATGGGCAGTTTGTTCGTTTGACGTTTTCAGTTGCGCCACTTAATATTGAAAATGAATGCTGCTGAATATGATCAATTTTCATTCAATGAATTTGAATATTTTTAACTCTACACAGGGATCTTTGTATGTAGTTTACACCTTGAGATGACCTGCCCACGAAAGTCAAATGAGACGGTATGGGTTAAGAGAATAAGTTTCTCCAAGTGTCGATGGTGATGGATTTCACTTATCCATATTTCGACAAAAAAAATTTTAATAAAACCCGTGCTAGTAGGAGGTGCTAAATCGTGTAGGCGAATTTCCGACAGATCAAGGTCCATATACACGGGGATCTTGGATTTGATATTTTCTTATTCGACGTCGTGTTGCATTTTGTTCTTTGCAATGAAGCTTTTTTCCTCGGCTAAGGAGTTGAACTTTACTAGTACTGGTTATCTTGTATGATGTAGCTGTATGTGTGACATTTCTGTAAGAGCATGTCCCATTTTTACCTTTATCAACTGTTCCACCTTGCGCGCTATAGGACGGGTCTCCGAAAAGTCATTCGCGATTGTGTTCTCTCGTAATGGGCGAAATTGATTTTGTGGTATTGGCGCCTTCTACGCGGTAAAATGCGGCACTAACATTTTCTAGTTAAAAGATGGCTCATATTATGCATTAGAATTATTTTTTTTTTCAAACTTCTGCTACGGAAGTTGGATTGATTTGCAGTCTTCAACAAAGTTGTAGACAATTCAATAATCTATCTTATTTCAACTTGCAATGATAAACTGATACATACAGTGCCACCTAGCCGTGAAAATGCAAGTTACTGCACTTTCTCCATGTAAACTGTCGAAAAATCCCTTTCAAGCTTCGAACACGTTGCACAGTGTTTCCAAATAGGCAAAATCGTAATCGAAATTATTTTGATCACACAAAATCGATTTTCGAGCTAGCGAGCTAACAAGATTATAACAGAACGTCATTTTTGTAGTAAGCTGTGTTATAAATTTGGTCTCGCTTGAAGTTAAAATAACAAAAAATTAAAACAAGTAACAGCGCGAGATATAGCTTTGAAACGTTTTTGTTATGTGTTTCGGATGAGGTAGTGTCTTCAGCAAAGTTTGTCCATGAAGTGTTCCCCTCATTTCGAACTAATACTTTAATAAAATGGGGAATATTTCATGACAAACTTTGCTGATGACGCCATAGCTTGAAAATCGTTTTTTCGCTGTCAAAACAATTTCGATCGCATTTTTGCCCACTTGGAAATATTGTGCGTTGGTCCGGTAGCTGGACTTGTCCGAATTGGTTCAAATTTTGACATTCCTGGTGGGACTAACAACCGACTCGTCCGATGGGGATCATGTGTTTTCTCGTTACTCCAACAAGGACTTGCGGTATCGAAAGATTCATTCAAAACATTTTTTTATTGGCAAGTACGATTTTTTAAAAATACATTTTTCCATCGGAAAAATATAAAAACAATTCATAACATTGATATGAAAATTTGGACGAGTAAACGGAATATTTTGAAAAAAAAAAAAAGATTGATTCAAAACTTTTTCGGTAATCCTAATCACCGCAACGATATTAACACTATAACTTTGCTTCTACTGCTTGGTTCTCTATATAAATTTGAAATGACATTCCTACGAAACTCTGCTTTATGATAAAACATTTTAAAAATCGATTTTTTGACCGGCCTCAACAAATATAACCACGTAATGATGAGCTTTTTCCAAAGTCTTCGCAAGGGTGTTCATGTGATGAAAATGCGTCTGACAAAATTTAACCAGCGAACATTGTATACGCACCAATGACCAATCCCTACGTTTGATATTGTAAACACACTAATAATAATTCATGCACTGTTGTTCGATGTACGTATGTACGCTTGCTCTTTCTATAAACATTTCACAGGGCGAATCCAAAAAAATGGGGTGCGAGGGGCCTAAATTTCGATACAGTGAAGACCCGATTTTATCAGCATCCGATTTTATCAGTCCCCGATTTTGTCTACCCCCGATTTAATTAGCTTTTTGACCCGATTTGGTCAGCCTTATATGAAAATTGATAGTTGGTAGTTTGAAGGGGCTCCAGTAGACGAACCAAGTTGATTTCGAGTAAATCCTTTCTTAAGCATATTTTTCTTATCTTAGAGATTTTTTTTAATTTAGTAGCTGGACTTGTCCGAAAAGAGAAATTTAAACTAAATAATCAGAAAAGTTATGAGGTTATATGTAGGGATCAAATAGGAATATTTTAAGAGCTTCGGTTTATTAAAAAGAAAAATTTATGTCCCGATTTTGTCAATGTCCCCGTTTTATCAGCCTAAACTTCACCAAGGGGCTGATACAAACGGGTCATTACTGTAATGAAATTAACATTGTACAATACGTAATACACCGGGCGGAGTTGAATTAACCCATTATTGCCCAACCTACTATATATAGTAGGTGCTAAGAAGAACTCCTATTACTAAAACAATAACGCAGACCAGGCATTACCAATGAGTTAATATTGTTCATATACTCTTGCATAATACGTTTAGAGAAGTTAGAGTGATTAAACTGGCGTTTATGTTTTGTTTTCAATCAATTTTTCCTTAAGGGGTTACACATTTTTGTCAGGATGAAAAAAATCGAATTTTTGCAAATTAGATATTCTGAAACTACATACGCTGAGGAAAATTTTCTCAAAATTTCATTAAGATCAGAATACTACATCTTGAGTTACAGCTATTCAAAGGCCGCTACCCATCGACCACTAGTAGGCGGCGCGTAGTGTTTGATACGCTAGACTGCTGACTCGCTGCACCGACAGTAAAACTCGATTATCTCGGAATTGTATTTTATTGAAAAGTTCATTCGCGGCGATCACGATATCTCAAGAACCAATTTATCGATCAATCTGAAATTTTCACAGGTTGTTCCTTATTATATCAGCTACTTTAAGTACAGAAATAATTATACTGGAATGACCACATCATTTTTTCCGATCGGAAAACTTAATTTGTGATGCGCGTGAAAAATAAGTTGGGCAATAATGGGTTAACTCATTACCGCAGTCAGATTGACAGCGAGGACCTATGTTAAGTTGTAGAAGTTGAATCAATGTTGCCGGGTTCAGATCTCGTCCAGAGAAAAAAGACTTTCCTGAGCCTCAAAATTACTCGAATCTATAAATATGAGCGCTAAAAAACATTCAGCTAGTCGAGTGTGTATCAAATTACTCTGGCGCCCTATGCAGTCGATTTTCATCCATCCAGATTTATGAATTTTAATTTCGGAATTCTGATTACTGAACTCCTATTTCTGCTTTTGACTTTTGGTTTCCACAAGTCACTAAAATCAAACTTTCTTATTATGTGGCCTAGCGATCTGGTATCCTCGACATAAAGAGTGTACGGAATAAAATTGCACCACTTTCACATTGCTGTAACTTTATTTTCAATAGGTATTTTCTATTGGAATTTTGGGTGAAATTAGTTCAATGTATATTGTTTACAAGTGTCACTAGCAATCATGCGACCGTTGCAAATCGCAAGCACATCGCTCTGGTGTGAATAAATTTTGTCCACTTTACGGTTAGTCGTGTTTTGAAATGGTACAACGATCGTTTGAACGTCGATCGGAAGGAAAATGTTTTTCTAGTAGGATTTAGCCTTTGGTACCAAATCCAGCGAACACACTGGAATTGCGGCTAATTGAGAAATTCTAGGCTATCATGAAACAGGCACTCCGGAAGCATCATAAGGAAGTGCAATTGGAAGCGGAAATGAGGAAAAATAGATTTTCACACAAAAATAAGTTGACCCAAACGTTGTACAAGACCTTATGAGTAGTGGTAAAAGGAAAGTAGGACATGTTTTAGTATATAGTTATGTAATTAAATAAAACGAACATGGGTAATGTTTAGTAATGACTTCTATTTTATTCCCTGAAAACGTTCGTTTTAATGGGTAAATTTTGGCAAACGTTTTCCTGTGATTTGATTTGATTCCGTACACCCTTTAGTTATGTATGTAATAATATTATATAATATTGCCTAGGGTATCAAAATTTCAAAGCCTACTGGTACAAAATTTAGTAATAAATAAAGATATAAATCATTATAAACTGATTAAAAACATCAACACAATCAATACTTAAACAGAAACCCAACCTCATGTGCTACGTGTGCAATAATCAAGTCACGCACATTATCTGATAATCTAATATTGCTTTTTAAATTTAAGCTACACAAATGCATCGAGCGAATGAGACATACTTATTATACCTAAGCTTTAGTGAGTGTTGTCGAAATAACACTAGCAATTGCAAAAAACGATTACCCCATAAAAAGTTCACTTCTAGTACCATCTGATGTCACCCGTTTATCACGGATTGGGATGTACATGAGGTTACACAAGTTTACATCATACTAGAACGTCAACAATCCGGTTTGACCACTTTCAGTTGACTGATTAACTGATTCTGTTGCAGTGTTCTATGAAATGCGGTTGGCGCTGAAATTGTAATTAAATCCACTTCCTCGGCGTGAATCAATAGTTTATATTAGAGTGATTCAAAAGTTGATTTTTTGCACGATTCAATTATAAGTCATGCTAGATCGAGGGCCAACGGGTGCAGGTTTCCATGGAGCAAATTCGCATGATTGTGTCGCATATCGAATAGAACACAAAAATACCCGGAACGCGTCATTATTACTATTTGCCATTAACTTAGAACTTCCTGTGCCACGGCAGTAATATTTGTTTGAAGCTTTGTCGCGTGATTTAACGATAATTTTACAGCGTTGAAGAATGAAAATAAACGATTTCGTTGTGGGATTCCCCTTAAAATGATTATTTTTTCACCCTCGTATTGTTTGAATACTTCCAGATGCAATAAATGAATAGGGTTTACATTCCATAATCAAAACGTCATCGAATAGTGGGATCGTACGAGCCATAAATAATTCTAGATTCCTTATGAAGAACTTTTTAAGCAAATCTGTATAACAAAAAACAAAAAAACGCACACACAAAATGTGACATAACAGAAGAAATCAACAAGAAACCTTTTGATGGTACATCAACCCTAAAAGCAATTCGGTTGTTATTGTCATACTGACGAGTTAGATAATGTGATTAGCTAATCAGTCTCAAATCAGATATGATCAGAGCCGTCACAATTTCAAAATTTGCCTTCTAATTGAATTTCCATAAAAATTGAATCCTCATTTCGAAATATGTAAAAGTAATTTACAATTTGCGCAAATACAACCATTTCTAGAATTTTGTCTTTAATCTTCTATTTTTAAACCGGCACTTAACTCACTATGACAATGATACAATCAAACCAACAACCGACCGCCTCGCAGCAACCGCGCTGTTATCTTCAATGACTAAAGGCCTAGTTGGCGTTGCGCCGTATTCTTTCTTCGCAACGCGTACTCTCCACCGGTCGATTCAGACAGTTTGTGTTTACATTCGAAGCGCGACCGACGTGTGACATATTGCTGTTGTTCTGTTTTGGTTTGACTTTTTTACGTGTGTGATCGCTCTTGGACAATGACAGCACAATCATCGGCCCCCACAGCCGGTTCCAGCAATACGAGGGTTACGATTCCGTCAGGGCCTACTCAAGCCGTAACAATCCGATGTAAGTTTACTGATTCATAGCAGATGTTTTTTATGGGACATATTTGTCCCATTTGAAACTCGATTCTCAAATCAACTGAATTATTAGTTTAGTGAGTGCTGTCAATTTATTCTAGTTTCCCCTGACTGATTGAAACTTATGGCAATCATTAACAAAGTTTACGAAGGACAATTTGGGCATTGGACCCCTTACAAAACCCGCTTTAAAATTAAAACTTTATGAACTGGCAGTGGTTGGGTTAGAACCTGGCTCAGTTTCGGGATCAAGCATAAACGGGATTAGATTACACTCGGGGGGTGGGCGTAGCGTATTGGTAAATCGATTGCCTTGTACGCAGCGCACCTGGGTTCGAGTCCCGACCCCGTACATAGGGTTAGAAATTTTTCCTAAGAGATTTTTCTAACCCGAAGAGGCGAATGACCTTAAGGTTAAAACCTCTATAATTGAAATAAAAAAAAAAAAATAGATTACACTCGTAGGGTGATGTATAAAACGTAAATTTCCACTTTGAATTATTAATTACAATATTTAAAGGGTTTATCCTCAACCGATCAAAGCTTTTAAGAAGGGCATGACAATTAAAAGCAACGAGTGAATTGTTTTATGTCGAACAAACAAGCAAATCTGTGACTAACACTGCAGGCGAGGATTGGCTTTCACCGTCTCATGGGTCTTATCAGCTATCACACTTTTGAGTGCAAGTCAATTACGTCTATTTATCAGTATTTAATAGCTTTGAATGTGGCTATAGCGCTGCTCAAATGAAAAACATTAATAGAAACGTGGAAAAATGACTATTGTTAGGACGGCGCCAGCACTCATCATCGCAATGACAGATTTTGCATTTTCAATGTTATTGGTAGCGAACAAGTTATGCGTTTGTGTATGAGTGTGTGGGTTTCACTGTATAGGACCACAGGAAGATTGACAGCATTCCTCCCAAAGGAAAACCTCTAGTGGTACTCATGGTTATAGTCTCGCATCCCAGTGACGCTATCACAGTTCGGCAGCACAATATTTCAGTAATTCAATCGACAATAGTTCACTTTCACCGTAGATTCAGTCACATGCTAAGCCCATTCGTAGGCAGTGTTGTCGAAAACTTCCTCAAGATCGCGGCATTTTCAATCTTTTTGATAAGATTGTGTAATGCTGTATTAGTTGATTTTCCAGATTGAAAAGCAAACTGTTTATTATTAAGTGGATGCTTGCTGAGAAATTTAAAAATACATTTTAGAAAAAAAAAGTCGTCGGAGTGATTAGTCCAATTGGGTCCAATCCGCGTTAAGCTGATTAACATCATCATCATCAAGCTTTTTATGGCTCTGTAGTTCATTTGTTATGCCAATTCCGCGCAGTTTATTATTAATTATTACTCCAAGATACTTTTAGTCCAGATCAAATTCGATAGTGGTTCCACTTAGAATAAGTGGTTTCATTTCGACTTTCCTTTTCATTATAAATGCAATTGCTGTGATTTTTTGAGGATTTATGCCAAGATTTCCTCCTTTACACCATTGCCATGCCACGTTTAAAGCAGCTTAAATACGAGCTGAAATCATGGATTCATCCTTACCATAAACAGTGATGACAATATCGTCGGTGTAGCTCGTTGCGTCGAATCCAGTTTGATGAGGAGAAAATTCACTACCATGGACCATAGAAGCTGTGACAGCATTCCTCCCTGAAGACAGCCTGTAGAGGTTCTCATAGTTATGATCTCTCCTCCCAACGGCAGTCCAACAACACAACATTTCCGTAATTCATTCGAGAATAGATCGCTCTTTCATCGCACGCCAAATCGATTTGAACACAGTATTGTCGATGAAAAGCGATATTGAGTATTCTTTGTTTCGCAGAGTATTTTTAATCTTTTTGACTAGTTTATGCAATGTCGTAACAATTGATTTCCCAAATTGATGTGTATTTTGATTATTATTCAGTGGATGTCTGCTAGAAGTGCAATCCTTACGTGCGAATCTGTTACCGTTTTTATACCTTTCAGAAGACAAGATATAAGGGTAATTAGTCCAATTGGGTCCAATCCGCGTTAGGCTGGTCAATGGTATGTCTACCTGTTTCTAGTATGCATACTATCCTGTCTCGTCTCCAGCATACCGGCACGTATTCCAAAGTAAAATTTTACCTAAAGATCCGTACCAGACCTTTTTTGATGAATCCTGGAAATATTCTATCCAAACCCGATGTTTTGTAGGGTCCGAAAGATTGGATTGCCCCCCCCCCCCCCCCTTTGAAGATTGAACATTCCTTTGGTTACCGGTATGCATCTTGACGGTTCTAATGTTTCCGATGCAGATTAATCGACCAGTTGAATCATGGGAATGTCAGTACTGATAAGCAACTAAATCGTTTCCTTTTGATTTAAAGTGGGTTTTCTGGTTCCCTCAGTGTAGCAATCTCATCACAGTGATCTTTGCTGAGAATAACCCAGATATAGGTGATGCGGCACGGGGTAGTTTAATGATGAATAATAGAGTTATGTACATGAGAAATTGATAAAATTGATCAATCGCATAGGTTCCATTTGATTTCTGTGATTTTTTTACATTATAAAATAACATGCAATACATGATGTGTAGCATAGAGCAGAAATGTTAATAGAAAGTATGTATTCCGGAGACAAAATAAACAAAACTTCCACACTTCCTGTATTATGAAAAAAGAGATATCCAGCATTCTACATGCCATAATGGCGGTCTAAATTGTTCAGTTCGTAATACGGCCCTTTTTTGACAATAAACGTTTACGCCAGCTTGACAGCAACGAGCAGTTGAAGATGTCGGGCGTTCATTGGATAAACATCCAACGCATTGGACTAACGTAGGATGCCTTAATCTCACTGGGCGGTTGACGTAAACGATTATTGTCAAAGAAGGGTCATTAAACGTATTACGAACTGAACAATTTAGACCTCCATTATGGCACCTAAAAAGCTGGATATGCCTCACATCTATGATATATGGGACCTTTCTTTTTTATACAGTTCGTTTATTTAATAAGCACAAATGCGTTAGCTTGGCGGTGCCAAATTCTTTTTTTTACATTTTGAATATCTTAAAATTAAAAGGTTACAATGCACAAATATTTTTTTAATATTGAGAGGAACATTGTTTACAATTATCTTAAACTAAAAATACGATTCGATATACAAGATTGAACAATAATTATTTTTTACAAAAAATTTTTTTACAGCTATCTTAAGACTAGGAATGTAGAATAATATAAAAGAAGGGGAACAAATTTTTATGAGAAATTTCACAGCTATCTTAAAACTAGGAATACAATTAGATATACAAGATGGGAAACGAAAAAAATGGAAAGGTTTAAGACTATCTTAAAACTAAGAATATAATTCAAATTGGTTTTTGTAACAGCAGCAGGAGTTGTATCAGGAACAGGGGGAGTAAGGGAGCACGACGACGGGGAAAGAAGAACAAAACTTGCAACTTTCAGGCAAAGAGAATAACAGTGACATGAGTTAGAGCCTCAGGCTTGGAGATGGTAGATGCCTAGGATCGGGTTAACGGTGGAGAATCCTTCAAGAGTGATCAGACCATCGACCTGCTCTCGCTTTGACTTCATTTTTGCAGGCATGGTAAAGGTGCCGGCAGTCACATAGTGGCACTCTGGTGCTCCGAAAGGAAGGACAGGGAACTTCTAAAAACGAGATATAAAGAATATGGGCTAGATTAAGATATTTGTCGATTTAATAAAAAGATAGATGAGGAAAATCGCGACTTGCCAGGATATCCCGAACTGGAACATCGAGTGGTCTACCTCGGGCCCGAAGGGAATCCTTTAACTGAGACCTGGCGTCATAATACCCGGCGCACACCCAGACAACGTGCTCGATGTCGTGATACCCCTCGTCACAAGCGCACAGACTACCCTCTGCAGGCCCAATACGCCGCAAATGCGCATCCAATATGTAGTGGTTGGACATAAGCCGGGACATTACACGTATCCCGACCCACATCCATCCCCTTGAACCAAGGCTTCGTTGATACCTTTGGGATAATCGAATGTAGCCATCGTCCAAGCTCCCCATTGCTCCACTAGGTTTGCCAACTGTTGAGTGTCCTCTGACGACAAATACTAAAAAATTCGTCGAAGCAAATTGGTCTTTCGTATATGTCACCATCTAATGTGCCCACCTTGGCTAATGAGTCGGCCTTTTCATTGCCCGGGATAAAGCAATGAGAGGGGACCCAAACAAAGGTAGTCTGATAAGATTTTTCAGATAACGTACACAAGGACTCCCGTATCTTCCCCAGGAAATATGGGAATTGCTTTTTGGGCTTCATCGAACGAAGAGCCTCGATAGAGCTGAGGCTGTCCGAAATGATGAAGTAGTGATCTGTGGGCAATGTGTCGATGATCCCAAGGGTGTACTGAATAGCAGCTAATTCGGCGACGTAAACTGAAGTAGGATCATCGAGCTTGAATGAAGCGGTGACATTATCATTGAAGATACCGAAGCCAGTGGACCCATCGAGATTTGATCCGTCGGTGTAAAACATTTTGTCGCAGTCGACTTCTCGGAATTTCTTATAATATACATTGGGGATCACTTGCGGGCGTATATGGTCCGGGATTCCACGAATCTCTTCCTTCATGGATGTGTCGAAGAACACAGTAGAATCAGAAGTATCTAGGAGACGGACGCGGTTGATATTATACGAAGAAGGATTGATGCTCTGTACCATGTAGTCGAGGTACAAGGTCATAAATCGGGTTTGAGAATTAAGCTCGACTAGCCTCTCGAAGTTTTCGATAACCAACGGGTTCAAGATGTCGCATCGGATGAGCAATCAATATGAGAGTTCCCAAAATCGATTTTTAGCGGGAGAACGAACGCCCGCCAGCACTTCAAGACTCATCGTATGGGTCAATTGCATGCAACCCAAGACAATGCGCAAACAACGATACTGGATTCTCTCCAGTTTGATGAAGCCTATATTCGCAGCGGAGCGGAAACAGAAACACCCGTACTCCATCACGGTCAATATCGTTGTTTTGTATAACCTGATCAGGTCTCCTGGGTGTGCACCCCACCATGTTCCAGTTATTGTCCGGAGAAAATTGATCCTTTGTTGGCATTTCTGTTTCAGATACCTAATGTGACATCCCCAGGTACCTTTAGAGTCGAACCAGACCCCGATATATTTAAATGTGAAAATCTGGTTGATCGTTTCACCCATTAATAGAAACTGGAGTTGCGCCGGTTCACGCTTCCTAGAAAAGACAACCAATTCAGTTTTCTCCGTGGAGACATACAAATTGTCCAAAGTATCTTGCAATGGTCCTTGCAAATCGGCAGCATTGGACCCTGTAACAGAGACCACCCCGTCGTCTGCAAGTTGCCTTAGCGTGCATGAATTGGCAAGACAATCGTCAATGTCATTCACGTAGAAATTGTAGAGCAGGGGACTTAGACATGAGCCCTGGGGAAGACCCATGTAGCTAAATCGCGATGTTGTTAAATCGCCATGCGAAAAGTGCATGTGCTTTTCAGACAACAGGTTTAGCAAAAAGTTATTTAAAATTGGTGAAAGACCATACTGGTGCAGCATCTCTGGCAGAATGTTGATAGAAACTAAGTCAAAAGCCCCCTTAATATCCAAGAAGACTGATGCCATCTGCTCTTTGTTAGCATAGGCGATTTGGATTTCTGTAGAAAGCAACGCAAGGCAATCGTTCGTCCCTTTGCCTTTGCGGAAGCCAAATTGTGTATCTGACAGTAAGCCATTTGCTTCAACCCAATTGTCGAGGCGAAACAAGATCATTTTCTCGACCAACTTCCGAATACAGGACAGCATTGCAATCGGTCGATACGAATTGTGGTCGGAGGCTGGTTTTCCTGGTTTTTGAATGGCGATGACCTTCACTTGCCTCCAGTCATGAGGGACAATGTTACCCTCGAGGAACTTGTTAAAAATGTCGAGCATAGGGATAAGTCCAACGCGCTTGCGCATGCTGGTGGTGTAGGAATCCGCGTCATTTCTCCCGTGTTTAAGATGGTCATGTTGAAATTGTCGCATAGATCTTGGATTAATGTTGATCTATTATCATCGTGAAGACAACCACATACCGTACCGTACGAGTTGATTAGAACTGGACAAGCGACAATTTCAATGCCTGGTGTCGAAGGGAGGTTAATTCGATTGAAAGAATATCACTTTTTGAATCCCTAAAAGTACTCCTCCATAGGGGTTTTCTCGATCCAGACGAATTATAATAAAGTCGTGGAAGTTGAAATTTATATCGGAAGTTAACCAAGTTTCACATAATGCAAAAGCATCACATTTTAAACTATTTAGTAAAAATTTAAAGGAATCGATTTTCGGGAGGATACTTCTCCTGTTCCACTGTTGAACAGTGATCGAATCGGTGACCTCGTTCGAAGACTTAGCCATCGAAGGATACGATCGCTGAAAGGAGGGGTCATTTAGTAGTCAACTGCTTCAAAAATGTTTGTAAACGTTAGCGAGAAAACGTATCAGAAAACTTTAAGAGGCTCAGTAACATTGAAAGCTGTGAAAATTAAGTCCACGATATCAGAAAATTTCATTATTCCATTACTGGACTCAGTGTCTATTTGAAAAAGGAGGACACCTGGGGTTTCTGGTGTCCCCGGGAGTGGTGGGTACTCCTTGTTAGAATTAAGGTTTCCAAGTCCTGGAGCAACTTGCTTTGGGTTTTTGGTAGCACTTCCGTTGGATTTATTAGATGTGGTTGGCGCACTCTCAGAGGAGGACATCTTGGGACCCTTACGAGGTAGTCTAGGGGAGGCTAGAGTTCTCCTCTTCCTGGACTCCCCCAGGTTAACGAGAGATGTTCCCTCTTGAGGGTTGTCAGATTCTTGCTCAACGCGAGCCAAATCAGCAAAGAGATTTTCAGACAGGACAGATGGCGAAGCATTCTTTAGCATTTGTGCATAAGAACGCCTCGAGCGTTCCTTAAGGGAGCGTTCAATTTTATCCCCGCGCTGTTTGTATGCAGGGCATGATTTAAGAGCATGCGAAGGGCCTCAGTAAATACACTTTTCAGTGTCTTTGTCACAAGAGTCATACTCACATGCTCTCCACCGCATCTGCCACATCGTTTTTTATTGTCACAATAGGTGGCTGTGTGGCCCAACTGTTTGCAGTTGTTGCAGTTCATTACCCGCGGTACGAACAGGTGAACTTTGTCAAGGAAGATGTAATTGGGAAGAGAAGACCCGGCGAAGGTCATCAGAAGCAAACCTGATTGAGAGTAGGTAGTCTTACCTCCCTCGGTGTTTGCGGTATACAATTGTTTGCATTCTAAGATCTTAATCTGTTGAAGTGAGGGGTCGTTAAAGCAGCCAACCCCGCGCTCCAACAGTTCTTCGCACTTCAGGCCCGGTTCTGACACAACCCCATCGATTTCTATCGCCATACAAAGCAAGTATGCTTTAAATTCCCGCGTAAAGCGCTCACAGCAAGCAATCGCGTTTGCCTGGCCGAGATCATTCACTAGAACACGTATCTTGTTTGCTCGAACACGTGTTGTCTGAGCTACGGCCAGGTAGTTAGCAGTCAGATCCCGAGAAAGTTTCAATATATTAAACGGTTTCTCCCCGGTCCGAAAGTACACTACCCATGGCCCGTGTTAGGGGAATCAGGGACTTCCATGAGAATATCAGATGGTATTTCGCCCTCGGCCATTTAAGCACGAGGGCAAAGCGTTGTATATACGGGAATGTGTCTTAATATTACAAGGTAGAATAAAAAAGAGAAAAGGAAAGAAAGCAAATGAGAGGAAAAAACAGACAAAACTTAACTGCAGTAACGTCGATTGTTCCGCACCAGCGAAAACAATATACTTGACTTGCCACCGGCACGGCAGCTAACAAACGAACAAAAGCTGACCTTCACTCACTGAAACTTACACACCGAACACCACTGTGAAGTATAACGATCTGCTCCGTTGAAAGGCTCGGAAACAACTGAAAAGTCAAAAATTGAACCATTCTAATTCGCATTTCTACCTCATATGGATTTTAAGTGGTTTGAAGCAAATAAAATTAATGTTTGGATTTTTATCAGTGTATCTACACACATACACATACAGACATTGTCTCAATTTGTCGAGCTAAGTCAGGTGGTATATAAGACTCGGCTCTCCGGGCCTCGGAAAAAGTTTTCAAAGTTTGAGCGAATCATATACATTTCTTTTGTAAGAAATGCCAAACCTCCGACAAGCGACATCAGAAATTGAGAATAATACCAATGATAATGTTCTAGACAGTGCTGTGCAATCTCACGATGGTCTTTGGATTGTGACGGTGAATATGAAATAACCGCATCATCACAAAAATGACCGTTATTTCATTTCCATTTTCCTCGCATTGTGTTTCTGTTAACTATCTCTCACAGGAGCCGTGCGAGGAAGAGAGCGCATTGAAATGATAGACAAATTGAATATTTTGTATTGGTATGGTAAACGAAACATTATCAGTATATTATATTCAGGCAGCATGCGGTGCTTTATTGGTTTTTCCTCCATTTTCCTGTTTCTTTTATGCTATTTGTGTGAAACTGCCTGTTTGTATCAGCTCGTTGTTTGTAATAAGATGACCATCATAACCATATTTACATTGTAAACAAAATGATGGTCAGTTTCATTCCTCTCATCAATGATTCCAATGAGTTAGAGATTCAGAAGAGAACCGTCTTACTGTTGTCAATTTATTGGAGTGAGAACCGTAACTCAATAAGCATTGCTTACTGTTTTAACTGCTAACCGTTTCATTCTCTTTTGTCTAGTAGATTTGCCATCAGTACCGTAATGGAGCTCAGCACTATTTCTAGACTGAAAAGTTCAGTACTGTCTGTACCAGTAGGCTTTAAAGCAATGCATTAAGCACTACTGGTAAGACATAATAAGCCTGCTTTGTATGCCAATAAATTACTCCTCTTGCGCTTTGTTCCACTCACAGCCCAATCAACAGAAGCAGAGTAGCAAATTTAGAATAGAACACAGTAAAGAGAAGTACTAAAAGCAAACGTCTCAACGAGCACTGCAAACGAGATGCCTTAATTTTGCCTCTACTACTTGAGTCCATCTTAGTAATGTGCATCCCGCGAAAACAAGCTTATTACCAGTGACTCATTATAAAACATTGAATAGCTCCATTCAGTGGGAAACAGCTGCTGCTTTTCTCGAAACATATTCATATGCAAGTTTCCTCTTTGGAAGCTCATCCGGTCCGATATCTGCTTGCTAGATAAACAAACTACAACACTCGGCTGCCGAACAAGCCATAAGGGAGGCGATTGAGAATGGTTGCTATGTAACATCGTGATTCCAAGCATCAGTAGTGTGGCGTGCGTCGATGAGATTGATGATGCCGTCGATGATGCGGCAGAAGTCTATACATTGCTAAACAACGTAGTAATCGATGAAACATATATGTGAAGGATATTATCCAGTTCATTAACTTGATTAGATTTACGAAACGTGGCGGAAGTCTTGACATGGTAATGGCTATCGAAACGATTTGTAGGAGAAATGTTTAATCACTCGATATCCAAACATTGTATAACTAATGTCACAAATTTCAGAGAAAATCCCATGCCCGCTTCAAAAACAGCTTCGCCACTCAGAATTATTGGCCCAACTAGCGGCGGAAGATTAGCGAAAAGAATGTGACTGCCGCCTACGGGAAATTGTTTTTCTTGGCCCCATCTTTAACGTAAACACCATCGACGATCGGCCAGTGAATGAAAGGAAATGTAATACGACGATGAAATTATCGCATAAATTTGTACAACCGGAACGGAAAGCATGTGCTAGAATTCCTAATTAGCGCAAGAATCCACGCCGCATTGCTTTGACCAAATCGTAAAGGGAGTGCTTTGGTTTCGACTCGAGCTCACGGACAGAGCAGCAAAAATCTATATCTGGGCGCTTGTTTTTCCCCCGTCGTTCACTAATCTCTCAATCTTAATCCGGGCGACGAACAGTGAGTGGAAACCACAATATTAGCCGGAACCAGTGACATAGACCGGAAAATTACGCCTGCCGATGGGTGATGGGCAATAAAATTGACTATAGTTCCAGGGAAGTCCGCTTAACTCCCGCACTCATGCGGCTATCGTAAGAACATGGAAAACTGATGACGGAAGGGAAAACAAACATCGTCCTCCTCCCCAGTTTGCGATGGTTGATTGGCGGACGGCGGAGATCGTCTTCGCCGGGGAGATGCGTTTATTTTCAGCTGTCCAGAGTTGAGCTCGCCGACTATAATTTCCCCTGTGGATGCAGTTTCAGTTGAGTTTGCAAAAGCTGCTCGGTCGGTCAGGGATCACAGGGTTATAATGCGAAGTAGTTTGATTATTTATATATCGTAAACCTTTGATCTTATAGAAAGAGGTATAGAATGTTACTGCAATATGTTCCAAAAAACCGAAGCTGCTTTCTACCAAAGTGACAAACATTCTGGCTAAACAAATTATGGAAATTTCTCATTCCTATTTCAACTAATATCTCCCTGAAACCGCATGCCAAAACAAAAAACAGCTGTGCTGTGACACAACAGCAACTTATCGTTTGCTTACTACAAATTTGCACCATTTATCCGTTCCCAGTGGGTTCATTAATCAAACGGCGTATTTATAAATCCGCTTAACGAGCCCTCCCCGCAACCGCGAGAGTGGAGCACTTGAACGTTGACTAGCCGGGAGAAAGAAGTGCCTTTTTCCCACTCGTATGAACTGCTACTGGGTGCGAGTCAATGGGATACTATTTATATTTGTTCCAAAATAAATCATAAAGTCTAGTCGGTTCTGTAAATAGTTTCAGAGCTGATTTCCTGGCAGGAATGAAGTGTTTCTAATAAAAAACATCCCAGTCCGACATAATTTCTTCAGCGGCACTCACTAGAGAGAGTTCAATTACTTATTTAAATTTCGGTGATCTTTTTTATCCTACAGAATAGAGGAATCATCTACCAATCGCGATAAATCTCCTCAGTGACCCTTGACGATGAGCGGTCCCAGTGTAATTTGCTACCTTAAAACCTGAAAAATTATGACACTTAGTCAAAACAGTAGCACGGGGCGCCTGGTTTCCCCAACAGTGATTGATGGGCACTTGAAGAGTTTTGAATGAGGACTTAAAAAGTCTGTCCGTTGGGAATGTGTGATCTTGACATGGGGGGAAGATCCACAACACGCCAACCACTTGCGCTTGTGAGTGAGGTCGGAAAAAAGGGAAAAACATGTTTCTCGTCAAACAGATGAACTCTGACTGGCAGAAAAACAATTACGTTCTTATGTTACGAATGGGGGCAACAAGTGGTGTGAATCAGTCAGCAATTGGATTCTAGTGAGGAATACTAATTTGACAGGAGAAGTGAATTGAAGATGAGCTGTTTCTCGCTGGGATTAGGAACGAAAATACTGGAAATACTACCGCTTCGTAACTAAATTGAGATACACCCATACTGTTTTTGTGCTCAAGCCCGTAGTGTGCGGTTGGCCGGGTTAGACCCCGCCAAGAGCACCAGCCCTACACAGAAAAAAATATTTTGACCACCTTAGATTCCTATGAAACTTTACACATTTCATCGGCATGGAAGACTAAACATTTTCCACAATCAGTAAGATTGTTTTGACTCTAGAGCATTTTTTCAAAAGGGCGTAAACGTTTCTAAGTGCATTAATTTCAAAAAAAATTCTTCGATTACCGATAAAATTCGCGACTCTGCACTAGTTGATTCTCATTCTGAATCATTGACTTCTGTTTCCGCGATGGCGCAACTCACTGACGAAATCATGATTATCGGCGATTTCAACCTTTCTACAATAAAGTGGCGTTCCGTTCATAACGGATTTCTACAACCCGACCCAGGCGAATCTGTTTTTCATCCTGGCAGCATTACTCTTCTGGATGGCTATAGCACGGCTACACTTCAGCAGATCAACAGCACCACGAACGAGAACGACCAGATTTTAGATCTATGCTTCGTTAATGCCAGAGATCAATCGCTGCATATTTCCACCGCCCTCATCCCGCTAGTAAAGTATGTTCGCCACCATCCGCCTCTACATCTTACACACCAGGACGTACCGCCTATGAAGTTTTCGAGCCACGCGCCCACCGTGTGTTACAATTATAAGTGAGCCGACTATAGCAGCATTCTGAATATTTTACAAAGCATTAACTGGGATTCTGTGCTAAGCAAGGATGATGTGAACTCCGCCGCTGAAACGTTCTGCCATATAATGAGCAACCTTATCGATCGTCATGTCCCAAAGTGTAATCAACGAAGTGATCAATTCCCCTGGCAGACAGCCGAGCTACGTCAGCTAAAAACTGCGAAAAGAGCAGCATTACGAAAGTTTACCAAACGCCGTACCTTGTCACTGAGAGCTTATTATGTAAGGCTCAATAACGATTTTACAAAACTGAACAGTTCTTGTTTTTCAAACTACCAACGAAAAATGCAACGTAAGCTTAAGTCGGATCCTAAATCGTTTTGGAGATACGTCAATGAGCAGCGGAAAGAAACCGGCTTACCTTCTACAATGTTTTTGAATGGTGAAGTTGGGCTGATCACCATAAATACATTAAAGAGCCACGAATCGTGTTCGTGATACAGTTCATGGGACAAGCTCCCGCTTATCAGTCACACATTTGTTATGAACATCAGTCACTTGACACTGCACGTGTCAAATTCGAAAGTAAGCGCTAGAATAAAATATCTTGATAACGTGCAAATAAATTATGAAAATCGTGACTAAGATCCTAAAATCAAGAACTTAAATTATACTATTTTTTCGAGAGCTATCCTACTGGAGCTGTAGAGCTAGGTTCTCGGATGGTCAGAATCACACACCACAATTGCAGGCGAGACAGGCAATGGCGTCCACTAAAACACTGCTTTAGGCCAATTGTAGCGGGCCGTGATTCTGAAAGTGATAGTCATTATACGGGTCAAGTATGTGCGGACGTAGGGACTTTGCGATCGTGTGTTTTATCGCGAAGGACTCGAGTATTTGTATGTTAATCTGTTCGATCGCGTGTGCGTTTGTATGTCGCGTGTGTTAACGTGTATGTAACTTCGCGTGTATAAATTCTATTTTATAACTGTGAATCTTTCGCGTGTTTTGGATGATCGCACGCGGACCATGAATCTGATACTTAATGTTCGGTGTACAGTTCAGGTGCTAGAAGAAAGTGAGTTCTTCCATATCACTAGAGTCCCCGGTAATGTCACCATGGAACGTGTTACCTAGTGGACATGAAATTTGTCCAACTGAATGTATGGACCTAAATTGTTAGGACAGAGGGTAAAGTTTTCCGGACGTGACCGATTCATGATCGCGCAAACATGGACGTTTGTGGATTCGCGTTTGAGACAGCGTTTTCAACTTCGTAAGTACTAAAACGTTCACATTATTACCGGGGTGTTATTAAGTTTGCGTGATCGCGGACGTAGGTGCACGTATATGCTCGCGAAAGGTTTAAGCGTTCGTATGTTAACGTGTTTGTCGCGTGTGCTCGCGTGTATGTGAGTTCTTGTGTATACAGTAGATTTTGTAACCGTGTTGCTATTCACATATTCGCGTGTATTCTTAGATCATCACGCGGAACGTCATTCTGATATTTAGTTTTCGGTGTACGGATCACATTCTGACAGGGATATCCCTAGTTGTCCAGTGGATATGCGAGATTTCTTTTTTGATTGGTCTAATTGAACGCATGGGCCTACTCTAGTAGCAATTAAGGTTTTATTCTAGTTTTATAGCCACTCATAAAACTTAGGTTGCGCTTCTAGCGTGCATTAAACTTCGATTATTACTTGGGTAGACTGGTGGTACCGAGGATAAACTTCTGGAAGTGAGCCATTCATGTCGCGCGAGCGCGTGTGTTTCAGGAATCAGAATATATTGGCTCAAATGGCACGTTCCCCGCACATAGTCGGGGATTTGTGCCTTGCCGTGTGTTTTCATCATTTCCTGAGCGGAAGGAAAGGACAAGGAGGTGTGGGGAAGTAGACTTGGAAGGGTGGGAAAAACAGTACAAAACAAAAAATAAACAACAGGTAAATTAAACTCACAAGTAGTTCAACTTGCCTGCGAATAAGCCTAAAGCTCTTTACCACATTGGATAAGAAACTTTAGTATGTCTCTGAGTTTCAGTCGACCAAACATGGTTTCGTCTATATAAGGACGGCTGAAGACTCGTAATCGCAATTGCGCTAGCGCTGGGCAGTTGCATATCAGATGATATGAAGTTCCGTAGTCGGATTCACAAAGATCACATGAAAAAGACTCAGCGCGCTGAATAGTTGCCATGTGATAATTGAGTTTGCAGTGGCCGGTTAAAGCCCTGGTCAGCATGCCGCAGTGGAGCTTCGAAAAATGTAAGAGATTTTTCGAAACCACTGGGCATGGTTGTTCTAGAAACGCCTTTGTTTGGCGACACGTTTGTAGATTTCTCCAATAATTGCGGTGCTCGGACGAAGCCCAGGACCGTATTTTTTCCCTTATCCAACTTGTCGAAATTGGCAGCGCGGGCTCAGGACCAACGAAGTCAATCGCTGAACCTGCCCTGGCCAATTCGTCAGCCCATTCATTTCCAGTAATACCGCAATGTCCGGGCACCCAGACAAGGTAGATAGTGTTGACAATGCTTAGTTCTTCGATTTGGGTTCGGCACGCGATCACTAGCTTGGACCGGGATTTGTCTGAGCTAAGGGCCTTGATTGCAGCCTGACTATCGGAGCAGAAGTTTATAACTCTGCCGGACAAACTCAGTTGAGGGGCCGATTGCACCCCGCACATAATCGCAAAGATTTCTGCTTGGAATACAGTACAGTATTTACCTAGTGAGTGAGATTGTTCCAATCTCATTTCACGACAGTAGACACCAGCACCAGCACGTCCCTCCATCAGAGAACCGTCAGTGTAACAAACCACTTGCGTTTGTTGTTGTCTTTCCATAAAGCCAGACAACCACTCCTCTCGAGAGGAACTACAAGTGAGTATAATATCGCTGGGAGCAAGAATATCTTCACCCCATGTAACCATTTGTGACCACAATCGTGTATGACTGGTAGCAAGATCAACATGATTACTGTTCCAAAGCCCAGTAACCTGCAGTCTGTATGCACATGATAGTGCTTCTTGTTTTAAGTGTATGTGTAATGGTTTGATATTTAGAAGTGCCTCAAGAGCAGCAGTCGGAGTCGTGGTGAAAGCACCAGTCAACGCCATGAGCGCCATTCTTTGCAGATGGTTTAGCTTTGACTGGACTGTCACCACCTCTCCCCTCTGCCACCACACAAGGCATCCGTATGACAGTATTGGACGTACAATTGTCGTGTAAATCCAATAGATGTATTTAGGTTTGAGACCCCAGGTCTTTCCAAAAGTTCGTCTGCACTGCCCGAAGGCCATGCACGCTTTCTTGACTCTGAACTCAATGTGAGCAGACCAATTCAGTTTGGAATCCAATATGACTCCAACGTATTTGACTTGATCTGCACACAGCAGCTCAGAATCAAAGAACTGCAAGGGACGAACCCCGGTTGTTATTCGCTTCTTCGTGAAAAGAACCATTGAAGTTTTGCTTGGGTTAACTGATAGTTTAACTTGTCGACACCACTGTTCGACAGCTCTTAATGCCTGTTGCATCAAGTCAAAGATTGTTCCGATGCAAAATCCAGTAATTAGTATTTGGTAATCGTCAGCAAACCCGTAGGTTGGAAATCCAAGCTCATTGAGTTTCTTCAACAAGCCGTCAGCTACTAAGTTCCATAACAAAGGTGACAGAACGCCGCCCTGAGGACAACCGCAAATACTCAACTTCCGTATCTCAGCCTGTCGCAGTGACGAGCAAAGTATGCGGTTACTAAGCATTGCGTTTATCCAACCTGAGATACATGCAGGTATCCCATGACCGCGCGTCGCTTCCAGAATAGACTGGAAGGACACATTGTCAAAAGCACCCTCCATATCTAGGAATACACCCAAGCTAGATTGCTTGAGCGAGAAGGCTTTCTCAATGTTGTAAACAACATCGTGAAGCAGAGTGATCGTGGATTTCCCACACTGATATGCATGTTGCATTTTGTGCAGAGGATATTCAACTAAACTAACGTTCCTGATGTGATGATCGATTATCCGTTCCAAAGCTTTCAGAAGAAAAGAACTTAAGCTGATAGGCCTAAAACTCTTGGCTTCTTCATAGCTTGAGCGCCCCCCTTTGGGAATAAATCTAACAGTTATTTCTCGCCATGCTTTCGGGATATACCCGGTAGCAAGACTGGAAAGCAAAATCTTTTTCAAGACATGTTTAAGAATATCAAATCCCTTTTGCAGTAGCACGGGAAGTATTCCATCTTTTCCGGGTGATTTGTATGGAGCAAAGCTGTCAACTGCCCACTTGACCGATTCAGTGGAAACCAATGTGCGTGCTAGCGCCCACGAGTCCGAATCACCAGAATGAGATCTGTGAACATTGATCAACTCCGGATCGATACAACCTGGAAAGTGTGTGTCGAAGAGACAATTAAGAACATCTTTTTCGTCTGTCACATAAACACCATCTCTGGTTTTCAAGGAGTTCATCTGAAAATCATTCGATTTGGAGAGAATTTTATTTAATCTGCTAGCCTCGTTCAGACTAGAGACATTAGTGCATAGGCTTTGCCAGCCAGCCCGTTCTGCAGATCTAAGACATTTCTTATATGCACTACGAGCTGACCTGAAAGCCCTGGAGTCATCACGCTGACGCCGGTTCCAAGCTCTTCTCATAACTTTCTTCATTCTATCAAGCTCAGCCCTCCACCAAGGGGTTCCCCTAGTCGATTTAACAGTACGAAGTGGACAAGCTTCTTCGTAGGATGCTAATATGAATGAGTTTGTCGTATCCACGACGTCATCTATGTCATCTAGTTGACTAATTGTTGGAAAATATCCATGAAATTTAGTCGCTAAGTTTTCCAAAAAGAGGTCCCAGTTTGTAGATTTAGGATTACGATATGTCACCACATTGAAGGTGACATCAAAATGCTCGAAAAATATGTATTTATGATCGGATAGAGACGGTTCAGTTTCATTTGGAACCTGCCAATTTCCCAGTTCATGCAAAATTCTATCAGAGCAAAGTGTTATGTCTAACACCTCCTCCCTCCCAGACCTCGCAAAAGTTGGTCGGTTTCCCACATTCAGAATATGGAGATTTGTACTACTTATGTACTCCATCAGTTCAGAGCCTCTCAGATTGATGTCTGAGCTGCCCCAAATGATGTGATGAGCATTCGCATCACTGCCGATAATGAGCGGAAGCCCATTTCTGCTACAATATGATACAACGCTTTTGAAATCATCAGAAGGAGATGATTCGTTATGCGGTAGGTATGCTGAACAATATATATATTTTTTGTCTACGTTTCCGACAGTCAATGTAACTGTGACAACACAGATATCGCGAGTTGTGAGCTCCGATATGAGACACGCGTCAATAGCCTTATTTGCAAGAATGCAAGCACGAGGCATTTCACGTGGGTTAGTCATGCCCGTCTTGTTGTAAGCAATGAAGGCAGTGTTAAGTAACTTTTCAAAATAGAAGTTTCCTTTATGGAAATACGGTTCTTGAACCAATGCTATGGAAGCTTTACCTTCCTGCATGAGTCGAGATAAATTCATAGTTGCTGTACGTTTATGTTGGAGATTGACTTGTGCTATTCTAACCATTGTTGATTAGAGAACTGCACATTTCATCTCCAACACAAATTGCACAACAACTAGAGGACACCAAGCGAGTTGGGATGTTAACGCATTTAGCGAGCCATATCAGGTTTAAATGGGACATGATCATTTGATTCCCACGATTTGCGAAGAAAATAATGGTCCACTGTGTCAGAGATTCGCATAACACAGCAAGGGCAAAACCCAAAATGCTCCGTGCGCGACTGGCATATTTTAGACCCTCCAATCATTAAGTCCTCGGCACGGAACTACACCTTGACTTAGGGTCTCCTACTTTCAGTCGCCTCCTACGACATGGCAGCAGGACTCCAGTGGCTCAATTCTAGGCCGGATACCACACGGCCTCTGGGCAGGTTCATCTGTACACATCGAAATTTGATAATCGAGACTCAACAAAACTTCACCGAACTACCATCAGCCGAGAGTCTCTGCAAACCCCCAGCCAACAAAAATTCGGCAAAATTAAGTGGATCATCGGTGAAAAAATCGGTGTGTAGAGTGAACGTTCCGCTGCGTAATGCAGTATACTGGGGAATTCGCCCGACTCTTCCCAGGCTCCGTTCGCCATTGAGAATGTTTTAAACCCCCTCAACAATTTTACCCATAGCACGGGTCGCATGACACTATGGAATTGGGGTTCCCTGTTTGGTAGATTTTTACCACTGAAACAGGTAGTCCGTAGTGTAATTCTTAGCCGGTTGAAACAACCACTACCGACACTACATGGCTTATCTAGGCTGTTCGGTGAAAGAAGCTGACATTGAAGAACAGCTTCCATATTTAGATGGGCGAACAGCCGCAGAAGGAAGGAAGGAAGGAAGGATAACGGGAGGAGAGGGATTTGGGCTAAGCGCTTATTTAAAGGCGGCACTGGCTCGCCTTGTCAGGGCTGCTTTAGGGCATGTGGTATTTAGGCCTAGGACGTATAGGGCCCACTACCTCGTCCTACCACACCCGCAGTCAGCCCCCGCTGCTGGTTCGGGTCGCGAATCACAACTAGTTGCTATCGCGATTAAGCATTATCCACCACCTATGACCCGCCCGGTTGCTTGCAGCTCAGCTTCCCACGTAGCGTTCCTCCACCACCACGGGGCCCGGGTACCGAGGATAAACTTCTGGAAGTGAGCCATTCATGTCGCGCGAGCGCGTGTGTTTGTAGGTTCACGCTTGAGACCGCGGTTGAAAAGGAAAAGTACTGAGACGTTCACCTCATCACGGGGATTTTATCATGTTGGCGAAATCGCGGATGTAGATTGCGTGGATGATCGCGAAGGGCTCAAGCATTTCTATGTTAACGTGTTTATCGCATGTATGCGACTTCGCGTGTCTAAATTTGATTTTATAAACGTGTGTCCATTCACATATTCTCGTGTGTTTTAGATGATCGCGCGCGGACCGTGAATCTAATACTTAATTTCCAGTGTACGGTTCAGATGCTAGAAGAGAGTGTTCTATCATACCACTAGATTTCGCCATGGAACTTGTTATCTAATGAATATTAGCGTCATTTTTATTGGTCCAACTGAAGGCATGAAGCTGCTGGGATCAAGGGGAGAGACTTCCGGACGAGACCGATTCATGATCGCGTGAGCGGTGGGTTAATGCTTGAGACCGCGTTTGTAAATTTATAAATGCTAAAACATTCAATTAATTACCGAATTGTTTTAATTGTGGTAAACTCGCGAGTGTAAGTATGTGTTAATGATTGCAATTTCATGCTCCTATTTGTGGTTTGTGTTATCGGCCACGAGCATTTGTAAACATATGGGGGAGAGATAGGCAGATTGTACGTTTAGAATGGAAGAGAATATGCAATTTATTGTGTTAGTGAGTCAGTATGAATCTGATTCATGATATTGTAATAAAAGGAAAAATAAGTTAAGCAAAAATAGATAGAGTTAGAACACAAATAGAGATTATTTTTAGTTTGCAAGGATAATGCTAGAGCAGATTAAGTCAAAAAAGTGGAAGAATATAGAGATTTTCTACACTATTGAGTAAATGAAATTATATTAGCTGCATAAAGAAATAGATATTACATGCATCTAAATTACTTTTAGGTGTTTGATGGTGTGGTTCGCGTGGATTGGATTTCTTCATAAACTACGTGTTTCAGTTTATTATGTAGGCAAGTTGAGCATTAACTGTGACTGAACCATGTGTTTAAGAATAAGTTCCATCCATAGAAGATAGTCGTTCCTGTTTCTGAAAACAGCGAATCCGATTCGTTATAGACAAGTGTTACTCGCCATCTTCACGAGCCAGAGCGACTGTTCTAGCGATTTAAAAGATAAAACACCCACGCCACACAGTGGTCCCATTCCTTAAGAGAGGCGGTCATAAATATATTTATTGCCAATTTTGATGCAAAACTGCTTTTCTATAATAAATTTGGGTCGCTGAATTCAAATTTCGCAATAAAAAATCGATTATATCCACCTAACAGTGTGATACATCCTTTCTTATTACATTATGATTCACATTTACTTTTTTTTTGTTCCAGATTTTTTTTAGTATCGAATTGTAAAGGTTGTGCTGCGCTGGCAAATACGCAAATATTATGATATCGTCTTCGGTGAGCATAATATCTCGAATTTTAAATAAATCGTGTATTTTTTTCATTTAAATGATGGTTTCCGTGAATGAAAAATGTGTTTTCCTACAATAAAAATTATCCCATAATAAAAAAAACTCCGCGCACCAGCTATTTTAAAATGGAAAACGTTTTTAATCCACCTAACAGTGTGAGGAGAAATTTCTTATAACTCTTATCACTCTTCATTTAGACAAAACATAACATTTAGAACTTGATGCTTCGCGATGTTTTTGACATACTACATGGGATAGTGGCAGGACTCAGAGAATCGCTCAAATCAGCATAGGACAACATCAGTGCTAGAAATCTCAAACCAAGTCAATGGGAAAGCGAAAAAATGACCCATAAAATAGACCTACCAACGAATTATTGTTAATGCTCTGTTAATGAAATATCTATATTGTGGTGGAAAAACTGAATTTTCCTAAAGGTGTTATATATTGTACTGAGCCAAAATAATCGAATTTTTTTTTAATCTATTTGAAGTTTATACTTTACTCAAATTTCCAACGCGACTGAGAACTAAGAAATCGACGCTTTTTCTTGAAAAGGGCGATACTAGCAGTGATACCATTCAAAGAAAATCAACAGTGAATATTTCCAGACTTGGTTTTATTTCCTATTCAAGAACTATTGTGTTTTTTACATCCTAGATTGCATGATTCAGTGATCGAAACCCAAAACTTCATAAAGTATTTGAAATTATTAAATTAAAATTTGTTTTTGCTATTGAAATTGACAAAATGATAGTATCGCCCCTTTGGCGATTGTTTACTTTTTCGGTCCCACCTATCAGCATTGAAGTATCGCCCTTACGTTTTTTACAATAACTACCGTTTTACACCACCGATTTCGTCCGGGTTTTTTCAATAGCGATCATTGTTACTATTTACAGCTGATAATCCTAAAAAATACGAAAAAAAACAGTTTCGCCTCTAAACTGCTAGCAAAAAAAAGTATCGCCCTGTTTGTTTGCATGGAGCGTGGAGAGCGAAACTTTAAATGAACAAACAAAATACAGTTTCGCCCGTCGTATTTTTTGCTGTAGTTTAAGAAAGCAATATCGTAGAATTCAAATTTTTAGGTAAATTTGTTGCGTTTCAAAGACCTCATTCGCATGTATGAAAAAGCCTTATGTTTACATTTGTAAGTATCGCCTTTTCGTTGAAATGAAATCGCAGCTCCTGATATCACGCTATCTCTGAAGTGCTTGCGTGCATCGTTCCAAATTTTACTTCGACATCGACAGCGAATAATACAATAAAGACCCATTTTTATCAGTCTCATGGTGTATTTTAGGCTGAAAAAAGGGGACATTGACTAAATCGGGCAATTTTTTTCTTTATAATAAACTGAAGCTGTTAAAATATTCTTCTCGTCCCTTGATGTAGTCTGATAACTATTTCTGATTATGATGAACTTTTTATTTTCGCATATCTTCACGATAAGGAAAACGTGCTCAAGAAAGGATTTACTCGAATTCAGTCTTGTTCGTCTGCTAGAGCCCATCAAAGATATGTTCATATTTGGCTGATAAAATCGGGGTTTCAATGTGTTATAATAGATATTCAGCATTCGAAGAAGTTTCTTTTGAACGAGTGTAGAACGACTTTGTTTCTACTTACTTGAAATCAGCGGCGTAGCCAGAAATTCGGTTTGGTGAAAATCGATCATACTGTCCAAACGGCATAATTCCGAAACCGTAATTTTTTAATTTTTTAATTTTTCAGAAAATAGTAACATAGTTCGTGTCTTTTAAAGACTTTATTGTAGTCATGAATATTAACCTGAGCAAATTCACCATAAAAACTTCTTGGACGATATACCGTCAACGTTGTTTAACGTTTATAAAACTCATCGAAGATACTAACCCTCCGAAATTGGCGTTTTCAAAATGATGCTATCTTGACCTTAAATTACTGTTTTTAAACATTTGACCTACACATATAATTGGTCATACAACAAAAATCAAATGCTCATCAAAATCGATCAGAACGTGCTAGAGTCGAATGGAAATCGTCATTTTTCATAAATTTCTCTCTACATTCGGAAAGTGTTATCCTCGTTATTAAGCATATTACGTTTACGTCTCAACTCGACGCATTCCCAAAATAAAAACCTGTTTTAATCCACCTAGTGGTGCAATTGTGCTTGTCTCATTTGTCCAGACTACGATTCCATGGCTGGTTATGTTCAATACAATGGTGGGAATGAATATTACATGTTCAGTACGATTTGCACATACATACAATGGATCGACAGCCACGATCTTGAGATACTATGTGATATTGAAACATCGCTTGAAACCAGCGGCGGATAATGGAGAAAGATCCGGGAGGTCCAGGTCTTGCAGAAAATGTTCAGAAATTTTAAACTAGTTTTAATTTTAAAGTAGCAACCCCTCACTGCATACTCCCTCCGGGCCGGTATGATTGACGATTTTTGGAGTGATTGCATAACCTTTCTATATGAGAAAGACAAAAAATGTACCAAAGTCCAAAGAAGTCAATTTTTGTCAAACATCTCAATGTATCATGCATTTTAAAGTCATTTGGCATCAAAAATACAAATTAGATTTAGAAATTTTTTCATTTCAGTTTATATGGGAATTTGCTGCGTGATTGCACTCTTCAACTCGTAACCCCGGAACCGGAAGTCCAATCAATAAAAAATTCAATAGCAGCCGATGGGAAGGTTGTACCTTTCATTTGAGACTAACTTTGTGCAAATCGGTCCAGCCATCTCTGAGAAACAGAGGTCACATTTTTTTCCACATACACACATACACACACATACACACATACAAAAACACACAAACATTTTCCGATATCGACGAACTCAGTCGATTGGCATATGACACTCGGCCCTCCGGGTCGGGATTAGATTGACGAGACCCTTATTACAGTACATCTCTACAAAAACGAGATCAATTTGAAAATAAATCTGAGGATTATGATTGATTACAGAACTCTGGAATTTTATATTGGAATGTTTTCAGGCAGGAATTTGATATTGATGCAATTAGACAACTGTGAAATCAAGACCAATAGATCAGTTACATATCAGGACCCCATTCCGACAATTTATCAAAAGTCCTCATGATGTTTACAACAACAGATTATCAATCTACGGATCAGATAATTGTTATTGTAATATTGAATTAAATCAGTCAGCATCAATAAATTTTCAACTTCAATCCAATATTTTTAATTTTTGGTGTGGTGGAGGAGGGGGGGGGGGGGTTGTATGGTGTTAAACCACAAAACCTTCTCTTGGCTACGCCGTTGCTTGGAGTTATTTATTTCGCTTTTCATTTTCCGATATATTTCAGAACGATCCGATTGTTATAAGTTAGAAAAATTGCAGTCAGAAGGCTCGCACAAATGAACATTTTTGTACTGATAAGTTATCAAGTTCCTTCCAGACAACTTGGAAGTGTTCGGTGATTATTTCTAGCGGTTGAAGATAGTAAAATGAAATACAAAATTCGTTTTATCGAAATAATGTTTAGCTTATTTCAATTGATTATTACTATATTGAACAATAAATAGGCGACAAAGAGTAATCCACAAACAACAAGCCATAACCTTTAAAGTATTCAAAATAGATATTTAAAGTCTTTAGTAAAGTTATTCGCAAAAGTAAGAGCTACAAATTTGCTGAAGACACCATTTCGATATAATCACTTCCAAGAAAATTTGTGAAAATATCTCACTCATAGGGGGATTAATCAGCAAAAGCACAATACCAAAAGAAAGGGTATATTTCCTCCATTAAATTCACCGAAGATACTATTGACCTAAAATAAACCGTTTTGGCGTTAAAAATAGATTACATGTTTTTGGTCATATTTCTGGCAATGGGAAATGATAAAAATCTTTCGTCCGCATTTAATGTTAAATATCTCTTTTGATAATAGTTTGATTTCAACAATCTATAGCTTGTTCGAAAGGTATTCGTTAAAGCTATCTAAAAACATATAAATTGTTAATCAATATTGTCAATTTCGGCAGATAATTCAAAAAAACTGCAAAAAACGCCATTTTTACGCATTCAAACATTCATATCTTGGAAACTAAACATCAGAATCAAAAACAAATTAATAGCGTTCATACTGTTTTTTAGTTCTTTCATTTAAAATTGGATAAGATCGGTTCAGCCATTGCTGAGAAACACGAATGTGAATTTGTCCGTTATATATATACACACACAGATACACACACACACAGACATTGTCCCAACTCGTCGAGCTGAGTCGATTGGTATATAAGACTCGGCCCTCCGGGCCTCGGGAAAAATCTTGAAAGTTTGAACGAATTCTATACATTTCTTTTATAAGAAATGTAATAAGAAATGTAAAAATAGTTTATAATTTCAAGTTTATTGGTAAATATTAATCGTGTTGGGCTTTTTTAACGTACTTGAGAACGTAGTTGTAATACGAAGTTGAGTGAGACATTTGCATCGTACATCGAATATTCCGTAGTGACTTGTGTTTCAATGAGAAGCGTCAAATAAATCAATATAACTCAAGTTCTAATGGTTCGATCGATATGAAATGTTGGGAAAATAATAATCAAGCTATATAGTTTCGAGATCATTAGTAATTATTATCGTAATATAATTTGACAATCTGATATAAAGTGTTTCGTCTTGCATTATCCCATTAAACATGTACAACATCTTAGATTTTCTAGGCATTCTGGGCGCAGAGATGCGCAGCTGAAGCCTAGTTTAAGTGGAAGTGGAACGTCTGACGACCATTTTGAAAAGAAGTTCGGGAAGGATATCGAGGGACAAAGTTAGTTAAAGTCATTTTGCAAATTTTTGGGTTAATTTTTCTATTACATATACAAATAAACCCATATTTCTGCTCTCTCTACACTCCAAAAACTGAAAATTGTCATTCAATACAAAACTAATAGTAGTGTTATCTGAAAAAAAATTGAATATTAAAAATTACAGATCGACAAAAACATTTTTCTCGATTATTGATATTATTTACATTATCGGTAAATAACGAGCCTATGCATTCTTCTATATACTTAGAAAACCAGTTCAGTATTGACAAAATTAATTATGAAACTATAAAATATACATCCAGAACGATGTAAAAACATGCCTTCGTCGAAATATTTTTATTGTATTATTGGCCTATGGGGGGACCACTGTGCGCCAGTCTGATCATCTCTTATAGTTGACAGTCCAGACAGATCTGAATCGAATGAATCCATCACTATGCACAAGGCCAAATGAGTCTTCGACCCAGCTGAACCAATATGTCCCTCCATTTGGAAGCAAAAACATCCATACCAGCTGTCCGCCAAAACACTCGATCTAATGATTATTAGTCATGAGATTCGGAGATCAAAGAACCAGCACTCGCTCGGATCTCCCACTTTTATACACCACCCAAGAGTACGTGCCCTTAGGCTCATCATCGAAGCCGTAAAACTACAAATCCTTAGACTTCAAACATCTCAAAACGACCAAAAATATATCAATGTTCACCGCAAAATTATTTTCGAAATAATTTATCCGATTATAAGATAACACTATTTTTTTTTTTGGTAAAGAAACATCAATAAATTACTACTTTTCATGCATTTCTTCAGAACAAACACACGCGAAACGATATTAATTTCTATTCAAACAAATTTTATAGACATACCAATCAATCAATTAATTTATAAACATTTCCTGCTCCTTTCAGGTAAATATCTTTCCCCAATAACCGCGTATGTAATGTACATTCCTCCCGAATCCCAATACCTGGTAAATATCGGCGTCGATTTATTTACAGGCAATATATCAAATCCAGACCTTTCGGCATAAACAGCCATCAGCAGGTTGGGAGCGAGCAAAAAAAAAGAAAACAGAAAACCGGAGGCCAATTGGCCGTCAGCCGTCGGAGGATGAAAATAAATCCATAACATAAATAGACACCGGCAGCGGTTGTGGGGCCAGCGCAAAACATAAACTATTTTCTCCTGTTCGTCGTACGCGAGCTGATCCGATGCATCGCCAAATAATCATCTGCGTTGCACCCCGTTTTCTCGCCACAGCACTAATCCTCTGAAAGCTAATCCTGGCCGTTTGGCAGCAGTACATGGTTTACAACTAAATAAACCAAAATATTTAGAACGGCAGATACATTTCACCACAAGGTGCGGAATTGATTTTCTTTCCATTCCGCTGAGTTTTTAATGCAATTTCGAGAAGAATTCGATGCTCGTAGAACTATTGCTTCAACGATTTTTACGCTCCCCTTGCTATTTTGGGGAGAAAAAAATCTTCCTGTTAATTATAAACAAATTACGGCTCTTGGTGTAAGTACTTTTTACGATCAAGCTCATCCGGTTACTGGGGATGATCGCATTTGAAATGTTTTGGTCGTTTGTTTGCTTTTCAAACTTATTAACACTACCGATTCAATATAGGGACCTGTTTCAAAACGTTCGGTAAGAATTATTTCAAATATTTCAGAAGCTAGTACTTTTGAAAGGCACGAGCGATGATCTGAATGAGTTGAAAATATATCTCGTATGTTTCATAACACAAGCCTATTATATCGTTGATTGATCAAAGAAAGCCGTTTAATTTGTGTTTTCAGTATACAACAATAAAAATACAATAAACAATAATCGATTGAAAATAGTACAGTTACAATGAAAAAAATGCTGGTAATAAACCATGTACGAAACTCACGACCAAGCTCCCGAAATCATGAATATTAATCTTCGTATTCATGAAACTATTTTTGCTTACAAAAAACTGGTTCATGCCAATAAATTCACGAACGAATTTCGCGCTAAATCGTATTCAGAGTTGGCAGCATCCTCTCAGATTTGAATGAAACTTTCTGTACATGAAGACTTTGCCAATTTGCATACTTTGTTTTCCAAAAATGATCTAGAAAATGTTTTTGAATCAAAATATTGAAAAAATTCTTCATCGACTCCTACACTGGAAAAAGTCAATTTTAAAAAGTCGAATTACAAAAAACCCCATCTTTGATTTGGATCAAATTTTGTTCCAAAATAGGTAATTATGTTCCCTACCTACTGTCAAAAATTCAAGTTGGGCACTTTCAAGAAAAAAAAAGTTATTGGAAAAAAACTTTTCCTTGTACAAACTGAATTTTGTTTTAGTTTATTTTCATTCAGGGTCTATAGCCAAGAGACCAGAACCTAGAATCCCGAGGAGAGAACCCAGTCTCCAGATTCCATACCCCAGAGTTTAGAGTCCCGAGGAGAGAGACCAGAAACCAGAATCGCGAGTCCTTAACCCTATTGAGGGGAGTCTAGATTCCAGAATCCAGAGTATGTACAGCTTAGCGAATGCCGATTCCAGAGTCCATTACGTAGCGATCAGAACCCAGAGTTCCAAAGGGAGAGCTCACAGTCTATAATCCAGAGTTCTGAGTGCAGATTTTCAGAACCCAGAGCGCAAAGTTCAGAGCCCAGAGTTCAGATGCCAGAGCCTAGAGTCTAAAACCTAGAGTCCAGAGCCCGGAGATCAGAAAGCAGAGTCTGGAGTTCTTATCCCAAAATACTGAGCCCAGAGCTCACAGCACATAATCCAGAGCCCAGAGCCCCTAACCGAAAATTGTGAGACCAGAGTTTAGAGTCCAGATTTCAGAGCTCAGATTCGATAATCCAGAGTTTAGATTACAGAACCCAGAGTCCAGAGGAGAGAGCCCAGAGTCCGGAGTCCAGAATTCAGAGTCTCGAGTGTAGAGTGTATAGTCCAGAACTTAGAGTCCGGAGTCCACAGTTCAAAGTTCAAAGTCCAGAATCAAGACCCAGAGCCCATAGCTCAGAGACCACAGTCTACAGTCCAGAGTTCATAGTACAGAATCTCGAGGCGACAGCTTAGAATCCAGAGTTAAGAATGCAGAGTCCAGAGTTCAAAGTGCAGAGAACAGAGTCGAGAATCCTGGGTCCAGAGTACAGAGCGCAGAGTCCTCAACCCAAATTTCTGTGGCTAGAGGTCAGAACTCCCAAAATACTGAGGCAAGAGTTCAGACTCCAGAGCACAGAGCCCAGAACCATCAGGCCAGAATCCAAAGTCCATAACACAGAATTTCGAGGAAGCAGTCCAGAGTCTAGAACACAGCATGAAGAGTGCAGCATCAAGAGTTCAAGGTCCAGAATCAGCTCAGAGTCCAGAGACGAGAATTCTGAGACCAGAGTTCGGAGTCCAGAGACCAGAGTCCTCAACCCAAAATATTAAACCCAGTGTCACGAGTTCAGAGCCCAGAGTCCAGAGCTCAGAGCCCAGAGTCCAGAGCACGGAACCCAGAATCCAGAGTACCGAGGGAAGAGCCAAGAGTCCAGAATCCAGAGTCCCGAGTGCAGATTCCAGAGTTCAGAGTCCAGACTCTAACTCCGCTAGCGAATGACGGATCTCAATCTATTGAGAACCAGAGCTACAGGTCCCAAGCCCTGGTAAAGGAGGATGGTTGTGATGATCTGGGCCGCGGTCACCACGTAAAGCAAGATAGGTCATAACCCCAATTCCAAGGCGTGAAGCGACCCGTGCCGAGAGATGAGTGATCGAGGGGGTGAAAAGATGCTCGATCGTTAACGGAGCCTGTGGGGTACCTGGGCAACCCCCACAGTAAGCGTCCCTTACCACGTTAATGCGGAGCTCTGGCGTGGCGGACATTTATTCTCGCGCTACTCGTGGGATCAAACATGGAGTCAACTAAAAACAAAAACAAACAAACGGAGGTGCCAAACACCCTTTGCTAGAGGTGGTTTGGCGAGGTCTCCCCCCGTGGGGAGAGTAGTGGAGCGACGAGTGCTGCATCTGATAGCACCAGTGACCCCCCAGTAGTGGTAGGAAATAGCCCTACCAACGCACTGGACGGGCCACTATCCGCGATGCGCAAAGTGGTGGAGCAGCTCGATTCAATAATCGAGTCCACTAGCGCAAAGCAAAACATAAGCAAGGAGTTAAAGCAGAGTCTCCTGGAGCTCCGGAAAACTGTTCGTGTCGTAAGACAGAAACAGCAGGCTTATGCCAAGAGGGTGGAATGTCGGGAGAAGTCCGACAGAGAAACCCAGACAGTGGCCTCCAAGAGGGAGGGAAGAGGGAAGGTCGATACAGGCACTCAGGCAGTGGCCTTCACCTTCTATGGAGCAGCCATGTCGCTCGAAGCGGCGGCCGAGTTCCCCTCGAAGGGAAAAGGCAAGGGCAAGGGCAATCGTAAAACGGCGTCGAACGCGAAGCGCCCTAGGAAGTCGCCAGGCGAGGGTGCAAAAACCGACACCACACGACGTGCAACCGTTAAGGCCAAACGCCGTCTGGCCGAGGTAAGCGAGGGCGACAGTGACCTCGCTGAGCAGAGCGTTGGTACCAGCAACCCGGCGCGACCTGGGCAGGGGGGCGTTAACCCCTGGACGCTGGTCACCAGGAAGAAGCCGGCACCGACACCGGAGGTACCGCGGCCCGCGAAGAAGGCCAAGGACAGAGACGAGGCCTTGTGGTTAAAAACCGACAAGAACAAATACGCCGACGTCGTAAAGTCGATGAAGGCGGCCGAAAGCCTTTCGGCCCTTGGGCAAGATGTGCGTAGCGTGAGACGCACCAACACGGGAGAAATGCTTCTGGCGCTGAAGCGAGGCGCACAACCTAGTGCGGTATACAAGGCCTTGGCCCAAGAGGTCCTTGGCGAAGGCGCCCAGGTCAGGTCGCTAGGAGCGGAAATGACTCTCCAGTGCAAGCATCTGGACGAGTTCACGACCGCAGAAGATGTCGTCGCAGCCATTAAGGGACAATGCGACGTCACAATCGAGCGGGCCTCTGTGCGATTTGGAGATGGACCCTCTGGCACCCAAGTAGCCTACCTCAGGCTACTGAAGGTGGGTGCCAAAAAGGTAACCGAGAAAGGGAAGCTGAAGATCGGCTGGTCGGTATGTCCTATTAGCATACCCCAGCCGCCTTCAGTGGATAGGTGCTATCGGTGCCTTGAGTCCGGTCACAAAGCCTACGAGTGCAAGAACATAGACATGAGTAAACTATGTCGTCGCTGCGGCGAGGAGGGGCATAAGGAGCGGGGCTGCACTAAGGCGTACAAGTGTCTTATCTGCACCGCTAAGAAGCAAGCCCATAAACATGCTATGGGAGGACCTTCGTGTCCCTTCGGTGAGTTAAATATGAAGAAGCCGTGAACGTCACACAGCTAAATCTTAACCATTGTGCAGCAGCCCAACAGCTGCTGTGGCAGTCGGTCTCGGAGTCGAGGACAGATGTCGCCCTCTTATCAGACCCGTACCGCATCCCTGCCGGCAACGGCAATTGGGTGTCAGACGGGTCTGGAATGGTAGCAATCTGTACAACGGGACGGTTCCCGGTTCAAGAGGTAATACACTCCTCCGCCGAGGGTGTTGCGATTGCCAAAATCAATGGTGTGTTCTATTGCAGCTGCTACGCTCCACCAAGGTGGCCAATAGAACAGTTCAACCAGATGATCGACAGGCTCTCGTCGGACCTAGTGGGCCGGAAACCGGTAGTCATAGCGGGAGACTTTAACGCTTGAGTAGTGGAGTGGGGCAGCCGCTGTACAAATAGCAGGGGTCAATCGCTAATGGAGGCGCTTGCGAAACTCGATACTGTGCTAGCTAATAATGGCTCCGCTAGTACATTCCGTAGAAACGGGATGGAGGCGTGGATTGACGTAACATTTGCCAGCCCGAGTCTGGCTCCAGGCATGGAATGGAGGGTAGACGAAGGCTACACCCATAGCGATCATTTAGCAATCCGCTTTAGGATCAACTATGGTGTGCAGCATCCGAGGGCGAGAGATCCCTGTCAGGTACGCGGGTGGAAGTCCAATCACTTCGACAGCGAAGCTTTCACCGCGGCCCTGGGACTGGAGGCCAACACCGACAGTCTAAGCGGGGATGCGCTGGTAGCTGTTCTATCGTGCGACGCCACTATGCCGAGAAAAACACTGCCAAAAAACGGCAGATGCCCGGTATACTGGTGGAGTGCCGAGATTGCAGCTCTACGGTCAGCCTGCCTCAGAGCTAGACGTAGGATGCAAAGAGCTCGCACCGAGGATGCAAGAGAGCACCGCCGTGAAGTGTTTCGAGCTGCGAAATTGGCCCTTAACAAGGCCATTAAAAGCAGCAAGAGAGCGTGTTTCGACAACCTGTGTGAGAGTGCCAACGCGAATCCGTGGGGTGACGCCTACAGGATTGTGATGGCCAAGACCAAAGGGGGCTCCTCACCCCCAGAACGGTCTCCGGACCGGTTGGCAACGATTATCGAAGTACTCTTCCCGTCTCGAGCCACAAGCCCCTGGCCACCTGCACTACGAGACAGTTCGGGCACGGCCGAAATGGTGGCTCCAGTGACGAATGAAGAACTACTAGCAGTGGCTAAATCCCTAGCAATGAACAAAGCTCCAGGGCCGGATGGAGTCCCAAACAACGCTCTCAAGGCAGCGATCATAGCGAACCCGAACATGCTCATGCTAGCTATGCAGAGATGCCTTGACGAGTGCCGTTTCCCCGATAGATGGAAAAGGCAGACATTGGTGCTGTTGCCGAAGCCCGGGAATCCGCCAGGCGACCCATCGGCGTACAGACCAATCTGTCTGATCCACACGACTGGCAAACTGCTTGAGAGGATCATCCTCAACAGGCTCACCCCGTACGCGGAAGGTACGGACGGTCTGTCGAGCAACCAGTTTGGTTATCGAATGGGTAAGTCCACGGTGGACGCTAGCAACTCGGTGGTAAAGACTGCCGAGATAGCGATCCAACGGAATGTGAAGAACACATTCAACAGCGCAAGCTGGGATGCCATCGCGGTCTCGTTACGCCGGCTTAACCTGCCGGTGGGTCTGTACCGGATCTTGGAAAGCTACTTCCAGAACCGTGTACTACTATACGACACCGATGCCGGTCAGAGAAGCGTTCCTATTACCACAGGAATCCCACAAGGCTCGATTCTGGGCCCGGTATTATGGAACCTTATGTATGACGGGGTTCTGAGATTAAAGTTCCCTCCTGGTGTCAAGATCTTCGGCATCGTAACCTTGGAGGTCTACGGGGAGTCAATCCCCGAGGTAGAACTGACTGCAACACACGCGATCAGCACTGTGGCGGAATGGATGAGCGCGTGAGGCCTGGAGCTCGCTTAACATAATACGGAGGTGATTATCGTCAACAACCGCAAGTCGGTACAACATGCAGTTATTCAAGTGGGAGAAGTCGTGATGACTTCAAAGCGGAGTCTGAAGAGTCTTGGGTCAATAGATGACTAGCTGACCTTCGGCAGCCATGTCGACTATGCGTGCAAGAGGGCTTCGACGGCTGTTGCGGCATTATCCAGTATGATGTCCAACAGCTCTAAGGTGTGCGCCAGTGGACGATACATAGATTAGCTTCGATGATTATTAGAGAGTTGACTGAAAATTTTGTAACTCGTACTGTCAAATGAACGTCAGTTTGACAGTACGAGTTACAAAATTTTGCGTCGACTCTCTAATAATATCTTGCCAAATTTGAAAATACAGTTCCATGTCAGTTTGTCGGTGATAGGTAAATAACCATTCAGCCCACCACCAGGCTACTTATCCAGCTTACGACAAAAAAGGTTTGGTTGTCGATTTTCAGAGTGATTGCATAACCTTCTATGTGAGATATTTTCCAATATTCGCAAAGTGACATCCAATAGCAGGGTGTGTATTGTAACGTGTAATTAAAATCAATGTCATTTGGCTTAAATCAATATTTGTTACCACATAGGAAAATTAAACCTCTCACTACACCACCGTCCAGCTCAATCCAACATATAGTAACTGAATCTTTCTCTTACGCCAATCAACCAACCCAGCTAGGCAACCAGCCGTTGACTCGTCCCACCCGCACGGTTCTACCACGCGGGAGCAGAAATGAGATAGCGTGTATTCCGCGTTAACGTGATTTTTTTTCTCGATTTCTTCACCAGGGAGAATTAAAATCAACACCGCATTCATCAGTTCGCGATCGTGAACAAGTGGGATCGGTTTGAGAATTAGACTTTTCCGTTCCGAATTCGTTCTCTCGGGGAGCAGTGCGCGGTTCGCGAACCGGTTGAGCGGTGTAATTTGTTGAGATCTCAATCTCGTTGGCGATTCGGTGATTCGCGGTAACATATGTGTGACAGACGGTGACGTGTGTGATATTCCGCCACCCTCCACTATTGTCGGCAGGTGGGCGAATCGTCCCAGTACCTTGCGTTCTCATTCTGTATGTATTTTGGATGCCATAACATTCGGTCAGCACCCACCTGCTGCTACTGAGCCAGTGCAGAAACACTATATAGAGTCCAATTGGAGTGACGTGTTTCGATCAGCTGTTTGCTGCGCAGGAATTCGTTATTTTATGATATTTTCTCGATCGGCGGCGGTAGCTAGCAAAACTGAAGAAATTATGTGCATGTCCGGGGTTGCCGAAGATGAACACCGATTGTCTCACGACCGACTCCGGAGGCTGTGAGTGTTACGTGGATGTGCGTAAGTAAACTTACAGATTGTTCAACGAAACTGCAGATTTTTCGCTTTTGGAAAATTGTGGAATTCCGAAAAATCTTTTTTATCCACCTAGTTGTGCAATTGTACTTTTCTCATTTATAAACATTTCATGATTTTTTTATTCAATATATTTATTCGATAGGATACATTTCGTTAGCTAGATGGTGCCAATTTCTTTGATCTACATTTTAAACTTCCTTAAACTAGGAGGTGATAACAAACATTCTTTATATTAAAACTAAGGGAAACAATTTTACAACTATTTAAAAACTAAGAATACCGTTAGATATAGAAGGGAACAATTGAATTTATTGCGAGTAAGATAGTTTTTTCAACAAGTAATGCAGTTTGGTATTTGAAACTACACATTGGAAAACTAGACTGAACAAATTGAAGAATGGTGAACGACACATATTTTTCTATGCTATTGAATGTAAACTCTTGCGAAATGTAAATATTTCTAATATTTCTGTATTTATATTGGCTTTTTGTAAGAGAGGGAAAACAATCATTTCAACAGAACACAAACTTGTAGCTTTCTGACAAACGGAAGCTCAACGACACCCACTATAGCCTCCAAGTGTCAAGATATCGTGAGCTGATTTACTGTGTGGTCCTCCTCGTTCTTACTAGGAAATTTTTTTGAAGGGATCGAACTTTCAGATCGCTCTTAGTGACCGATCGCTAGCTTGGCAGCTTTAGATCTTCAAACGATCTCGTAGTAGAGCTCCGATGCGGATCGGTAACACACCGAGTTGCGCAGATGATTTCAAGGTCTAGAACCCGTGCTGGTTAGCTATATCATACCGCCTTGAGCTCGCTCAAAGCCATCGATGGTATTATAATTATATAATATGGAGTAGAATTTGGATATTTTTGGCTTTAAGAAGGCGAATATTAAAGTACACATAAGGAAGACTGCGGTTTGCCAGACTACGTCGAACTGGAACATGGGTGATCTTTCTCGGACCCGAAAAGGAATCCTTTAACTGAGACTGACGTCCCAATACCCGGGGCTTACCCAGGCAACTTGCTCGATGTCGTGACAGATATCACAACAAGACAGATCTTCACAACTCCAAGGCCGCCGCAGATGTCTATCCAATGTGTAGTAGTTGAACATTAGCCGAGAAATCACATGAATGGAACCCAACCCCATGAATCAAAGTTTCATTGAACCTTCGAAATGATAGAATGTAGCCGTCGTCCAACCTCTTTTTGCCTTTATCATCATATATCACGAAGTCGTATCCAGTTCATTCGGTCCGGGGTCGTTTCTTGCCAGCCTCGCAGAGCACGAAGTCTTCTCAGGTTTCCTTCAATTTGGTAGATCGACCTTGCTCGCTTCCTATTTTTATTTGTGGGATCAGCTCCGAAAACCATTGTACTGGATCGCTGTGCGTCATTCTGATGATATGCTCAGCACATTGCCTCCTCTCCTTGTTTAAACAGCACATATGACAGTCGCACATGCCGGCTTATGTCATATTGCCGTTGCAGCAACGATGCTTGTATAAATTCGTATAAATATATCGCGTAATAGCTGCTCCATTACCTAGCTGTCTAACTGGCGCCCATTTGGTATTAGTTTGGATTTATCGTCTAACTGGCAGCAGGTTGGTGTCAGTTACTGACGAGTAGAACACGAAACATTCAAATCCAACTTCTCTATGTTAGGTATTGTGTCCTTATGCGTAAATTGGTACATCCATTTTCTTAAGGAAAAATAAATTTCGCGTACATTTATAGTAATTGTAATTTTGTAAATAAGCTATTAACTGCCAAACACAATGAAAACGGTCTAGGTCTAAAACTAAAATTTGAAAATCTACCAGCGTCATGAAAATGTGACAGAATAGTTGCCATTGGTCGTGCTAGTTTTGATCAATTCGCTTCACCCAAGTTCTCGTTCAAGTTCTAAAAAAATCGCAAAAAAAGTTTTTCTTTTCACGCTGAAACACTTACAACCCCCGCTAAAATGACGCAAACCCATCAACAATTAATTGTTGATGGGTTTGCGTCATTTTAGCGGGGTTGTAAGTGTTTCAGCGTGAAAAGAAAAACTTTTTTTGCGATTTTTTTAGAACTTGAACGAGAACTTGGGTGAAGCGAATTGATCAAAACTAGCACGACCAATGGCATTTGCAATCTGTTCGCAAAACATTTTTTGAGTGCATTTGAAACAGTTCCCATGACTACAGCACATGTTGAAACCGGACTACGCACTGTTTCCAGAGACGTGGATAAGTCTTGATAACATCAGTTTTCCTGATGAAGATATTGTTTCTGGCATTGAAAAAATGAAACCCCCAACATCAGCTAGACCCGATGGAATTCGTGCCGTTATCTTAAAAAATGCAATCTCTACTCCTCTAATGCTAATTTTTAATCAATCATTATCGCAAACGACGTTTCCTACATGAGTTGCGTAAGCACGGTATACTTCGTAGATTGCAGACTGATGACTCTCATATCCACCCAGATTACTTGAGGAGCATTGTTTGGGAATAACAATTGATCCAGTCCAAACGAGAATTTCGCCTGAGAACCACCATTGCGGACCATGACCATCTTTACCGTAACTTGGGATACGAGAAAGGAAGTGTTGATGCGGTACTTACTTAACGGAAGGCCCCGACTCAGTGGCACTCCCATAAGTACCACGGATTGAGTAGCGGGTGGGTTGTTAGTCAAGATTCGTCTCAAACAAGCGATGCGACTGAGAATATATTTTCGTGCATAAAAAGTTTGAATAGTTTATTGACTGTAGGATACGTAAATGTTCTAGATGTGAACTCCGGACAGCCGGCTACCGGGAGAGTTGTCGACAATAAAAATTAAAAGTGGTGTTGTGGACCATTCATAAATTATGTCACGCAAGGATTGCCCAATACTAACTAGCTTTCTCTCATATTATCACGCTCTTTATCCCCATGGTCTAATATTAACCAAATGATTTCATTTTCTTTTTTGTAGGATCTCAATACTGCCACTGCACGCAAAAAGTGTCCATGTTCTATGGAATTTCCTATTCGTAGATTCGTGCGTAGAGCGGTCGATTGCGTCAAAGCGCATGACGTGCTCTCCGTCCCATTTATGTCACTATTTGTCATAGATCTTCCTTCTAATGGAGTGCAGAATTTATAAATGGTCCTTTATAGGTATTATCACAAACATATTGAGATCCCGTACTTGAAATTTTCCACCTCTTTCGAGTAAACGTTGCAATATTACAATTAAGACGCTAAATAGAAAAAAATATCGATGCTGCGTTCCTAAACGATATTAATATCATGCACGAATCAAACACATCCCATCTCTATATAGTACGTACTTATTCTTAGCTCAGTATAATTGACTGACCACTTAATGGACTAAAAGTAAATCATTAAATAATTGTCATTTGTCAACGTTTTATGAAAAAAAATATGACAATAAAACATTTGTTCCTCGTGCTGAAACGATTGCCCCAAATTGGTAATTCGTTTTGAATTGTTCTTGCGAGTTGTCAATTCTCAACCCTCATACATAATTCAAAAGTCATCATTCACTCAGCCAATACCGTGCGTATTCCCCACGTGCATTAAAGACCCAGTGGATTCGTTTCCTAGTTGGTCAAATAAACACTAAACAAACAAATACATTTGCTCAGTCTAAAGAAATGTCAGATCGATTGGCATCAACCGGTGGATAGGTGTTCCCTTACAATGCCATCAAATCAAAGAAAATTAAAAATTACATGTGACAAAATATGTGCACTTCAGAATATAAACAAATAAAAATAATTTAATTATTTGCATTTAAAAAAGATCGGAAGAAATTAGTTGCAAACCAAGGTGATTCATTTTCAAAGATAGCACTGCTGCTGAATCACTATATAAAAATAGGTGATAAGGGACGCAGACGAAAATAGCTGACCGCCGCCCGCAAGCGACGTTTCCTATGTGTTGGAAAAAGTCGGTTATGTTTCCCGTCTTTAAAAACAGGCGACAAGCAGGACATGGGAAAATATCGAGGTATAACAATCCTCTGTGCCTATTCCAAGCTATTCGAAATTCTAGTAAGCAACGTGTTATTCCAGGAAGCCAAAACGTATATATCGACAGATCAACATGGTTTCTTCCAGGTAGTTCAACATCCTCAAATTTGGCACAATTCATTTCACACTGCATTAAAAGTATAGAAAACGGACACACAAGTAAATACTGTCTACACAGACCATAAAGAGGAGTTTGCTCGTGTCAATAACTCGCTCCTACTGGCTAAGATAGAGAAACTAGGAACAACATCTAATTTCACTAAGTGGCTTACATCAAATCTTGATGGTTGCACCCTATCTGTCAAACTGGGAAATAGCGAATTACATAACATCATAAATCTATCAGGTGTACCTCAAGGTAGCAATCTCGGACCCTTACTATTCTCCCTGTTCTTTAATGACGTCTGCAATATCCTTCCACCAGGATGCAAACTGATCTCTGCAGGTGATCTTAAACAGTTTCTCATGGTGCGGTCTGAATTAGACTGCATTGAACTAAAGTGGCAACTAGATGAGTTCTTTAATTGGTGTACTCTAAACTAGTTAATTCTTAGTGTATTCAAATATTCAGAATCGAAAAATGTCTTTATCATCCACCAAAATCAGTCGATAATGACGAAAGAGCGACGCTACTTTCCAAATAGCCAGAACTTTACGAAATCGAAAATGAGACAATGACTTGTTAAAAGCATGCGTGTAAATTCAAAACAGAGCATTTTCATTAAATCGTAAAAAACACAAAATTTAATCCAAAATCCCACAGTAACTCTGAATACCTAAAATTTAAGAACAAAATAGCTTATTCTATAACAATCATTTTAGTTGAAATGTGCTTTTGGATTGAAGGTCAGTGGACTCATGTATTCAACTTTAAAGGCGAACAGAATTTTTGAAAACCTCCTATTCTAAATTTATATGAGAATATCTTTTTACTACAATATCGGATTAACTTACAGTATTCGGCAATGTTGATTCTTGCACCCAAAACTATATTGCTTGGGATGCCAAAGATGATTCTCGGACTTTTTACTGATTTTTTTGTTTCCATCGCCGATTGTTTATATATTTCATCATACAAACTTGAAAATTCTTGTGAGTAAACCAGAAGCAAACGCCCAAGCTCACATTTAGTATTCAACGTATGGACCTTTCGATAAAACGGTGTTCCAAAAAAAGGCAATTTTGGTGCCGGTCTTTCAAATGACACATATTGACGATGGTTTTCACTATTTTTTGGTAACCGGATGTCGCCGTTTTGGATTTAAAAATGGCCTTAATCCTCACTTTCAGATATCTACTGACCAACCCCATTCAAATGACAGCCGTATTGATGATGCTTCTCCATATTTTCTAGTATCCGGAAGTCGCAATCTTGGATTTCCAAATGGCGTTAATCATTAAATTCAGATATTTACTGACCATCCCATTTCAAATGGCATCCATGTTGATGATTTTCACTGGTAACCGGTAACTAGAAATCCCATCTGGAATCACAAAATGGCGTTAATCGATCAATTTCAAATGACACCCAAACTGATGATGGTTCTCTATATATTTTCTGATACTCGGAAGTCGCCATCTTGGATTCCCAAACGGCGTCAATCACTAATTTCTGCTGTCTGCTAACCACATGACACCCATATTGATGATGGTGCTCTCTATTTTCTGGTAACCGGAAGTCGCCACCACGGATTTCAAAAAGGGAATTAATCATGACTCCCATATTGATGATGGTTTTCTCAGTTTTGTGGTTACCGATAGTCGCCATCTTGGATTGCTTTAATCAAGAATTTCCGATATCTACTGACCACACCCTTTCAAATGACACCCATGTAGACAATAGTTCTCTCTATCTTCTAGTAAATGAAGTCGCCATTTTGGATTTTAAAATCATACATTTCCGATGTGTACTGACGACCGCCTTTCAAATGACACCCATATTGATGATGGATTACACCGATTTGTGATAAGTAATTTCTGAAACTATTTTTATGATAAAAATGGAATATTTCCTATCTCAGGGAAAAAGTGGTACATTTTTAAAATCCATTTTGCGGTTTTTATCCCTTTACTGCTCTTACTGGCACTTAAATCGTGTTTACTCTTAATAAAATATATACCGTTTAGGCTCGCAGTGAAATTTTAACCCACTCTTGCTCTCTGCCTGTCACATACAAATGAATATGAAAATAAAACATTTGTTCTTTGAGCTGATATGACTGCCACAGATTGGTGAATTATTTTCGATCCTTTTCGCGAATTATCTATTCTCAATTCTCTTACGTGATTTAACAAATAACATTCCACTCAGAAAGGACCATGCGTATTTTCCACACATTAAATATCCTTAGGAATATTTCTCTAGTTGGTTAAATAAACACTAAACAAATAAAGAAATCAATTTTTCCAGTCAAAGATGTATCAGCGCGATTTGCATCAACCGGCGGATACGCGTTGCCTTGCAAAGCTATATTATCAACGAACCTGTAAAATTTGCGGGAGAGGGGTGTCAGTGAAACAGAAGATGTGATGAGGGGGTTTGATGGGGAGATGTGAGGGAAAAACTTACAAAACGCGGACGAGTAACCCTTCCCCGCACATTCCTAACTATGGCCTCGTTAAAATTCAGAAATCCTATCTTAGCAAAAAAAATTGTCCCGTCGCCGGCGTTATGTTGTCGATTTTCAGAGATTTTCATTTAAGGGGTTACATACCTTTTTGTGCGAAAAATGCCAAGAAAATTTTAATTTACGTAAAGGTATAAAGCAATGATTTCATTATATCAAACTTATAGTATTTTGTTAGTACATTTTTCAGTGAAATAACCAAGCATAAGTTTATAATATATTGGTAATTGGCGGAGTTATGGCTTTTCCCCCGAAACACTATTTTAATAAGCAGGTTTGTGGTGATCACGATTGAAGACCAATAAATCAACGAATATTCAAAAACTCGAAAAAATCATTAGTATATGAGTATTTTTTCCTGCATTCGGGAATGTTTTTCCTAAAAAAATCCATGTTTTAAGCTCTAAAAAATGTATTAAAAATTCTCATCTACAAAACAAAAGTTTACTCCTAAAACAGAAATCATTTAGGTACGAGAAAAATTAAGTACGATCAATTTAAAAAAAATTGAAGAAAATCGGTTGAGTGGTTTTTCAGCAATAGTTATCACGGAAAAACCATTTTTGGAAGAACGACATTTCGAGATAATCGAATTTAAAATTTCAAGTTACCACTGCTGTTGGTAGATGAAGCGTGCTTGGAAGCGCTGTAACTTTCGTTCTATTTCTCGAATCTCTATAAAAATTTGAGAAAATATTCTAAAGAAGTTGTGCTTTCAGGTAAAGTAATAAAAAATTTGGATTTTTCGAAAAATTAAAAGGTATGTAACTCCTTAACCTACAACTTCCATATCTAAAATTTCCCTTACAACCCCTATTGAAAATTTTTCAGTTCTTGCTTCTATAGAAACAAGAGCAGTCGTAGGTTGCCAATGTGGTCAAAGCGACTTTGGTTAGTGACCTGTAATCCAACTAGTTTTGCACCAGTTGATTACAACTGCACATCATAGCCGATACAAATTTACAGGAGATTGTGTGTCCTCGTTCTTCAACTTGTATTGTACGTTTCATTGGAAACGAGCCATTCAATCATTTTGATGTGACGAATTGAATTGGCGCATTTGATAATAAATACTCAAAAACGTCGAAAAATATGTATTACCCAAGTTTAACGTGTGCTAATTATTAACTTAACTGAATTTGTCAAAAAACTGACTGAAAACTGTGCTTCTAAAGTTTCAGGTTTTCGTATGATTTATTTACAGTAAGGTTGTTACACAAAATTACACCACCTTTTATTAAAGTGTCATTCATCTGATACGATACACATTGCGACGAGTCGTGCGCCAAATAGCGCTACGAATCTTGCTGCGACGAAAAATAATCGTCGCGTCTCCTTTGTTAATGCACGGACAATAACTCCGGAGCAAGAAATCTGCTTCAAATGAAAATTAATAGCAGCGTATGGTGATGTATGCGCTTTTATTTGAGCATTCCAATAGGTCAAGTCATTCCAATATTCCAATAGGTCAAGTCATATCAAAGAAAAATGACACATACACACAGACATTTTCTGATCACGACGAACTGAGTCGGATGATGTATGACTCTCGACCCTTCGGCCCAATCCCGGGTTAGCAATTTTCAGAGTAATTTCAGAACCTTTCCATACGGCAAAGGCAAAAAGATTCAGGATATTTCCTGTGTGACCTCACTCTTCAACTTATAACTCTGGAACCAGAACTTTGATCCAAACCGAAATTCAAGAACAGTACTCCTTTAAGATTATGAGAATCGAGTCAGCCGTCCCAGAGAAAGGGGTTACGTTGTTGATGGCCAAAGCTGTCAGTGACGATTTAATTGGGCGTCAGTGAGCCAATTTTGAAAATATTTTAACAATTTTTTACGTCGCTAAGATAACAAAATGATACCGGTTTATATTGGAATTCGCTGTACAACCGCCTTTTAAATCCGGAACCAGATTTCGAATCAGAATAAAATTCAATAGCAGCCTATGGGAACGTTTTACTTTGTAAAAATCGGTTCAGCGATCCCCGACTATCCGATGCGAGATTGTTGTTCACACACGCCCACAAAGATATTTACAGAACTCGACGATCTGATGTGAATAGTATATGAGACTCGACCCCATTTAATTTGTTAATTTTTCGAAGCCCTAAAATAATTTTTTTAATTTGTTAAGGAAAATGGTGAATATATTTTATTTTCATGTTATTTATAAAATGAGCTATCAAATGAAGTGATTTGCATAAAAATAAGTCAATATCCAACATACGCATAAAGAGAAAAAGTCTATGTCTACGTTTTGATGACATGATCTTATTATAATTTTTTCCCTTTTTTATTAACGACTAAGAGAGAGTCAATTTTTCCTTTTTTATGTCTTTAACGACATTCAATCAGCAAGGGACTATATAGTGAAGTATCCTTTTCAATATTAAGAGTCATAGTACTCAAGGGAGAGCAAGGAGTGGAAGGAAGAAAGTTTTGAAAAGCGCAGAAAAGGGTCATATGAGCAAGCTTAGAGTTTACTGGCGACTTAACTCTTTGTCTGCTACCGCAGGAGTCGCGATCTTTTGGCATTATAAACACAGACTAACAGACATAACACTATGAGGAAATTCCCTCAAAAAACATCGATCCGACAATTTTCCCAGAACACTAGCTCCACCTTTTATTCACAGTCCCAAACACTCATTTACTGGTGGGTTACCCCTCAGGTTTGGGAACAATTTTTCACTAGTGGTCTATCCCCGGTATGCTTGTTCATATGTCAGTGGCGCCATAATTTCAAATGTGGCCACAGTCCCAACTAGAAATATATTTAAAATGACCGTTAATGCGGGCGAAGCTTTGTTTTTGAGTGTTATGTCTGTTAGTCTGTGTTATAAATGCGAATCATCTAAGTCTGCGGCATGTCCGGACGAGCGTGAAGTAACTTATTACTTCATGCTGTCGGACATGACGAGCATAAAGTAAATTGTAAGTTTTGAAGCTATTTTAGTTATATGCAATATATTGGTTGTACGTCAAGTAATTAACGCAAGTTGAGTTTCCGCATGCCAAACATTCGGTCTGCTTCTTTTATATGAACAAACATTTCTTCAAGTATGCACAGCAGAATAAAATGTTGATGGAGTTTGATCAGCTTCCAGAGTAATTCTACTACATCAAAAAAAGTTCAAACATTCACCGCAAAAAATAAGTTCCGTTAAATGATACTTCAATATGATAATTAATGCCTAACGTCCATTATGCCTAATTTACGTATGCCAAAAGTCCGTATGCCCAACGTACTTATGCCTAATGGGGTACACATTTCCTGGACATTTCAGTAAACGTTCAGAATATCCGATAAAATCCCAACAAAACGCAGAATATTTCCGCAATACATTCCTAAAAACGAACAAAATCCTTTCTCGCATAACGAACCATCGATGTCTTGGAATGGCCTGCTATCAGCTCTGATCTAAGCTCTAAAGAGAACATTTGAGGTATTTTGTCTTAGCGTGTATTCGCAAATGGGAAACAATTCGATACAGCCAGGGCCGCAGAGAGAAAATACAGGCCCAGGGGGGGGGGTCCAACGTACGGGCCCCCATCATTGTGTATTGCCTCAGTACAAAAAAGTTAATGTTTGAAATCCATTGGAGTTCATTGATATTAAGTATAGTACACTGAAATTTTACATTTATCTACGAGTTTTTTGCTCTAGTTGTTTGTAGTGCCAATGAAGGAAAAAACGAAGAGCTTTTTATACTTTGGGCGTTTTTTAATACCTCTTCGACAGTTTTGGTGACTTTGAAAAGCATCATTTTTTCAAGGGACCATCCATAAATGACGTAGCATTATATGGGGGAGGGGGGAGTTTTGTATTTTGTGATGATGTGTGACGACAGGGGGTTACGGGGTCATGTCATGCTACGTAGCTTGTTAAAGGGGAATAGGGGTTGACCTGATTTCACGACAATCTTACCCGTTTCATCTAACTAACATCGTTTTTGATTTTTTTAAAAAAATTTACGGGGACAACGAGGGGGGTGAGGGTTACCGTCAAGCTACGTAATTATATAGAATTTTGTGATGAAATGCTACGATGGGGGAGGGGGGTGTTAAAAATCACTCAAAAAATGCTACGTCATTTATGGATCATCCCCAATAGTATTTGTAAAAGTAAGGAAATGGAAAGATTAAAAATGTTGTAATTACAAAAATTAAAAATATCTAAACTGCAATCAACGGCAAAAGATAAAAATAATAATAGGAAAACTAAATATTAAAATAATGTACAAAAGAGATAAAAACAACAAAATCAACCAAATAAACAAAATAATGTCAATTGTCAAAAAATTTATAATCGAGAAAAACCCAAACAAAAGCTATAAAAAATTGATAAAAGAATACAGGAAACTAGTAAAACATATTGCGAAGATTAATGAAGTCGAACATTATTGGACAAATGGTGAAAATAATGAAAAATCGATAGGAAAGCAGGAAAAATTTTAAGAATCAATGAAAATGAGAAAAAAAACTGCTAAAAAGAATACAAACATTGATATAAAATATGCATAAAGCTGAAAACTCAACGAATCAAGAATAATAAAATTTATTTAACATTAAAAACAAGACATATTTAAAGCAATAGAAAAAGTAAATAAAACGTAAAGAATGCCTACAATTAGAAGAGTATAAATAAAAGACAAGAATAAAATAACCATAGAGAAATTAAAAAAAAGGACGAACCGGAAAATTTTGAAAAACTGGAAAATTGGAATGATGAAAAGACGAAAAAGTAAAGAAAATTGAAAGTATTGAACAAAAACGGAGCAATATAGAAACACAAAAAATGCAGAAATTAACACGAAGAAAATTAATAAAATGGATAAAGTTATCTAAAGAATAGAAAAAAAAAACACTAGAAATGAAATTTGAAATAAATTCAAGCAACGAACTAAATGTAAAATGAAGGAAAATTGCGCTTAGTGTCAATAAATCATAAATCAAATGTTTTTTAGGAAAATAAAAAAAATCAATGTAAACTTGAATGGGAACAATGGGAAAAAATAAAACTACGAAAAACGGAAAGCTAAAAACTAGAAAAAAAGGTAGAAAAAAGTAGGAAAAAAAGGAAATAGAAAAAGGCTATGATAAGAAAAAATGTAGTAAATGGATAAATTTTAAAAATTAGATGGAATGACAAAAGAAACAAATAAAAAAGCAGGGTATTAAAATATGAAACAAAAAGAAAAATAAACTAAAGAAAGTAGAATTTTCTAGAAAAATTGCGAATGAAATGAAATAACGGAGAAAAAACTATAAATTAAAGTAAGTGATAGTGATAGCAATAGAAAAAAAGAAAAAGTAAAGAACGCAAAAAGGTGGATAAAATAAAAGTATGGAAATAGATAAAAAAGGCAGAAACTTAAAATTGTATAAATTCAAATACAATTGACAACTTGAAAAAATAGATCAATGAAATTTTAACAAAACAAAAAAATCCATGTGGGAATAAAAAAATAAGAAACATTGATCAAATTTCAAATAACGGTTGTGGTTGGATTTTACGCTATGCTGGTTTAAAAAAAAAATATAGACTTCAAGAGACACATGGGTATGCGTTGAAATCAATTAGAATTTCGAATTAAAGTGATCACTGGATAGAATTTTGGAGCGCTTTCGTTGCTCTTTATTGTATAAAACGCTTAAAAACAAATAAATATTTATGCACTGTTTTATTTCTTATGTAGCTCGTAGCACTAGGAGGAAAAATATCTTATTTTATTCACATTCACCGTAGAGTGTAATGTTTTGGTACAGAACTGTGCCGTTCACATTTAGTTTTATTTTTTAGTATTTGTGAACAGTTTTGTTGATTTAGTTGGGTGTAGTACTTCGCTTCTAAAAGCACCAGCCACTCTCGCTGTGAAGGACAACCCGAGCAAGCTTTGCTCTGCTTTGTTGTGAAATCACACTTCAGTTTCTTTCGAGAACCTTTGTGAGGAACATTGATCCATTGAAGCGAAGGTTCAATGGGGTAAAGTAAACCCAAATGGCACTTTTAAAATAATATTTGTCAACGCCAAGAGGGGCCCTTTTTAACAATTAGGGCCTAAAGCCCGACGATAATGTTTATAAGAACTGGGTGCTGGACGATTCCTGGTAAAGAAAAGGGCAACGCAAAATTGCAAAATAATCCAATGGATTCTTCCGGGGAATTCGGATTTACCTGAACGAAGACACGGAATTTGCCTCCTAAAACCGGTGTGGCAACCCTAAACAGGGTTTTTTCTTCCAAAAATTACTTTCCATACTAATCCAGCGCTTTCGAAGATTGGAAATCCAATAAAACAAAAAAATCGATTTCATCGGATTCGAACTCAGGTGAACTGCTTACATGGTATTCAGTGTACAAATTCCGCTATGCCCGCTCGAATCTGATCTTGTTTCGATGCGAGAATTAGGTTGGTATAAACATAGTTGATATCAAATATGCAGTAGTTTAGAATTTTCGCTGTTCTAGTTACCTCATACAAAAGATATTGAATTTTTAATTGCATTCTCAAATAATTTTTTGTCGAAAAAGTATTTGTAAAATTTTTAGTTTCTGTTAAAAATCCGGGCCCAGGGGAAACACCCTGGTCCCGTCCCCCCTCTCGGCGTCCCAGGATATGGAAAAATTCATGTCACGACCTTTGGCATGATTTTTTATGTCACGACCTTTAGCAAATGTTGTTAGAGCTCTAGGAGGACAAACAAAGTATTAGGTCTCCAATTAAAATCTGATGAATGATAATGGTTGATTCAGATTTTCACGGTATAATTATTTCCTATGCATTTTTTGTAATTTAAATAATTTAAAAATAAGAAGCATAGCAATAAACCAAATATATGTTTAATTCAATCTAAAAGAATATTTCATTTTGATTTGGGTCGTAAAACTATTATTTTAAGATTTTCCTAGTATGCGGTACACTTGTCTCACGCGCTGTAGCTATCTATATTGTTAACAGAAACATGGAGGTAGACATAGCGTAATTGCTAATTTGATAACCTTATGCTCAGCTCATGTGGGTTCGAATACCAACCCGCTGTATATAGCGTTAGAAATTTGTGACCCAAATAAAAAGGCGATACCAAAAGGTTAAAACCTCTATAATCATATTAAGCAACAGAAACATTTATGAAGAATTGAAATTAAATTTCTAGATGTAGCTATATTGTAAAAAAATAATAGAATTTAACCACCCACCCTTGGTGGTCTACGCAATCAAGCTCATGTGAAATTGGAAAAGCCGGCGCGAAACATGTGCTCAACTAAACAAAAATTCGACCCCCCGTATGCAACCAGCTACTCAAGTAGGCTATGTCTAATTGGGTGAAAGGCATAACTTATAAACCGCCAGTAGTGTAAGCGAAAATGAGAACTTTCTGGCATGTAGTGCATGGTTTTATTGGGATGGGCTGGCGGGAGGGGGGTACACAACGCGGCCAGGAAACCGAACGTCAAAAGTTTGTGTTTGGAGCAGAGATGCCAGATTTGCAGACAAGTCTGCAAATTCGCAGACTTTTAATTTAAGCTGCAGATTTTTTCGATGGCGCAGATATTTGCAGATTTTTCCGTTTGGTTGCAGATATTTGCAGATTTTTTAGTTTGGTTGCAGATATTTGCAGATTTTTGAATATAAAGGCTTTTGGTTACACTAGCTTTCCTCACATTTTTTGTTCTTCCCAGACTTTTAAAATTATTACTGCAGACATTTGAAAACAGTACCTGGCATCTCTGGTTTGGAGTAAATATTTCGTTAGTCGTTTTGCCTTCTCGACTCGACTGACCGCAGTATCTCTGGCCCAGAGCGCTCCGCGAAAGAGAGTGCGAAGGAGCTCCGGAATAAACACAATTTGCGCGTGAAGTGTGTACCGAACGTGCCAAGGAAAAACATCGCATGCGAGCGTTAGAATGGAAAAATTATAGCTCGTGGTAATTTGGTGAATCGTTTGAAGAATTTTCGTGGGAAAGCAGTAAAAGCTGTGAGCTGATTGTCGAAATTGTTGATTTAAAAGTGATTCGAAAACCGTGAATATGAAAATTAGGTTCCTAAATTTCAAATTAGAACAAAAATAAACCGAAGGCAGAAGACTGTTGGAATCGTCTACAGCATCGCAGCGCCGATCCGTCGTTCCTTCTCGTACGTATGAAGGTGGTACTGAAAACATCTGGCGGCAATTTCTTGAAAGTTAAGTAGCGATTCATGTTTTATTTTTCTTCTGTCCAATTCGAAAACAAAGTTAAACGGCATTTTAACTCTTTTTTCGGTTTATTGCCTACTTTTCACCACGTTGTTCCTATGAGTAATTTATTTCTGTTCAGCAGATTTATGATGTTAGTAAATTTAGCGTAAATTATTCCACTGGTACGGGGACACAACGAATTGGCGGTGGATAATATAATTAGGAAGATAGGAATGCAAAAAAGAAACACTCGTAAATTATGATGTAAGATATGGCCGAATCGTTTAAGCTGTGCTTTGAATTAATTTGGCTAATTGTTTCACGGGTCCTCGTCACACTTGACCAACAATCGATAATTGAATAAATCCTACCTGTTTATTTATTATACGAGCGACATAAATTAATACAGTCAAATGAATAATGAATTTTTTATGTTCGTTTTTTTACAGCTGAAGCGGAATCGATAGGATGCGTGGAGGTAATGGCGACGGTCTGTTCGACCATTCTGATGTTCCTGACATTGCCCATCTCGATCTTTCTCTGCTTCAAGGTCGTGCAGGAGTATGAACGAGCGGTTATCTTTCGGCTGGGACGTTTGCGGTAATTTTATTTGATTTGTTACCAACACTGCCATTATTTCTCCCACTAAGGAGGTGAAAATTGGTTTGAGGCATTTGAGCTAATAGACTCTTCAGGCATTTGAACTAAACTTCAGAAAGTTAGGTTAACGTTTTGTTTTGATGGTTAAACAAAATGATCCGTCACTGACACAGCGTTAGGCCCGATTTGAAAATTCCCATTCTCATTTCCACGACTTATACCCACGTCCTATCACCCTTCCCATTCTTATTTACATACCCATTCGCATTCCCAAACTCGTTTCTATTTCCAATCCCATTTCGACAGCCGTTCTCGAGCAAACGAAAAGTCCATAATACCCCCATGCTCATGGGGCTTGACATGGGTGTTTGAAATGGGTTCAACCCATGAAAACACCATTACCATGGTCCGGTAGATCCCACATAAAACACCATATGTTGGTGTATTTATGGGTTATTGAGACCATTTTATGGTGTCTTGATGGTTGGGAATTTTGGCACGGACCATGTTTAAGGTCTTTTCAAGGAGCTGTGTGGTGTTTGAACCCATGACTATTTGCTCGGGTTTCCATTATAATTCATATTTTCATTCCTACTCCCATAGTATTACTTTAACCCTTAAATGCGCAATGTTGTTTTAAAACAACATCCTGAAAATCGCCTTTATGGCTTAAAGCACGTTAACAAAAAAATGCTATCTCGAAAATACGCATGTTCAAAAAAAAGCTTAAATACATGGACCATTTCACGAAATTCTCCGGGCTCTATCGGTTCACATTTCAATTTCCGTTCCCATTCTAAGCGCTATTCCCATTTACACTTCCATTCCCATTCCAAATGCCATTCCCAATCCTATTCCAACTCCCATTCTCTCACACCTTATTTCTAATTATATTTCTATTCCAACTCACCCCATTTTATTTCTTATTTCATTTCTCACATACATTTCTATTAACATTCCTGTTCCTATTTCCATTTTATTATTGTTCCCATTCCCTTTCGCATTCCATGTCCCATTCCATTTCCCATTCTCATTCTCATCCTCATTCGCATAACAATTTCTACTAACAGTACCATTCATATTCCCTCGCATATGCCAGCTTCCATATCTATTCGGATTCACATTATTACTCCAATGATGCCCATTTCAATTCCCATCCTCAATCCCATTTCCATTTCAGTTCCAATTCCCATTCTTATTCACATTCCATAGCCATTCCCATGCAAATTATCGTTTCTATTTCGATTTGCATTCCCATTATTATTTCCACTTCTATTCCCGTACCTATTCTCAGTCCAATTTCCATTTTCATCCCCTCTCCAATTGCCGTTCTTTTCTCTATATCATTCCTATTCTCATTTTCATTATGGTTCCCATTCACGTTCCTATACCTATTATTTTAATGGGGTGTTTCCATTCCAAAATCAATTTCATAACAATTCTAAGAAAATCAGTCTCATCTCCTTCCAATTCCCACACACACTCGCATTCCCATTACTTCAGTTAGGCCCGTTTTCATTCCCATTGCCATTCACCGATTCCATTTTCAATTCTGATTCTTATTATTTTTCCAGTTCTCATCCCCATTTCTATTTATCTTTCCGTTCCAATTATCAGTCGAATTATTCTATCAATTCCCAATCATATTTCTCTTAACATTTCCGTTTCCATCCCTATACCGAATTTCCATATCCTATTCCCATTCCTACTTCCATTTACGATCTCATTTTCATTCCGTTCCATTTCATTCATTTCATTTCATTGCTCCAATCAGACCCGTTTCCATTCCCAAATCCCATTGCCAGTTCCTTTCCAATTTTCATTCTCATTCTCATTCTCATTCACATTCTTCCCATTCTCGTTCTATTTCCCATTGTCATTTCTATATCCATTCTTATTCCTCTTCGCATCCCATTCTCGTCATTCCCATCCTTGTTGCCATTCTTATTCCCTATCTCAATTCTATTCTGTTTCCCATATCCGATTACCGTTCCCATTACAACTTCCATTAAAGAATGCGAATTCCCATGCCAATTATCATTTCTATTCCCATTCCCATGCCCTTCCCAGTTCCTATTATTATTCCCGTTACCTGTCCCATTTCCCATTCCTATTCTTATTCCTGCACTCATTCGCTTTTACTTTTCTATTCCCATTACTTCAATTCGCTCCCATTCCCAATCCTTTCGTTTTCAATTCAAATTCTATTTACATGGATCCCATCCACAATTCTATTTACTTTCCTGTTCGAATCACCATTCAAATTATCGTTCCAACTCGTAATCCCATTCCCATTTCTATTCAAATTCCCATCCCAATTCAGATTTTCCATATCCTATTCTGCCCATAAAAACATAAGAAATCCCACATTGAAAAACAGTAAGCCGAAGAATAATCTGTTCAAGATTTACATTTTCATTGAGCTTTATGGATGGGACAACCATGTTTTGGTATTTTTTCGATATATTATAAACAAACCGGGTGATCTTATTTCGTCGCTGTTGTGCTATCTTATGACAAGCACCATTTAGCACTTTTCGAGAAAAACGATTTTTAAAGCTTGAGATTGAATATCTTAAAATTTATAAATGCTAGAAGCTTTTCGGAGAAGACATTCGATACTTCTATCTTTTCTGAAGTAATCTCTCGATTTGTGTGAAGATCGGTTGACTACACTTACAGTTTTTGCTTAAAATGTAAATCAAAGTCGCTCGCATACGTGTCATAAGTGTGTATTCATGATAAAATATGTATGACGTGTCACAAATGTGCACAGAAGATTTCATATAAAAATGAATTATAACTGATTCGTAAAATTATGCTTTATAGATCACTATGTCCAATATTATACTTTTCCATGCGATAGCAGCAATATCAGGTTGCAAAATGATAGTACTGGAACACAAAGTTTTCCCAATTTTCCTCCTTTATTCAGGACAAACAATAAACAAAAGTTGGTTTCATTGACAATTTAGAGACAATGTCTATCAAACAATGTTATTGTTGACAGGTGACTAGACGAAACAAATATTCTTCTTGCATAATCCATCACTACATTTCGGTATACTTTCCAAAACAAGTGGAAATCTCAAAAGGAAATTTGTTCAATAATCATGAATATATAAGCCAACCATTCCCAGAAAAAAACTATGGTGAGAAAAGTTTTGCTCCCGAGGCAAGAACCTAGCTAATGCTTATGGTTGATCTGCATAGGAATTACCTATGTCATCACAGACATCTGTTGGCTTGCTATAAGCTTTTCGGCTTATAGCAAGCCAACAAACTAAGAATGTTGTCTCTTTTTTCTTTGTCATAAGATAGCACAACTCGATCACTCGAGAAATTGGCGCTTGTCATAATCGTGTTTCGCTATATCTCAGTAACCCAGCAGAATTTCAAAATTCTGAAAACGCAACTTTATGGAGATTTTAAAATTTAGTAACATGGCATATCTAACTCAGTTCGCCCCAAAATGGCGTTTGTCATAAGATAGCACAACAGCGACGATTTGTGCATTGTGATTCAGTGGTGATGCAGAATACAATCCAACAGATAACTCATTTTCGACAAAAATCCATATGGGACTCTTATGCTTTTATGGGCAGTATTCCCAATCCTAGTTCCACTCACATTGCAATTTCCATTGACTTTCCCAATTCTCAATGCTCCGATTAGATCTGTTTATATTCTAAAATCCCAATATCATTTCTATTCCAATTTTCATTCGCATTCCCATTGTCATTTCCATTTAATTTTTTTATTCCCATTTCCATTCTCTCTATCACTTCTATTCCCATTCTCATTATCATTCCTGTTTCAATCCCAATTTTTCTTCCCATTTTCATTTCAATTTCAAACACCTTCCTCATTCCCATTATTAATAATTCTCCCATTTCCATTCCAATTTCCATCGTTCTTTCCATTCTCATTCCTATTTATATTAGCATTCCTTCTCTCTTTCCTATTCCCATTCCAATTCGTATTCTTTTTCCATTCCCACGCTAATTTCCATTCTTTTACCCATTCCCTATGTCATTTCTACTACCATTCCCATTCCAATCCCCATTCTCATCCCCATTTCTAATGACATTGCTATTCCCATTGCTCTTCCAATTGAGTCATAAAACCATATGATGGTTTTGATTTTTTCCGATTCAACTGACGTTAAAGATACCTACGAAGTCGAATATTTTTTATCACTTCTTCGTACGCAAAAAAACAAATGATTTTTTTTATAAAATTGAAATATTACGAACACACCTTCCATTGAACTGCGTTGATCCCTATCGTTTTGCTGAGATTACTGTCACAAATTTTAATCTAAGTGGCTAAATTCATTATCAAGGAAGATAGTGTCGAACGAGGACGTGTTTAGATTTTCTTAGAAAATCAATTATTAAATCAATCCAATTCTTCTGAGTTTAAATATTTTTCCAAAGCTTTTCTGGCAAGTCGGGTACTAAATGGCAACTCTGATTACGCAATCGTTTCGCGAAAACGTCATCTAATACTTTTAGTTATGGTTCTTACTCCTGCAAATACTGCCAAAATTTGTGCACGACGTTTAGTATTAACATTCAATATTATGTTAATTTATGAATAATTCGTAAGTTTGAGTTTGATACTTTCAATGATTTTTTAGAACAATGACGAATAGAAAAAAAATCATTAAAAAAAGTTTTGTTGAAAAAGTCCTATTTATTTTGTTACGAAATACAAAACATGCATTGCTGGATAGTAATTTTAACATACAGGCCAGCCCGTTGCAACTAGTATTTTTTTTTTGTAGTACTTTTCACTGTCTTTCTCATAAAATCGAAATGTCTTCCACATATTTCCACATCTCCTAGTAATTAACGTTCAAAATGGCGGTATTTTCAACCTAGTTTATTCTATAACTCTTAAGTTTGCGAATAGAAAATGTTGACGTTTTCGACAAATATTTGCAGGTTCTCAATTCCAGCAACTTCTTAGAACATTTAAAGAATTGAAAAAATCACAGAAAATGAATGTTACAATGAAAAAATCTTTTTTTGGGTGCCTTCTACCGACAACGCGCTTTATCTCAACACCATTACATTTTGGAGAGTTCGCATGTTTAGCAAGTTTCCTCGTAGTAGAATTATCTTCAACTTTGTCATTGACATCATGAATGACTCTTTCTCGAAATTTAGTAAAAATAAATTTTCTATCTCACTTTTAGGTGAATTAGTTACAATTCAGTATACATCAAAACAAGAGGACTTACATTCCAAAAAAGTATTCCTAACACACATAACCACTAAAATCAACTCCTAGAGCACAATTAATTAAACACACGTTTTGTTACTATTGCAACCACTATGCACTCCAGGACATCATTTGAATAGTAGCACGAAGTTAGATCCGGCCAGAAAATCGTAGGGACTTCATGGTGCTTCAACAGAGGAAGCAAACGCTTCTGTAAACACTCCTTGAGGTGGATCGCCCCATTTACAGTCCCGGTGGTCACTAACGACGCACTCCGTTTGCCACATTAGCAGATCGCTTGCCAAAACATATATTTATTGGCGGTGTAGATACGTAGCCCCGGAAGCTGCCGGATCCATAATGAGACAATGAGACTAGGTGGACTAGCATCTAGGTGTACAGTTTCCGGGCCCGTGATTTTGCACCGTATTTTGACGTTCGTCACGAATTGAAACCTTCTACACTTTGTACGTATGCAGTCCCTCTTGGTCCTTGGCTCTGGTCCTTGCTGTTATTTTGGCTATCTCCTCTTCAACGGGCAAATCGGTAGGATACCGATGTCGGTCCAGTAATTCCAGGTGGAGTGTCACCCGCACCGAGGATGCATGAGAGAAACGCCGTGAAGTGTTTCGAGCTGCGAAACTAGCCCTTAACAAGGCTATTAAAAGCAGCAAGAGAGCGTGTTTCGACAACCTGTGCGAGAGTACCAACGCGAATCCGTGGGGTGACGCCTACAGAATCGTGATGGCTAAGACCAAAGGAGGCTCTCCACCCCCAGAAGGTCTCCGGACCGGTTGGCAAGTATTATCGAAGTACTCTTCCCGTCTCGAACCACAAGCCCCTGGCCACCCGCACCGCAAATGTGGGCGCGGCCGAAATGGTGGGTCCGGTGACGAATGAAGAAGTACTCGCAGTGGATAATTCCCTAGCAATGAACAAAGCCCCAGGGCTCCAAGGCAGCGATCATAGCGAACCCGAACATATTCGGCTAGCTATGCAGAGATGCCTTGACGAGTGCCGTATCCCCGATAGATGGCAAAGGCAGAAATTGGTGTTGTTGCCGAAGCCCGGGAAGCCGCCAGGCGACCCATCGGCGTACAGACCAATCTGTCTGATCAACACGACTGGCAAATTGCCGGAGAGGATCATCCTCAACAGGCTAACCCCGTACTCAGAAGACACGGACGGCCTGTCAAGCAACCAGTTTGATTTTCAAAAGGGTAAGTCCATGGTGAACACTATCAACTGAGTGATAAAGACTGCCGAGATAGCGATCCAACGGAAAAGGCGAGGCATTCGATACTGTGCGTTAGTGACACTTGACGTGAAGAACGCATTCAACAGCGCAAGCTGGGATGCCATCGCGCTCTCGTTACACCGGCTTAGCCTACCGGTGAGTCTGTACCGGATCCTGGAAAGTTACTTCCAGAACCGCGTACTGCTATACGAGACCGATGCCGGTCAGAAAAGAGTTCCTATTACCGCCGGAGTCCCGCAGGGCTCGATCCTAGGCCCGGTATTATGGAACCTCATGTATGACGGGGTTCTGAGACTAAAGTTCCCTCCTGGGGTCAAGATCGTCGGCTTTGCCGACGACGTAACCTTGGAGATCTATGGGTAGTCAATCCCCGAGGTAGAACTAATCGCAGAACACGCGATCAACACTGTGGCGGAATGGATGAGCGCGAGAGGCCTGGAGCTCGCTCCGCATAAGACGGAGGTGGTTATCGACAACAACTGGAAGTCGGCACAACATGAAGTTATCCATGTGGAAGAAGTCGCAATTACTTCACAGCGGAGTCTGAAGTCTCTCGGAGTCATCATACTCCGGCAGCCATGTCGACTATACGTGCAAGAGAGCTTCGACTGCTGTTGCGGCATTATCGAGGATGCTCAAAGGTGTGCGCCAGTAGACGTAGGCTACTGGCAGGCGTTGCCGTATCTATCCTCAGGTACGGCGGCCCATCATGGTCAAGAGCACTGAAGGTAACCAGTTACCTGCAGAAACTGGAGAGCACCTACCGCGTGATGTGCCTCAGAGTGATGTCTGCTTACCGCACGGTATCACACGATGCGTCCTGCGCGATAACGAGCATGATTCCAGTCGGGCTGGTCATCCGGAAAGATGAGGAGTGCTTTGAGCTGCGTGGCAATAGAAGAGCCCGCGAGCGCGCCACCCTGGTCGCCAGATGGCAGCGTGAGTGGGATAACTCCTCGAAAGGTAGGTGGACCCACCGACTGACGACCGACTGCCGAGCACATACTGTTCGTATGTCCTCGTTTCGACGTCGAAAGGAGAGTAATGCTTGACGTCTGTGACTGGGACACAACCCCTGATACCCTTATTCAGCGGATGTGTCAAGCGGTGGAGAAGTGAAACGCAGTCTCGACTGAAACCACCCAGCTTGCCTGCAGGCTACAGAGAATCTGGCGCACTGAGCAACAGACGACGGGCACGACTAACTAATGAATGGTTAGTTGGAGCGGAAAAGGCCGAGCGCGAAAAAGTTCATGCTGAGGCAGGTTTGGCGCAGCGACTGGCAACCACGTAAGGAGTAAACCCAGTCACCCCGAAGCGCAAAGCAAGGCAGAAGAGTGAGTGAATAGGCGTATATATGGACTGCCTCATGCCAAGATGTGAGGGTCGTAGCGTAGTATGTTGCGACTTCGCCATTAACCCCTGGTGGCGTTGCAGAGGAGTGAGAGGTGAGCATCCAAGTCAGCCTAACACGGTATGTTAGGGGTGAGCACAAAAGTAAGGCTCATATGGAGTGTTAGAGAGTGAATCAGGGTGTGACAGAGCGAGCACCCAAGTAAGCCTCATGCAGGATGTATGAACGCGTGAGCGAGAGTGAGTAAGTACATCAAGCACAGCCATCCCCCCAGAAGTAATACCGAGAGGTAGTCCCTGGGGAGAATAACGGCGGAGCCCAATGGAGTTTAGTCAGTATTACCTTGTCATGGTGGAGCCCGACACTCCAGTACACTCCGTGTGGTAGCTTGGCATCTACGTGTACTGGGTCAGTGCGTAAATTGCATTCTTCATTGTAAAAAAGGTGGAGTGTCACGTCCGGTACGATGGCACACCGGCGATCCAAAACCAGAACTTCATCTCACACCATTCATTTAGTCTCCGGCGATGGAATTAGACTACACATACGAAGAGTTGCCAGGCACTGGAAGTTCTCCCAAGTCCGATTTGTTGTTTCATGGCAATTTTCTAGACGGCGGTGCAACTTCGTTGATCCCTTCGCCAATTCCTCTGTAGCTCGAAGAAAATCCGCGTCACTAATCCGTTGACAGAGTCCCCGATTTGTTCGCCGGGGCATATCTCTTCGACTAGATTGTCGACTACCACATCGGACATGCCCTTTCGAACTTCTTCGAACCTAGTGCACCCAAAGTTCACGCGTTCCAGTGTCTCTTGTTCATCCACACACTCCGGGTAAAGAGGTAACGAAGCATGTCAAAACCAATTCAGATACTTCATGCCATGTCCGGACAAAAGCTGCATCAGATGGAAATTCAGCCCAGGCGTCCTAAATATGTACCCACGTCGACACATGTGGGATGTGTTGGTGGATCCACCTCTCTTCTTTCTACGCATTATCCTACTCTTGCTACCACTTAGCCTGCAATTTCGCCCAGACAAGTCTTCTTGGATTTGGTGTATTCCTCCGCTGGTAGCATTCTACATCCTCAGACAAAAAGATGCAGATGGGTACAATCCTGGCAATGACGCATACTGCCTCCGACGATATCGTTCTGTACGCGCTCACAACAGCATCAACCATTACGCGAAACGAGCTCGTCAGTTTCGTCCTGTTCCACTTTGAGTCTAGCGGAGTAGCTCAAGCCGAAACGATATACCACAGTATTCAGTATGAGACATCCGCCAGAAGACATCTCTTGCTGTGTCTCGCTTCTTCGTTTTGCGGTGAGCTAGTTGCAACTTTCAGGTTTCAACGATGCCCATCGTGTCTGCAATCAGCATTTTCAGCTTCACCTAGGGTCACGGCGGGTATTAAGACTTCGTTGTACTTCATCTTACACAAAGTTGAACCGAGTATGGAGCCCTGTGGTGTGCCATGACCTCTACCTGACCCTTTCCAGAAGTTTAACAAGAGCATCCAGCATGCATCTAGGTTGATACAACACCAGCTTCTGGATCTTCCATCAATCCGGGATGTATCCTTCGTCCGAGCATTTCTGTAGCACTGTCCGAAACATGTCTGGAAACGTCAGGATCGTGGTCTTCAGTGCCACGAAGGGGTTACCGTCCAGACCGTGAGCTTTCTTCGCTTTCAACACTTTCACCACTGTAAGGAGCTCGTCGTAGAATACCCGATTGTCACCAACATTTCCACCGTCTGCATCGACGTACGGTGTGGGCGGCCATGTGGTTGGGTCGTGCTTCAGGAAGAGTCCCTCCACGATAGTCTTCAAAGCTATCAGCTGGCGTTGTTGGACCCTTCATGTTGACCAAAATTACACTGTAAGCATTGCCCCGGCGGTTCGCGTCTGCTTCTCTGCACATCGCGAGTAGTGTCTCTGACCTGAGTAGTTCGCTAGTGTGTCCCGAATCGAGGAGAGCTGGTAATGGAGTCGTCGCAGCTCTGCCGGCAGTTTAGGTGTAGGCGATCTACCGTGAGTCTTGTGGAGCAAGTCGTACGTGGGTGATGGTGTGGGTATGGGTCATCTTCGTGTGTCCTACCCGTAGGTGCGAGAGTGATCTTTGTTCCCTCTGGTTTCCTCGCAGTCTATCTACTTCTCGAGATCTCTTTTTACTTTCTGAGGGTAGCCTCGAAGGTTCCTCCAGTGCGCGGTAAAGTGCTCCGAGGCTTTTGCCTTGAATGGCGGCCGAGTGCGGTCAAACGATCAGCCTCCTTGTTACCGCGGATTCCACTGTCCCCGGGAACCCAGCATATGGTGGTTGACGGGCCGCAGGATTGCTCTATGGCTTGAACGTAGGAGTGTTTGGACTCCCCTGATTACAGTACTTTGATGACTAAGAGAGAATCGGAGAAAAATACCGCCGAAGTAGCTTGAGGTGTCTTGATGATGACAATTGCGATGGCGGCAACTTCTACGGAGAAAACTGATCAAACAGAGGGTAGACGACGGGCGAGACCTTCTCCTATTCCGCTCTCACCCATTCTCTGTGTTTTTAAGCTATTTAGTCCCGAACTCCACTCGCCCAGCGCCCACTTTCAAGCGGTAAATTACTGCAACGCATTTAGCTCTGGTTTTCGTCGGCCCATTTTGGGAGTCATTTAGCTCCCAGATTTGTCATGATCTACTCAGATTGTTCCCGGCGGTGAATTCACTTTACTCTGATTGAGAGTGCACTCGCGGCGGAATTTCTCCCGAAACCAATACCTGCTTCCTTGAGCCATTTAGCTTCCAAATTTATCCAGATTTCCCGGCGGTGATGCTCGTTTTCAAGAGCATTTAGCTCTCCGTTTCGTCGCGATCTACTTGATGTAGGCCCTGGTGGTGGACTTAGCCTCCACAACGAGCCAACCGTTTCGAGGTGTAGAGATCTGTCACCTATTTTCGCTACAAGAAACTTATAAAATTATCTCAGAATATAACTTTAGCAAAAGAAACTTAGCGAATTCCAAATTAATCGGACACATTTTAGTCCAACACATTCAATTTTTCAAATTTCAATGAAATATTCCGAGCAGGGCGAAGGGCTTCTGCTACAACGCCACTGCCATATACTTTTCCATTCCCATTCCAATTTCCTTGCTCACGTCCATTCCAATCACTTTTCCAATTGCATTTCTTCTCCAGTTAGGCTTGTTCTCATTTCCATTTAAAAAAGATTAAAAACTGAATTGTCAGAAACTGAATTTGTAGTCTGAGGACTGACAAAACAATTATATTGAAGGAACTGTATAACAAAAAAATATTCTTCATTCATTTCCACAGATCCGGCGGTGCACGCGGGCCCGGTGTGTTCTTCGTGCTTCCCTGCATCGACAACTATTGCAAGGTGGATCTCCGAACCGTTTCGTTCGATGTGCCGCCACAGGAGGTCCTAACTCGCGATTCCGTCACCGTGTCTGTAGATGCCGTCGTGTACTACCGCATCCGTGATCCTTTAAACGCCGTTGTCCAGGTAGCGAACTACAGTCACTCAACCCGACTGCTAGCTGCCACTACACTGCGAAACGTGCTGGGTACGAGAAACCTGTCGGAGCTACTATCGGAACGAGAGACCATTTCCCATTCGATGCAGGTGACCCTGGATGAAGCAACCGATCCGTGGGGTGTTCAAGTGGAACGGGTGGAAATGTGAGTAGTTTGGAAATCAGTTTGTAAGAACTCCCGTGTCTAATAGTTAACCATTGCAGTAAGGACGTTTCGCTGCCGGAATCACTACAGCGATCGATGGCAGCTGAGGCGGAGGCCGCTCGTGAAGCCCGTGCCAAGGTGATTGCCGCCGAGGGTGAGATGAAGTCATCCCGTGCACTGAAGGAAGCCTCCGACATCATGTGTGAGAGTCCGGCGGCTCTGCAGTTGCGTTACCTGCAAACCCTAAGCAGCATTGCCGGCGAGAAAAACTCCACCATAATTTTCCCGTTGCCAATCGAACTAATCGGACCGCTGATGAACATGTCGTCCAGCTGCATGCAGAGAGCAGCGACGCCGTCAATCCCAACCCCGGTAGAATAGCATTATCCATTGGAATGTAGTATATTTCGGTTCGATTCCATCTAGACGAGTCGAATTAAGGGGAGAGGCTAGTTTTCCTTACCCACGGAAGAGGTAAAAGAGTACACCAATTTACAGAGAAATTACGCTATTATGATCAGAATAATCAACGTAGTATTCAATGCTAAACGCAGTGTGTTTGCTGAGAAGATAAGCCATATAATTGCCAAGGTTAGTCACGCAGTCTTTTTTGCAGTAGATGTTTTTTGTAAATAAAAAGTTTTACACATTATCAGAAATGATGAGAATTGTTTGAGTGTAGAGAAATCCCTTCGCTGCTAACTAAAGAGTGTTAGTAGGGTCATGGGTTGAGTTCATAGCCTTTTTCAATGCAGCTGACTTTAAATGTAAGTACAGTGAAGCAACTTTGCATCAGTCGACATTGCCACATCTACATCGTCTACGCTTATAAGATCGTGTTCGTCGCGATGGGAAGCACCATTTGGCGAACCCGTCGAATACTTCAAGCCGCCATACAAGCAGTACGCCTCCAACAAGACGACTAATCTCACCTCACTCCAGAGATGCCAGGTACTTTTTTCAAATGTCTGCAATAATAATTTTAAAAGTCTGGGAAGAACAAAAAATGTCAGAAAAGCTAGTGTAACCAAAAGCCTTTATATTAAACAATCTGTAAATATCTGCAACCAAACTAAAAAATCTGCAAATATCTGCGTCATCGAAAAAATCTGCAGCTTAAATTAAGTCTGCAAATCTGGCATCTCTGCTTCACTCTACGTTACGTCCCACTCTACTTTTACAGAAAACTGGTCACTGCACAGTGACGTCATGCATTAAATGTGACAGGTGGTGGTCCTGTTGATTACATTTTGAATTTAAAGATTATTCGTATTCTCAAAATAAAGCATTCAAAATATATTGGGAATCATATTTTTAGAAGTATAAATGTTCTCTAGAGCGCCTTACAAATAAATTGTGCTATTCCCTACTGTGCGAAAATGTATATGAAAGATCTAATAAGTGAACTAATTATTTGTTTTTCAATTACTTCTAGTGTTCTCTGAATCGGTAAGTAGTTTGCGGTTAAATTTCTTGGTAATTAATTATTAGCACTAAGCTTATTTCAATGGAATTCAAATTTGTTAAGTACAAACTGTAAACAAAAGGACCAGCACCTGTCAAATTTGTGAGGTTAAGGCATTTCATACAATGGTCAACGGCAAGTTACGGCGGGTAGCCTAGAACAAAGTTTCAATAGCCTACCGATCGCCAGCGTATAGTTAAACCCACCAAGCCGCCTTTTCATTTACTGAGGTAAGAGACTTAAACATTATTTCGGCATCTCTACGGCACCGATAACATACCGGGCAGATGGGCACTCCCTCGTGCAAAAATTTGGTAAAAAGCCGGATGCAAATGTGTCAACGTCGACAGTAGGAAAAAGAACAGGTGATTCTAAAAGGTTCAGGTGAGGTCTACTTTATAAATGTCGTTTTCGCTTGATACAGAAACTCAGTTTCGGACCTGACTGCTGTCACACATAATATGAAAGTACGCCGCACAGTGGGACCAATCTAAAAAAGGTGGGACAAAAACCAATTTGAGGCCTTAGATGTCATTTTAGAACCAGCATTTCTTCGTATGATATGTTCACAATATTATTCTGCAACTTTTTAAATAGAATATTTTGTTGTTGGACTAAAGTAGAGTACCCGAGCAAAATTTTTTTTTTTTCAAAAAATTGTTTTAGAGGGTCGGTGTCTTCGACAAATTATGTTTTGAATAACTTCTTCTAAGATACCGCAGACATCAGACCTCAAATTTGAGGCAAAATTGTTGTTTTTTGAAAATATGATCAAAAAATCAGTTTTTCGATATTTCCATGCTAAAAACCTTAATTGAATAATTGAATATGTTCTACAAACTTGCAGGTAACACTAAAATACAACTTACACAAAAAATACAAAATTTTGGCTTCCAAAACTATTTTTCATATAAATTTACTCTACTTTCATCAAAGATTTCGGTTTTTAGGTGCACTTTTGTGCAGCCAAACTTTGGCTATTCCGATACTCTATTATTCGTAGAATAAAATTAATACTACATAGAAACAGGATATAGTTGGACGCGTTGTTTGGGTAACCATTCATGTACGACGGTTTATATCATAAAATGTGCTTATATTATGTTTAATTTATATACATTATTAACTATTAACAAAATCTTATATTTTGCACGCACATATTGAGTTGATCAATTAAGGTTACAATATGGAAAAGTGAAAAAATAATATAAATTTTGAATTTAAATTGCCAAAGAACAACGATTTCGGATTAAAAAAATAAATCTACAGTATATATAAGGTATTTTTAACAAAAATGTTCGAAATTGAATATTATACAACTTTGCTGAAGTCCTCAACCATCTAAAAAAATAGAAATGATTCAATTATATTGTGAATATTTTTCGACATACTTAGATTCTATCATATCTAAGGCCTCAAATAGTTATTATTCTACTTTTAAGAATTTGTAGAACTAATCTTATTGGTTAAACTAAAGTAGAAATCCCGAACTAAATAAACCAAATTTTGTTTAAGTGGTTGAGGTCTTCAGCAAAGTTGTCAAATATTGTATTTGGAACAATAGGGATCTTTAGGGGTGTGCGGGTTAAGGCATATTCTGATGCAGATTAGTACCGTGAGTTAATATCTCAGTCCTTTTTCAATGTTTTGGCCCGAAACTATTGAAAAAACATTTTTTAGTTTGTTTCCTTTTAGGACAATAACACATCCAAACCCATGCGACTTGCACGACCCTGTAGGTTGCCTTATCAGATCTACCATAGTTTGCAGATGAAACTTGAGATGGCAGGTTGCTAGCAGATTGACAAAGTATCAGATCATGCTGTGTGGGGTGCCTTCCCGGTTAACAATGAGGCGAACGAGACATTTGCAGATACGTCATTTAGTAGGACAACTGTCAGTTTGCTGGTTGAATTTAATTTGTTTTTTTTAATTTAAAAATCATAAAAGAATAATTAAGCTTTAAGAATGATATGAGTGTACTCGTAAGGACACCCGCTACCAATACATAGGAAAAACTGGCACAATTTTTCCAAATTAAAGATCCCTATTCTGTTGAAAATACCATTTATTTATTTTTTGAGCCGAAATCGTTGTTCTTTGGCAGTTTAAATTCAAAATTTATATTATTTTTTCACTTTTTCATATTGTAACCGTAATTGATCAACTAAATATTTTCTATATGCTTGTAAGTGCGTACAAAATGTAAGATTTGGTTAATAGCTAATAATGTATATACATTAAAAATAATATAGACACATTTTATGTTATAAACCGTCGTACATGAATGGTTACCCAAACAATGCGTCCAACTCTATCCTGTTTCTATGTAGTATAAGTTTTATTCTACGAATAATAGAGTATTGCAATGGCCAAAGTTTGGCTGCACAAAAGTGCACCTAAAAACAGAAATCTTTGATGAAAGTAGAGTAAATTTATATGAAAAATAGTTTTAGAAGCCAAAATATTGATTTTAGGTTATTAGTTCCTTCAACAAAAAGTTGTATTTTAGTATTACCTGAAAGTTTGTAGAACATATTAAATTAATCAATTAAGGTTTTTAGCATGGAAATATCGTAAAACTGATTTTTGATCATATTTTCAAAAAACAACAATTTTGCCTCAAATTTGAGGTCTGATGTCTGTGGTATCTTAGAAGAAGTTATTCAAACCATAATATTCTACAACTTTGTCGAAGACATCGACCCTCTAATAAAAATTGTTGAAATTTTTTTTTTTGCTCGGGTACTCTACTTTAGTCCTACAACAAAATATTCTATTTAAAAAGTTGCAGAATAATATTGTGAACATATCCTACTAAGAAATGCTGGCTCAAAAATGACATCTAAGGCCTCAAATAGGTTTTGTCCCACCTTTTTTGGATTGGTCCCACTGTGCGCCGTTGCTTTGGTATCGGTGAAACGTGAAACACAGAAGAGTGTTACAGAAAGATTTAATAAAATTCAGTTGTGAAAAATAATCACGAATTTTCGACTCGCATCCTTCCCGAAACCGGCCAAGGGAGGATCCATTCGGAGGTGATAAATTTAGTGCCTATTGCACAAATAAGGTTTACTGAATTGCAGTCCACTCTGTTGCGTAAAACGCGTTATTAGAGGATACATACATACGGAAAACAAACAGTTTGACGCAAAATTCGATAAAAAATTTTTGCCAGTGGTTGCCATTTTCGGAGCCTTGACCATATATGAGAAACACATACCGAACGTTGGACCACTCAAACAATTTCGCAACAAGCATACAATATGGGAGGACATAGCTAACATAATGGCCTCCACCTTGGGTAGTCAATATACTCCTCTACAAGTTGAAAATCGCTATAAGAACGTATTGAAGCAAACAGATAAATCGAAACAAAGCAATGCCTCATCCGGAAACGTCTTAACCCAGATGGTATATAAGTAAAACATGGCTAAGAAATAGCAGCCATTGACGACTCAGTGGATCCATTCTATATTACACAGCAAGAACTCCATCGTACAAACAGTTCATCGTCAAATGTTGATAACTCAATGCCATCTCAGGGTAGACAAAAAAGAATGAACACAAACAATCTTTGGTCGAGGTATATAAAGAAACTTGTGTGAAACGAAAATTGCAATATGAGAATCGGCAACAAGCAGAAAGAGATAAAGAAGAAATACGTCAGAAAAAATGGATATTTTGAGGGATTTAGTCAAAGAAGTTTGCGATAGCTCAAATGTATGATGAGTGATGAACCAAGGATTTTCGGACAAAGTGCGTTTACTACTATCAAATGAATTTTAAAAATCCGAACCGAATCAAAAAATAAGGAGATAAAATCGGATGCTATTGAAAATCTTTACACTACATATATACACACACCACACTCGCAGATACCATACACAAATTCATACCTCCTATACACACCTCATACACACATCTCACACTCACATAAAAGGGAGCAAAACAAAGCAACCCACGCATACGGAGCAGGCACGGTGAATCCGTTCACCAGAGGCAGTTTAGTGAGGTCACCACCAACAAGCGCAGCTGAAATCATTCAGCAAGAACAGGAGGAGGGAAAACAGCAGCAACACCTTAAATTCTAGATTACACTTGTAGTGTGCTATAAAACCTCAATTGTTACTTGGGAGAGGAGCTCCACAAGTTTGTGGACGCGAGAAACAATGTCAATGACATTAAGAAGATGGTCACCAGAATCAGAAAGGCGCTACTGTCTGCCGTGAAGGAGTATGACACGGCAACGCGGAGGGCGGATGTGTCGGCTAAGGCTACTAGCTTCCTAGCCCCTCCGAAACAAAGCAAGAAGAAGTAGATTGGAATGGACGGAATGGCGGACGCTGTTGTTGCGGAAGGAAGGGACGTCACTCGACAGGGAGAAAGCTGGAGTACCGTTGTAGGTCGGAAGGAAAAACACAGGAAACAGTAAAAAAGAAGGAGGAGCAAAAAGGGGAGTAACCGTGTTCGTCAAAGCCAATGACGTGACGACGTATGGAGCGCTGATCAAGAAGGATAGAGAGGACCCGGAGCTGAAGGATTTGGGGGAAAACGTGGTAAGAATCAAACGTACATAAAAAGGTGAGATTCTCCACTAGCTGAAGAAACGACTAGCAGCTCGACCTTGCAGGAGACTATTACCAAATCAATGGGTGAAAAAGCAGGAGTTAAAGCCTTAAACCCGGAGATGGAAATTGTGTGTAAAGACCTTTATGAAATCACGACGGAAGACTAGCAAAGAGGTGCACTGAAGCAGCAGTGTAACCTGGGCGAAGTGCACATGATGATCCGGTTAAGGAAGAGATACGGAGAAAGTGAGACAGCGATGACTCGTTTACCGGTAACCGCTCCAGACAAGGCACTGGAGATAGGCAAAGTTACGGTTGGATGGTTGATATGCCCACTGAGACAAGTTATGGGCAGATTTCCCATTCAAGAAGTGATAGAGCACTCATACGAAAGCTTCGTAATTGCGAAAATCAACGGCGTTTTCGTATGTAGCTGTTACGTTCCTTCAAGGTGGACAGTAGAACAGTTCAGCCTAATGCTGGAGCAGTTAACCGAGCAGTTGATCTATCGAAACCCGGTAGTCATTGGTAGTGACTTCAAAGTTTGGGCTGTGGAAAAGGGGCAGTAGAGTAACCATCATAAGAGGGTGTATCCTGCAAGAAGCTCCAGCGAAGTTAGACGTACGATTGTGCAATGAAGGTTATGTTAGAACATTTTGGAGAGACGGGAGGAAGTCTATCATCGACGTCACATTCTGGACTCCTTCATTGACGGCGAACATGGATTGGAGAGTATGCGAAACGTATACGCATAGTGATCACCAGGCGATTCGCTATCGTATCAGTCAACGAAACACTGCTGCAGTACGGAGTGGGAAAATCGGCGCACGAACGTGGAAGGCGAAAGCCTTCAACAAAGACCTCTTCATTGAGGCACTTCGGCTGAATGGCGAGACCGAGAACGTGGATGCGGCTGACCTAATAAGAGGGATTGTCCAGCGTTTCAGTTCGGCGTCCAGCTTACTGGTGGAACGAGACGCTTAGTACGCTACGCGCTGCTTGTCTCGTAGCCAGAAAGAGAAGAACGCAAGGCAGCGTTTCATGAAGTTAGGTCCGCTTTAAAACGGCAGATCAGACTTAGCAAGTCAGATTGCCACAAGAAGCTGTGCCGAGAAGTAGACGCAAATCCCTGCGGCGACGCGTATCGAGTCGTGATGGCGAAAATGAAGGGCTTGACGATGCCTGCCGAAATGTACCCGATTAAGCTGAAAACCATCGTCGAGGGTCTTTGCCTGAAGCACGATCCAACTGTCTGGCCACCAACACCGTCCGGCAAAGAAGAAGGAGCAAACACGGACGATCGGTAAATGACTAATGACGAGCTCGCAGAAGCTCCTAGCGCCTGAAATCATAGAAAGCCCACGGCCCAGTTGGAATACCAAACGTAGTGCTGAAAGCTGCGATCCTAGCATATCCGGATATGTTCAGGATGATGCTGCCGAAATGAGGAAGGTTCAGTAGCTGGTGTTGCTATCGAAGCCGGGGAAGCCACGGGGTGATCCATATGTCTGCTGGTTACACTCGGGAAATTCCTGAAAAGGATCATCCTTAGGTTGACGAAATTCAGGGAATGTGAGCGCGGACTGTCCAAGATGCAGTTCGGATTCCGCAAAGGAGCATTGGCAGTGAATGAAATTCGAACAGTGCTCGAGAGTGCTGAGAAGGCATCTAAACAGAAGTGAAGAGGAGATCGATACTGCGCTCTGGTCACGATAAATGTGAAGGTTCCAATTAACAGCACCAGCTGGGAAGCTATCGCTGCCGCGTTGCACAGAATGAGGGTTCCCGACTATCTATGCCAGATCCTGAAGAGCTATTTCCAGAGCAAAGTGCTATTGTACGAGACGAGCAAAGGGCACAAGACAATGCGAGTCACAGCGGGCGTCCCTCAGGGCTTCATCCGCGATTCAACTATTTGGAACGGGATGTACGATAGAGTCTTAGCACTGCGGTTGTTTAGGAAAATGAAAATCGTGGGTTTGGCGGACGACCTGTCACTAACACTTGACACTTGAAGAAGTGGAGGTGTCGGTGACGGAGACAATAGACGCGATCTATTGCATTTGATTTGGAATCCATACTGACTCCATTCAGGATTCCGAATCAAGTTCCGAATGGTTTGACCGGGTGGGAGTGATAATCGACGACTGATTGAGCTTCAACAACCATGTTGACTACGCTTGTGAAAAATCGGCAAAAGCAACGAACGCAATAGCGAGAATCATGCCAAACGTCGGCGTCCCGAGATGCAGCACGAGACGTCTGCTATCTATTGTTTCGTCATCATTACTCCAATGTGGGGTTCCTGCCTGGGGTGCTGCGCTGAAAACCAAACAAAATCGTGCAAAGCTGAACAGGACATTCCGGCTAATGGCACGGAAAGGTAAACTTCTATTTGACGCAGTTTTTGTCCGGGCACGGATGCTTCCGGAAGTACTTACATCGGTTTGGACATGCTTCGTCACCCCTTTTCACGGAGTGTGCGAACGTGCAAGAGACCTCGGAACATGTGGTCGTTGACTGCCCTAGGATGTTCGTAGGGGTATGCTTGGTGTGACAGTTTACAATATCGTCGAAGAGATGTACCACGACGAGCATATCTGGGACGCTGTCAACAGAGTGGCTACGAGTATACTCTCCGAGCTGCAGAGGAAGTGGTGAAGGGACCAACAAAATAGCACCATTTGCTAGAAAGTCGGGTTTCTAGAGAAAAACAAATCGAAAATAGCTTTGTGCTACCTAATAGTTGAGATTAGGTGGGTTGATTTAGATACGGAATATATTTGCCGTGAAATTGGATTTATCAGTGGATCACCTCGACTGTCAACACCTGCACTCTTTAATCTAGTGATTTTCGCCCACTATAGTGTTTTCTATCTAAATTTCAATCTAGGAACTTGATTTTATTATAAACTGAAACCGGAATGTAATGTAACAAACAAAAATATCATCTAGATATTTTTCAGAGGTGGGAAACATATTTTCTTCGTCAATACTACTTTTTATTAGAAGAAAAAACACTTAATTGTAATATTGATTGAACTATAAAATTCAAAATTTACTTTTAGATGCGTTTTGACAGATAAAAATGAGACCATAATCATTGCACTTTCGTGCCATCTTGCGGTCTACATCCAGCTTTAGATCGCGAATAACGAAACATTGAATTTCTTTAGAAATTTTATTTATTGTTAAGCTTGCATTGAATGCCCAGTAACATCCATATGTATAACACTTACAATGCACGTGTTTTGCTATTGAAAAGGTATCTCAACTGCCTTGTATATGAATTTTATGTGGTTTGTCTTATAGCACAGCTCTGAGAGCGAAACACTTAACAGTAAGCTTATCCAGCTGCGTTGGTATTGTGCCGTTCTTACGTTTGAATTGGGAGGGAAACAAATCGTTTACATGACGAAGGAAAACAAACCGCTTCTGGGCTTAAGCTTAGGGCTTAAGGGGAGGTTGGTAGCAGCGATGCCAGATTTACAGACATGTCTGTATTTTACAGACTTTTGATAGCCTCCTACAGACGTAGCCAGAGATCTACAGACTGTTCAAAGAGTAACAGTGTTTAGCAAAATTGCACTAGAATAACTGTAATCGAACACGAGTGATTCCTTCTTAATAGAATTCTATTTTCGATCTACTTTTAAAGTAATATTCTAGTGTAACTAGGATTTACACAACCATCTACAGACTTTTACAGACATTTTAATTATTCTTCAACAGACATTTAAAAAAACATGTGGCATCACTGGTTGGTAGTATAAAAATGCGAGATCTCAGTGCGCGTATTTTAAACGTTAGATATGATAACTCAATAAACGTACGCACTGATAAAATAAAGTACCCATTAATGCGTAGAAAACTACGCATTTTCAATAAAAGTGGAATAACCCATTAAATGGATAGAGTTTGTACTTATAAATGAGTACAGACCTTCTTGTACGTCAATCTGGGTATGTTGTACCCATTATTTTTCGCAGAACTGTTACAACAAAATGCGTAAAAAATACCCATTCATGAAAATCGCGCCAGAATGCAAAAAACCTGTTATTAGAATTATTTCTGAATTGAAAAAAAAAAACAAAATGACATTCATCCACATTATTGTCTCCTTATAAAAGTATAGGAATCTAGATAGATATCCTATACTAAAACTACTTAACAAAATAAAACCGCCAACTCGATATATTTTTGATGGCTGGATTTTTTGGCTGCTCTGAAAATGCCGAACTGGCGCATATTTGCAACATCCTCAGTAGTCTAAACAGCCGTTGTTTTCGGAGCATTGCCGAAATGTTCCGTTTCCGCCACGGACTCCGATGCAGGCTGATAATTTGCAGGTTCCGCTACAGATATGCCAGGTACTTTTTTCAAATATCTGCAATAATAATTTTAAAAGTCTGGGAAGAACAAAAAATGTCAGGAAAGCTAGTGTAACCAAAAGCCTTTATATTCAAAAATCTGTAACTATTTGCAACCAAACTAAAAAATCTGCAAATATCTGCGTCATCGAAAAAATCTGCAGATTAAATTAAAAGTCTGCGAATTTGCAGACTTGTCTGCAAATCTGGCAACTCTGTTCCGCTACGATCCTTAGTTAACTCGCTTGAAATACTTCTTAAGGATTTTTCACCCATTATTAAGATCAATATACCTACCCATTGACATTACCTCATCGAGTAGTTGTGAAATGGATAAAAAGTACTCATTGTTAGAAACAAAAAATACCCATTCTTTTGACAGCTCGAATAATTTCCGAAAATGAGCAATTTGAATACATAAAATAAGTAGTTTTTTTTACCGTGCGGATTATCAGTGTGTCGCTTACGACCTATTGAAAATCCAACCGCGATTAGGGTCCATTCATAAATGACGTAGCTTTTTGGGGGTAGGGAGGGTATACCAAATTTGTGGCGAAGTGTGACGAGGGAGAGGGTAGGGTCAGAAGTTGTGCGACGTAACATTAAGTTTAAATTTTTTTGACGAGCATCAAAACCCATTGATTAGAGAAAACAATTTAATGTTTCTCCATTCCCAAGACAATTAAATTTAAATTCACATAAATTACAATATATACGCGAACGGAGGTCTTAGTGGAATGTACGTAATGTTTCAAAGGTTTTCTTCCATTTAATTCCACTATGTGTGTGGAATATAGTGGAATTAAATGGAAGAAAACCTTTGAAACATCACATAAATTACTTTTCATGCGGTTTTTCATTAGGTAAATTTTACGATTCGCGGACTTACAAGCTCGCAAAAATACGAAAAGATTCAGTATGCGGATTTAACTTGCTACATTAGTTAGCTAATGTTGCTAACTTATAGACGTAGTTTGGTAACTCAATTAAATTTCTCTATGGATTCAAGCAAACGAAATTTAGTAATTAAGATGAACGTATGCTTCTAAGAATCATTGGCAGCTGCAGGATTGTGAGCTGAGTGAACTTTATGCTCCCCTAAAATTCAAAACAAAACCATCAATACTATATTTGTCGTGAAATGGACTTATTTTGTACGCAATTTGCTGTTATAATGAAAATGTTAATAAATGTCGTCAAACATTTTGAAAGGACATGTATTCAAAATAATTGAAAAACATATGTAATTTTTTTTGTCATCCTCCCGCCACGTTGCACAGGGGGGAGGGGGATCGGTAAATGCTACGTTATACACGAAGGGGAGGTTAGCATTTTGTGACCAAATGCTACGAGGGAGGAGAGGGGTAAAAAATGCCGAAAAAATCTACGTCATTTATGTACGACCCTTACACCATTCCAATCTCGCGCCATCTGGGTTTGGAAAATTCTTGCTATATTGCAAATCTGACGTATAAAGGACGCCACTGTTGCGCTATAAAACGTGCTATAAAACAATGGCTCAAATCGGCACTACCAACTGTAATGGCGCTCAAAACAAAATTCCGTTTGTATGAATGAAGTGTGAAGAAAGGTGACCTGTAGTTTTCTACAAAGTAAGTTGATTTTTAAATTAGGAGTGAATTAAATCGATTGTTTTGTAAAAAATCAGGTGGAATTGTGGCTGTAATATTTAAAAAAACCAGTTTGCTCGGAGTGATTGCGTACTGTAAAACAGTTTCTGAGTTCGCTCGTCTCGGACCGTGGTTTGACCGTTTATTTTCATAACAGTGAAGGTCACTCGATCGGTACACAGTAATGGCTCCGATAGTGGACAACAACCAGTTTGAATTGTTACCACCGCCACCAGCAGTAGAAACTCCTGGCAAGAAACGCAAACGAAATGCAGAAACCAATCCGTTTCTTTCCTTCTCGGACCAAACATTCAGCATTCCGTCATCCACTCCAATTCACAACAAACAGATCGATGGTAGTGCCTTCGAGAATCCTAGCTTCCGTTACAACAGTAGCAACAAGGAGAATTACAACATTTTCTCCGAATCATGCATGGAGGTGAAATCGATTGCCGAACTGGCATCGGTTGCCGGGGAAAACCCATACGAGGTGATTAGAAAACCTCCGAAGAAAAAGAAAAAGCAATCGGATTTTGAGGACAGTTGCTTCGTTAATCCGGGATTAAACTTAGCTGCAATTGATAAGCCATCGGTTAACCCGTTCGAAGTTGTACGAAGCGAGGAACCAGAAAGAAAAGGAAATGATTCCTGCTTTGTAAACGGCGCACTCAACATCAAGGGACGAGATAAGGGAGAAGGAATTAATCCGTTTGAGATCCTTCGTCCAACGGCTGCGGTTGAAGCAGCTGTACGCGAGAGCAGTTCGGCCGATGGGTTGAAAGGTATAGAAAATCCGGCTTTGGAAATGCCGACTTATGCGTTGGCTGTACCGTTTACTCCATCGATTAATCACCGAATAAATTTTCAGGTAGTATCTGATTATTTCCATATTAAATTTACAAAAGGGCGAATAAGATTTGTAAACAAACTTTTATTTTGATGGTTTCTCTTAATTTATTATAACTTCAACGCAGAAAACAATTGAAATTACTTCTACGAAGGGTAAAAATTTACATTAACGCATATTTTTCATGAAATTCCACTCTGCAGCAGACTAATGAGCGAAACAAGTTTGTTTACAAAAAACAGTTTCGCCCTTTTGACGAATTAATATTGATTTGTCCTAATCATTTTATTTTTATTTAAATGAGTGCGTATTTTTTTCTAGGAACTATCACCGAGTGCCTTAACTCCTTGTCAGATGCTTACCAAGAATTTGGTCTTTAGCCCAGACCCGACCAAAGACAGCAACCTGATTACGCCCAAGCGTAACGCAATCGTCACGAAGCGTAAATCACTTTCGGTTATCAACGAAGAACCGTTGGATATCGGAGAAGAGCTTGATTGCTATCAGCTGGAACTGGAAAACAGCATCAACGAAGCCAAAGCACTGAAGCAGAAAACCGTTGGGGATTCGACGGGTGGCCGGAAAAGTCGACGTAGTTTAATAGATGTCAAGCACATTAGCAATCTTTCGATGAAGTTAGAGCAGCTTGAAGAGTCGGACGGTGAAGGTGAAGAACGTGAAGTTACTGAATCGGTTGAGCCAAAAACCGAAGAGACGACTAATATAACTGAAATAACCACTCCAGCTCAAGCAACATTTACTGTTGTTAAAGAAACTTCTATCAGAGAAGAGATTCGTATCAACGTGACCAATCCGGACGTTCAATTCGAAGAAGTGGATGACTTTGAAGACGAAGAACAGGATGTGGATTTGTTTGCCAATCCGGCACCTTTTCAGCGAGCATATCGAAAGAAGGAAGACCCAAAACCTCAGCCGGAAGCTGATTTCAAACAACCGGAACCAGTGAGTGCCGGCCTCAAATCACATAAATTTAAAGAAACCATCCGACGCAGCTTTCGGAAGCTAATGCATCCTAAACATCAGGAGTTAGAGGTCGAATGTCACGAGAAGCCTAAACCGGAGGAACCCCACAGCGGTGGTTTGATGTCCACCATTCGTCACAGCTTGCGTCGAAAGACGCATAAAGGTAAGGCGGAAGAGGAAGAAGATCGACAGAACGACGAGGCGGTGTTGGAGATGTCTATAATAGTAGAAACACCAAGGACGGTGTTTAAACAACCGTCTAACGATGGATACAAACCCATTGCCGGTGGTTCGGTTGATAAGATGGGATCAACGCTGCGCAGCAGTTTGCGCAGGTCGACCAAAGACATGAAGAAGCACGTGATGAAAAGTGTGTTCAAGCAAAAGGTGGGCGACGAGAAGTAGTAGGTGTTGGAAAATATTCACGGAACATACTACAAAAATTTAAGTACCAAAATATGAATACCAAATTACTAACATCATTGCCAGTGTTTAATTTTAAACATTATTTATCTATATTTATTTGTTGATTTGTAAACAGGCTTCTTCTGCATTAGGGCGGATTGTTTCTTTGAGAGATTGGGATTTGCTGTGACGTAGGTAGTATACTTAATCGCAACAGCAAAATCAAACGGGGCTCAGATTTGAATTATCCATATTTGTTTGAAAAAGATTCCTCGTTTGGGCAGGAATATACTTAATTATATTTGTGTAACTATTTAGCATATCGAATTATAAGTGAAAATGTACTGTTTTTAGGTTAAAATACTGCTCTAATTTTTATCAGAACTTTCCGACTAAGCAGTTTTAGTATTATTAAAAGTTAAATTTTACATTCTACTTTTAGACCAGTATTTGTTGAAGAGACTCAAAAAATAGATTAACTGATAAGAATTTACTTACCAGCCTTTGAAGGCTGGTAGCAAGCGCACATGCGGCAAATAGTAGCCGCATGTACCACTATTGCAAACTGATTTTGAGTAAATTTAAAAAAAAATCTTAAAGATAAAGATCTCGTAATTCTGAGTTTTTCTAAAACAATTAACAATCGCTTAATTGGCGCTGACAGAATGATTTTTGTCAAAGTTTAGTGACCATGAAAGTAACATGTGAAGAAAAGAAAATGTGCTTGCCGCATCTTTATCCAAAGAAAAAAATGATAGATTTTATCAAAATAGAACAAATAGTTTAAGATTTTTTACTATCATATTTACCATCATCACACATTTTTTTTAAATTTTATGCACGTTTTCGTTTAAGCTTGATAATAAAAAATAACTAACAAGAACTTACTATTTTCCCTTTTGAAAGACACCTGCCCATTCAGTCTTGAATCATATCAAACTGTATCGAAAAGTCGTCTTCAATTTATTTGACCCATCGCTAGCTTCTCAGGGCAAAGAGACATCTCAGATCATGACAGCGCAATTTTTCGCAGTGAGAACGATGATAGCTGGTTCTGCAAGTAACTGTTACATTGGAGAGAAATCCCACCATCGCTCAAGGAAACGGGCATCGGTATCGCGAGAAATTCCGCCGCCAGGGAACACTCAGTCGGAGCAAAGTGACCTCTTCGCCGGGAACTATCCGAGTAGATCGCGACAAAGCTGAGATCTAAACGGCTCATGGAATACAAAGCTTAATGGCTTGTGGTAATTTACCGTCGGAGAATATTCAAGTGAAGTAACTAAATGCACCTCTTGATAACGGTAACCGGGTTGTGGATAGTGCAGGGATGACGGAAATCTAAATGATGGGCGGATTCCCTGACCAAGAGGCAGTGAATTGCATACACGAATGCTTTGTGATCGTCGAAATCAATGGTGTATTCGTCTGTAACTGTTGTGCTTTCCCACGGTGGAGTTCAGAGCAGTAAAATCGGATGCCGGACGTAGCATTTAACGTACCAATGCCAAGGTAATTGGAGCTGATAAACTTCGGACGTACGGCGTATTAGTAAAATAAAAGGTTCATCATCCTCCGTGCCGCCCCCCCCCAGAACAGATAGAAGACGAAGGGTTCAGATAGCAAGATCAGGAGCAGTTTGAGAAGAGCGTAAGTTGAAGTTTCTGACGGTCAGGACCACTTTTAAACGTGGGATTGTGTTGAGCAAGTCCACCGACGCCAAGATCAAGGGTCCAACGACGCCAGCTGAAATGTGCGCTGCCAAACTGAAGATTGTCGTGGACGATCTTTTTCCGAAGCACAACCGCGTGGCCGTACGTCGATGCAGACTCGGTGTCTCCAACGACCGCTTTCTTACAGTGGAAAAAGGACTTAGCTGGAAAGGCAAACCTAGGGTCATCTAGAATTAAATTGAATTGATCTGCAATAATTACCTGTTTTTCACATGGTATACAATAACAAAGCTATGACCATGAACTTCTCCAGTATTGACGCACGTGTAAACAGCTTTCTTATACGTTGAAAGTAACCTTTATTTTTCAATCCAACAAGCTTTATCGAAATAATGCATTCAGTCATTTTGAATCAATCATAGGCATGCTTTTGCTTTAATCACAGATTATTTTATAACAATAAATAATTTGGTTGATCTTCGAAATGCGCACACAAAAAAATTGTAAGATTGATTCAATAGATATTCTTGTTGATCCAGCCCAAAATTCGGTTTGCTTCAAAAAATTTCTTGATTTAAAATAAAAAACGTTCTGAATTTTAAAAGGAACAAATAATTTTTCGAATCAAACATGGACAATTATTTTGCGTGTACGGGTATTTTTACCCGATACCCGACCCGAACCCGTACCCGTAGGAATCGGGGCGGGTTCGGGTTTTGTTATCACCGGGTACGGGTCGGGTCGGGTACATTAAAAAAATATTTATTCCGGGTACGGGTCGGGTCGGGTTTTTACGAAATATTTCGCATTTACCCGTATAAATATTTTTGAATGTTTGGGTGACCTTTTCCCGTCAACATCAAAAAGTGATAACTTATCCTCGTAGAAAAATATTAAAACAAGCGTTAAATTCCCATTTTGACATACAGTCGTCCTATAGGTCAGCGTGTATTGACTGAACGGGACTATCCATAGATTTTGAACTGGAAGTTCATAATCTAAATTTTGCTGTACCCTTAAACGGGGAAACAATGCTTTTTGTGAAGTTCCTCGAGCATTTTTTTTATTAATGTTGTAAATTTCCTTCATCTTACCAACATTCAGAAAGAAAAACAAGTGTATGGGATGTATGTTTCTATCGACCTGTTTAAGGAAAATAGTCTAAATTAACACCAAACATAAAAATGTAGATTTTTTATGGTTTTATTGACAAAAACGTTTAGCGTTACTACAAAATTCCCTGGGCTTGGGTGATGAGCCTGATGGGCGCGTACTCTTGCTTGGTCGATAAGAGTGGGAGATCCGAGCGAGTGCTGGTTCATTGATCTCTGAATCTCATGACTAATAATCATTCGATCGAGTGTTTTGGCGGACGGCTGATATGGATGTTTCTACTTTCAAATGGGGGAACATGCTGGTTCGGTTGTTCGGGTACTCATTTGATCTTGAGCATAGTGATGGAGTCATTCGATTCGGATCGATGGACTGTCATCTATAAGAGATGATCAGACTGAAGGTGGGTGTTTTTATCTCTTAAATCGCTCTGTCGCTCTGGCTCGTGAAGATGGCGAGTAACACTCGTTTATAAAGATTCGGATTCGCTGTTTTCAGAAACAGAGATGACAATCTCTTATGGATGGAACCTTCTCTTAAACATACTGTTCAGCCACTAGTTAATGCTCAACTAAATCAACTTAATAAACTGAAACACGTAGTTTTTGAAGAAATCCAATCCACGTGAACCACATCGCCAAACACCTAAAAGTAGTTTAGATGCATGTAATATCTATTAAATAGAATTTTTAAATTAAATTTAAATTTAATTAAATAGAATAAAAATAGAAAATGAAATAGAATAGAATTAAATAGAATTAAAGAAATTTTCTTTATCGCTCTCGCAGGTTGATGGAATTGACAATATTGTAAACATCATCAAGCCACAGTAGATTCAATAGAGTTATCTAAATATAAGGACCTTCGCTCTTTTTAGTTTCTATTTGCACCAAGTTCTACTACTACAGGTTAATTAGTTCTCAAGTTAATAATCCACCAATCATTATGACTACTCAGGATTTTATTTATATAAGAAACCCGCTTCAAGATGTTGATTACAATACGCCTCGATAGTGGTGTATCGAGCCTTTTTCTGTTCTATACCTTTCCTCTATTTACCCTCTCATAGCCGACAATCAACCAGTAACAAATAGATAATTGAGAAAGGATGTGCTATGTGTGGTGGTTGGCTATTCAAGTATTGGTAGAGTTTGAAGTACTAATGTATGTCTTTCATGTGATGATCATGAATTCAGCTGTGTCTTGTACCTATCTAATCTATTACGTCTTTCATATGTTGTCCTTTATTTCTTCTTTCCGAGTCTTACACTGCCATTCTACACCCGCCTTCAGCTGGGTCAGCAAAGATGGTGATAGTGAACGTCTTAACACTCACACATTCTCAAACGCGGTCTCAAGCGGAAACCTATAAAAATGCCCTCGCGCACGCGATTACGAATCGATCACTTCCGAAAGTCTATCCTTCATCCTAGAAGCCTAGGTCCATGCCTTCAGCTGGACCAATTAAGAAAATACGCTCATACCTATTAGACAACACGTCTCATGGCGACATGACCGGGAACCCTATCGATATAAGGGATCCCACTCTGCCAGAATTCTAACCGCGCACCGAAAATTAATATCAGACTCACGGTTCGTGCAACCATTCAAGAACACACGTTATAAAATCACGTTAGCCCACAAACGTTAGAGCCCCTCGCGATTTTCCAAGCAACCTACGCCCACGAACTTGCAAACATGATTACACCCCGGTGATAAGGTGAAAATCTCAGCACTCATAAACTTACTAACGCGATCTCAGGCGTCAACCTACAAACTCCCGCGCTCGCGCCATCATGAATCGGGATCGTCCGGAAGTCTCTATCCTCGGTACCAACAATCTAGGTCCTTGTTAATTAATAAAAAAATAATAAAATTGAAAAATAACTTCCATATCCACTAGACAAAACGTTCCATGGCGACATGACCGGAAACTCTAGTGATATGTGGTAACTCTCTCCCTGTCAGAATGTGATCGGTACACCGAAAACTAAAGATCAGAATGACGGTCCGCGAATATATGAATCGCCGCATGGTTTCAAAATCGAATTTATACACGCGAAGTCACATACACGCGAGCACACGCGACAAACACGTCAACATACGAACGCTTAAGTCCTTCGCGATCATCTACGCACACCTATGCCCGCGATCGCGTAAACTTGATAACACTCCGGCAATTGTGTGAACGTTTTAGTACTTACGAAGTTACAAACGCGGTCTCGAACGCGAATCCGCAAATGCGCGCGATCAAGAATCGGTCACGTCCGGAAATCTTTAGCCTTCATTCTATTTAGGTCCATACATTCAGTTGGACCAATAAAAAAAAATAAAGCTCATATCCACTAGAACACGCGTTCTACGACGACATGATTGGGAACTCTTATGATATGGAAGAAGCCACTTTCTTCTGGAATCTGAACCGTACACAAAAAATTAAGTATCAGATTCACGGTCCGCGCGTGGTCATTCTAGAACACACGCGAATATGCGAAATGAAATAGAATTTATACGGGCGAAGTTACATACACACGCGACATACAAACGCACACGCGATCGAACACGTTAACGTACAAATGCTTGAGCATTCGCGATGATACACGCGATCGCGAGTCCCTACGCCCGCACATACCTGTACCGTACAATGAATATCACATTCAGAATCACGGCCCGCTACAATTGGCCTAATGCAGTGTTTTAGTGGGCGACATTGCCTGTCTTGTCCACAAATTGTAGTATGTGATTCTGACGGGGAGCCCTTCCGAGAACCTAGCTCTACAGCTCCAGTAGTACAACTCTCGAAAAAAAAGTTTAGCGTTACTACAAAATTTATTGATACACAAGATTATTCCGATTAATCAAAAATAAGCAGATAAATTGTACCCTTTTACATTGTAAGATTACTTAATAAATTACAAAACAATCATGGATAGAATGAAATTGATTTTTGTTTAGATGTTTTTTGGAAGAATTTATCTTATCGAAAATTTACTGAAAGAAGCCCATATAAACTGAAATATACCCTGATTTTAAGGTAAAATAGTTTCGTAAAAAATGTCCTCGCATCTCACTAACTACACCGTGATTTGTGACAGCTTCTATGTTTGTTGTTGTTTCCGAGAGGAATTTGGAACTGTGGCATTTCTGGTTTCGTTCACATGTAAAGATTTATGCCGAAAGATAAGCATTTCTGAACTCAATAAATTGATAGTCATTTTCAATGTAAAATCGTATACTGAATCCAGAATCCAAAAAGTCCAAAAAATTTACCGTAGACAGTTTTCGACTTAGAGTGAAGAAGTGAATTTCATCTTTAAAATAAAATGTAAGTTTTGTAAAGCACAAATATCTACGGTTAAAGTGCATCGACATGGAATATTATTATGTTAAAGTTAGGGTAATTGCATGTATTTTTGGTTGTCCGAGCCTTCTGTTTTAATGCGACTAATAGCTCTGACCGTTTTTACGAGTTTGCTGAACTTTTTCTTATTTTTTCCTCGTTCATCTAGAAAAATGATTACTTGGTCAAAATTTTGAGCAAGATAAAGCAATCCCAAAAATTATTTTTGAGGGAAACTGAAAGCTTGCTAACATCCAATGAAAATAAACACTTGTTTGTTTGAATCAGATGAAAATTGCGAAAGTAATTCTTATTTTTTTGTAAAATAGAATTTTTTTGAGTTTTTTTGGGTCAATTTATTGAACAGTCTCGAACTTTTCTAGGGCTCATAAAATATGCAGCGCTCTTTTTCAAAACTCTGTTAAAAAAATGAAGAATTTTGAGAGATTTTGAGCTGTGGTAATATTCAACAATAACAACAATTTTAGGCTCATTGAAGTGATAAGTGAACAGTGAGAAACAAAAATATGCATAGTTAGCATACTTTCTTTTCCCGTTTATTTTCTTATGGTGTGATTTTTATACATTTTCATGCATACACTTCTAGTAAGCATTCAATGAGTGGATAGACCGAATATGTCCTATGCATAAAATTTACAGTAGAAGAAACGAGAGGCATATAGAAAAGTATGCCATCGATGCATAAATAAAATTCTGCGTGAATGATTGGGATACAATACTGCGTGTAATATTCACACGTGTTATACAGAAAATAACACTTTTATGATACAAAATTCGTTGTAAACTCAACCCTCACACATCATAAAGTCCATATCTTGAAAGTAGCTGTAGGACTATGTTTTGTGCAATGATAATACAAACTACATACGTCAAGTATTGTAAAACTAATTATTTGTAAAACTAATATTTTTTTTCTTTCCTAGAACATCTAGTTGTTCGTACAAGACTCATTTTAGTTTTAACACCTGAAATGTGAAGTTCAAAATAATTTGAAAAACTTAAAATATTTTGTAACTTACGCACGTAACACTTCTGCAATGTATTTTAATATAGAAGTTTTGTGGATCAGTGCAGTGAAATCGATACGTCGTAAAAGCCTATGTGAATCCAGTATAATTTCAAATTACAAACTTCTAGCCGTTTTATTGAAACTGTTCTACTAAAAAATTTTCGAACTTCTTGATCGGATTCAGCACACAAATCTACATCGAAAATGGAGGTGATATATTGAAGTTCAGAATTTTATTATTATTTTGTTTACTAGTGTAATAATAGGAGATCCTTGGCCTAGTTCGCGGAAGGCAAAAGTTGGCGGAGTTTCTTTTTCTTTGTTTGAATTTAGCACATGACACTGTCTCTTATTTTTTACCTCAAATTATATAAAATATGTTTTCATATATTGCATTTCATTTTGTTCTGTAAAATTAATGGATAACAGTTTTCGAACGTAATAAGCGAAATTTCTTTAAAAATTAAAACACCGCTATGTAGCCTTGGGCTCGCCTATTCCTTCGAATCAAGTAGATTAAATTTATTGATTGAAAATCGGGATCGAGTCGGGCACGGTTTTTAATTTTTTTTAATGCGGGTTCGGGTCGGGTACGGTCGGATTCGGGTTCGGATTTTTTTGTCATGCCCTGGTACGGGTCGGGTTCTGGTTTTGCATTTTTATAAAATCCGGATACGGGTCGGGTTCGGGTAAGCTTACAAAAATAATATTCGGGTCGGGTCCGGGTACGAAAAATCCCATACCCGCCTATCTCTAGTATATACAAGCAGTATTTTTCGCTTCGCTGCTTTCACCCTTCCCAGCTCACGTCACCTCCACTGCGCCAAGGAACTACTCGTGCCGACTGCAAATCAACAAAAAAATGCCAAAAACTATATACAGTTGCAGCTTTAGCAACCATCAGGTCGTTCTGTCGGTGTAACAATAAGATGCCAGCGCTCCCCGGCTGTGGTGAAATGAATCTGCCAGCATCGGTTACAGCTTCCTCGGTAAGCATTTTGGACAGTATATGTCCTGCCGAAGCAAAATATGATACTACCATCCTGAGCTATTGTTGCTACTCCCGTCTACACAAGCAGTTATGTTGGTCTCCCTGCTCCTGCCACTGCCGTGACAACATTCAGCTGGCGGTGTCAACATGTCCACGAACAGTTTTCCCACGATCGAAATGGCTGAAAGGGACAAAACTCGATGCCCTGAATACCTTTATCCGGTCCGCCGAACTAGATGTTATCCTCCTGCATAATTACACAAATTGAAAACTTTACTTGTATGTCAGTTCTCAGTTGACAGATAAATGGTAAACAAACAGCCTCCTGTCAAGGACGACGTCTCTGTGCAGCCAGCATCACTGCCATGAAAGGCAAAACATTGATTTTGAACCGAATAATTAGAAGCTGTATTTAGTTACAAAATGTCGATTTTCTGAATGATATGATATTAAATCATCCCACAAGATGCAAAACGTCGTGTGGAATGCTTGAATATAGAGCGTAGTGCCGAACATAATTCTTTGTTTGGGGCTTTATAGCTATAACGCCCCATATATGTCGGTCGCTGTCAAACTCCATATGATGGTATAGGGTTGCCAGAGGGCTGTAAACAAACGATAGATATGGCGAGTCCCGCGAGTCCTTATCCAGAGAGAATTTGCGTCTTTAATGTGTATTAAAGACCCTGAATTAATGTATAAAGACTCGAGGGATTGCCCTTCCTATGATCATTCTCAGGGATAGACCGTTCCAACATCAAATTATGGTCTTGTCAAATTTTAGTCTTTGCAAACTGCAAATGACGTGAAAACCAAAGATGGTACCAGATAAGGTATAGGCATACGTAAAGCGAGAGTTTTGGATTTACGATTGGCAAGATCGACATTGCGTAAATACTGATTCATTTCCCAAAAAAGAGGTAAATAAAAACGAAATTAATTAAAACGTTTTGAATATAGAAACTAGTGCTTTCAGCCTCTCAAAGCGTTTGCCACCAAAAATATTATTGTACACACATGCATACACCTTATGCAGATTATCTTGAATCTGTTTTGCATTTGTCAAATCTGCCACTCTTCTTATTCTTATCCGGACACGCCCTTTTTCCCTTTGGGGCAGACCCTCGTAAAGACTCGCCATCTTATCCCTACCAAATAAAATGGTTTGGCAACATTATTTTCTGCAAACTAGTACCACTGTTACAGCGTAAAGTTGTCTTGTATACTACAGTTACCGCAGAGTTGCAACGTCGATAATTTTTTAAACATGAAGTGCTGTGTGAAGTTTTGTACCAATAAAACTACCGCCGGTTTTAAAAATATTGGTTCTTTCGCTTCCCGGTAAACTACCCGGATAGAATTTTACAATAGCATTTACCCTACAAACAATCAAAACAATAAATATTATAGTTATTACTGTTTCAACATTGTTCGATGCCAAGTTCTCACAGTAGATTTACAATAAAATTTCATGTAACAATAAATTTCACTGTTCAGCAAAAAACTGATACAGTGTATTCACATTAAATTTTACTGTTTTCGATAAAAAAATGTATGGAGAAAAAATGATTTTTTTAATGTTAAGATACATAACCACCACCCTTTTTCACTGCAAAAGTCTATTTTACATTGAAATTTACTATAAAAACGTCAAAGTTTATTGGTTTTGTATTGTAGCATAACACTAAAACTTACTGGAAATTATTGTTAAATTACTGTACTGTCACAGTGAAAATCATGGTTTTGTTACTGTACATTTCTATTCGGGTACGACCTTCGTGCGGAATGGGTCCTGTTCTGTGGTTTACCAGAAAATTACAACATTGCAGATAGCTGCAATGGTTGAAGCAACTTTTAGTAGGCGCTGTAATGATATAAGTTACATGTTTTACCTTGCCTTAGAGATTCGATTTAGAAATTTATTTAAAATTAGTTTAAATCACTATCGCAATACTGTCCAAAATTCATTCATCAGATTGCAACATTTGACAAGTCTTCTGATCGATTGGAATGACAATGACAGATAAATGGTAAAAAAACGATTGACGTGTCGAGTCTACAACCAGAGGGACTCAGCGTCGTTAATGTGTATGTAAACAAACGAAACCCATTGCATGAAAAAATAGTGACTGTGTTATGCGGTTTATACGCGAATGGTATCCGGGGCTCAGTTGTGTTCATAAATGATACTAAAAACAAAATCAACATCACTGCCGAGCAATATCAAAACATTAGGTTCTTTACTGACACAGTTAACCCACTTTTCTTGACAGTTCGCTTGTACTGTTTACATGGACTTTGAAAAATTTATGGACGACTAGATTCGCTCAAAGCAAATTGTACAGAATTTTTCTAAGTTCATGTAAACAGTACAAGCGAACTGTCAAAAATGAACACTCAGTTAATTTGTGACGTCACCGTAAAGTATTCAATTGTCTAGAGCTGGTCGCTTTCAAGTGTTGCTCCACAAGGTTTGGAAGACTTGTGCACTTCCCACCAACCTGGACTCCGCACTTTCAAAATGCGAGTGATCAAACTGCTACTGAGATCTGTCAAAACACATGTAATTCGGGCCCATATTATTGGCTCGAATCAAAACTCGTCGAAATGTCAATTGACGATAGGTTCATCCGAAGTGTTCATTTGTGTTTACATTTTGCTAGCGTTGCCAATTTTATTTTATGTCCACCACCCAATGTGGCTACGCCACATCGCTTTTGCGCGTGCTGTAAACTAGGGATAGCCCCTATGTTTGAGTAAGCCGGGCAAACGAGTGGGTCACAGGTTCGCTTGCTTCCGACGGCGGGTCGGTGGCCACCTCGCCCGGCGGAGCCTCAGCGGCTTTGCGCCGCTTCGGTTCCTAGGCCTCGGTTATGCAGCTAAGCCGCATCGAAATGGTACCCCTTAAACATTCTAACTAGAACCGGTTGTGTCACCGGAGCCGGAATACGACTTAGAACCAGCCAGCATTCCGGCTGGGCTTAACTGGGAAGTTTAGTAAAATTTAATCTGGAAATAAAAATTTTCTGGCAACGCTCCAACACCCCGTTGAATTCTAACGATTTTACCACCTGGGCGCCATGTTGACGATATGAAATGAACTTTGTTTACTTTCGATAAGTTTTGATTCGAGCCAACAACATCCAGCCAGTCGAACTAACCAGTCTATGAGAAGAATTTAATAGAAGAATAGTAAGTGCGCAGTGCGGTTAGAATCCAGTTTTTGGTGCCACAAGCAATATAACGAGCACGTGTCTCTATAGTAACGGTTTTATTTAGTTTGAACAAAACACAGTTTGTTTTCGGTTGAATATGGTTGGAAGAGTGGAACAATTGGTTGATCTTAACGATTTTCAACTTTTCCGAATGGAAAATTGCTCATTGATCCAACCGAATGGTACTGTGTACATTCAATACAGCGCAGGTTAGCATTAAAATCTATAAAATCTTTTAAAATGTGAATTAATAGTGTAATATTGTTCTTCATTATTTTAGGTTTGCCAATGTATAAGTACAGGTAGATACTGTGAAGAACCACTTTTACCATACAGAGATTCCTGGTGCCTTCGATATATTATTATGTGGACTCTCTGGAACAAACGATGCATTCGCTAGTGAACAGAATTCCGGAGACCAGGCTGTCAAGATAGGCATTGCATGGACTGAATTTCAGGCTAAATATATATGCTTACGTCGTATAAGGAGTATATGGAGGTCGTAGGGGCTATATAAAATGTAAGAGGAAAAAGATATCTGGGAAACTATCACGGTGAAGATGGGGTTAAGTTTTTCAGATCGCATGTCAAGAACCGGTACCAATATGCAATCAAACGCAACGAAAATGTATAAAAGCACAACTCTACCAGGAGCAATACACGCCAAACGTTCGAATACGAGCAAGAGGTCGGAATGATCACTGTTCTGGGTGATTCGCTCTAGTCGGAGGTAATTATGCACGACAACGAAGAGAAAGACATCTGCGATAAGCAACATAGATGACCTCCTAGCTGGAACGGATGAAGGCTTTGCATGAGCTCACCAAAGTATTACACAAAATATTCCAAAAATAAACTGAAGAATTAAATAAGAAAAAAACTGTCTTCAACGACAGAATTTGATATTATTTGTTTGAATGTAGTGGTGCAACCCGTAAAATGTTTCAGAGCGAATCCTCGGCTGCTGGAGTCAGATCCAGGGCAACCTTGCTGCAACGAACATTTTAACAAATGTCCGAACAACTTTCGGGCTGCTTCAGAGACACTATCGATATGAAACAAAAACAGTTTTGGTTAATAGTTACTGGGTAATCGGTCATTGCTACAAAGGTTGACTCGAAGGGAAGGCCATATCGACTGTTGGAATACATACATAATTTTCACAAAAGTACACAACAGTCCCATATTATTTTGTGCATGTACCAACACTTCACGAAATATGTGATATTTGCAATCAAAACGCCCGACCATCGATCTAAATTTTCCTTTCGTTTATTTATTCGCTTTCAATAGTAGAAAAAATAAAAATCGACATCAAAATAAATACATAAAATACAAGTTTGGCTTACATTCCGTTACAGTGACAATCCGTGCTCACCACTATCACCGGGGCTGGTCCTTGGTAGTGAGCATTACAGATTCGCTCTTCTATCGCATGTTTCGCTCAATACTTCCCCTACGCTACGCGGATAGTGAATGTTTTGTTTTGTATGTCTGTATGTGTATGTTTGTGTTTGTAAGTGTTTTGATGAATTTTCATAATTACCGACACTTGCTAATTGTGCAAAATTATGGCGTGTGTTCTGTGAATGCTCGCACGTCCCATTCACGTAGCTTAGAAGGTTTTGGGTTGAGCTCTAGCGTGCGACTTAAATGGCTAATGAAACAACTCAATATTATTGTTCTTGAGAGTAACAACGAAAAATGTTTCCTCTTTTTCAAATTCAAATTGAGTACACAGTGGAGAGAAAAAAAATGTAGACAAAAATAATCTAGTTTCACTATTCTACTTGTTTAAAAACGATGGCACCCTTTTTGCTTGAGTAATATGTCTCTCCGCTTTCGTTTTAGTCTGTTTAAAACACGATAACTGTTCGCTTGTTCAATCTGCTATCTCCCTCTCTTTTTCCCTTTCTGTCTCATTTAATTGAAGAGCTTTCCAGCTATTCCTAAAAATAATTACAAATCTTACAAAATAGGTGAAATATTTTGAATGTCTAACGGTTCAGTTTATTTTTGTATTTTTTATTACTGTGTCGTTTTTCTTTATTATTTATCATAACCTTAAAAATTACTACGCTTACACCGGAAGAGGTTGTCTTGCTTATGTTTTTGTGTCGTTTACCTTCTAAATTCATCTTCATTTTAGTTTGTTTCATCTAATTCAGTGAGTTTTAATTTTAACGTAAATTTTGTTGGTTGTAGTGTAATTTTTATGTTTTGTTTTAATTGTTCAGACTATTTCTTGGTATTGATTTTTTTGTCTTGTTCGTGCCTCTAAACGATCCACTTTCTCTAATTATCAAATATTCAAACATTACAATTTCTATTTTACATATTGCGCTCGTCGCAGCATCTAGACTACAGTTCAAGCTCGGTCCGATAGATGGCAGCGTTAGTAAAAAAACAACCATTAATCCGTCGTCAGTTTAGAATGCTGGGAACTCGATTCGCTTGGAATGTTTGAACAAAGATGAACACGAAACGGAACGAAACCCGGGTGGTGGCAAAACGGGAATGTCTGAATAGCACTATGCTTGAAGCCAAGGGACAAAGAAGGGCACAGGTTAGAAACTACTAAGCACTGCCATCTAGCGGAAAACGAGCTCGACACTCTCATCACACGAAAAAGGTATCTACACAGGCGGTTTCGGGTTAAAAATAGGGTCCCTGATAAAATACTGACGATACTCGCTCACAAACCCGTCGTTCGACCGCCTACTCCGGCGCGTTTGGGAGTTCACTCAGACACACACACATGCACGCTGGCAACCGTTAAAAATCTACACTCACAACCAACGTAAAATAATAACCGAAGATGTAGTTGAGACGTGTTGAGAAAAATCACCAATTTTACCGTGTTCCCCGCTGTCTTTGATTAAATTGACCCCAAAGTATGTGTCTGTGTGTATGTTAGTGTGTATGTGTTCGGTAAGAACAACCGTATCACTACGATTTCATGCAGTTTTTAGTATAGTTTTCCGTTTAACTCTAACCTTTTCAGTTCTATACAAAAATGTGCCTTTAGCTTTTGTTTGTTACTAGTTTACACGACATTTTTTATTCGAGTCCTAAAATTCTCTCTTGTTTCTTTTATCGCTTATACCTAATAATCATAACGAGTTTTATTTTGAGCTTTTCTCCGCAGTTATCTTAATTTTTGTCTGAGTCATTCTTGTTTTAGGTTTATTTTTTAAATGTAAACTTCAACGAGTTTTCAACTATAGAATAAGTTTTTGAATGGGTTTGTGTGAGTGTGTGCTGGTCTGGCTGTCACACGGTTCGCCTCTTTATCTACATCTACATCAACAAACACCGCTCATTATTATGTTCCATCAGTGAACAGTGAGTGAGTCTCGCTACGTACGTTTAAAGTGATGTTTTGAATATTACTTTTTGTTGTTGCTTTATTCTTAGAAAGTTTGGTATAAAAACACTCGTCTGTCTCGGGGGGTGTATACAGACTGTGCGGTTCGAGCTTTCTTTTCTTCGACCGTTGTTCTTCCGGTGCCCTCATTCGGTGACACAGAGTACGAGTTTTGTCGTTGGTTTTGTTAAAACTAGATAACTACAATCTAAGGATAATTATACTGTTTCCGAGTTCTATATGTACACTATGCCGGGAAAGGGCAGCCCTTTTCGTACAAATTAGATAAAAAACTGACAGGTCGTGTATGGCATAAATGAAATAGGGGACGTTTCTATTGCGTTGTTAAATTTCTCATTTTTAATCGATTTAATAAATCAAAAGCATTGAATGACTACTGAGTGGTATACAATTTCCAGGAACAACGCTTTTGTTTTTCGCTGGTTAGAATCGAACCCAGCGCGAGTACTTTTTGTATGCAGCAATCAAAGTAGGCCAAAGTTCAAGCAGTTATCTACGAATTATGTAATTAGGTACTTTACTGACACAGTTAACCTCACTTTTCTTGACAGTTCGCTTGTACTGTTTACATGGACTTAGAAAAATTGGTGGACGACTAGATTCGCTCGAAACAAATCGTACGGAATTTTTCTAAGTCCATGTAAACAGTACAAGCGAACTGTCAAAAATGAACACTCAGTTCATTTGTGACGTCAGCGTAAAGTATTCAATAGACTTATATTCAGCGGATCTATATTATAGCCTCCCAGAAAGTTGGTCATCAGTTGTTTGTGCAACTCTGCCCGAGATCGTCTGAGAATTTTCACGGTTTACAATTTAACTAAAATTAAGGCAGTTTGATAGAACGAACATAAGCTCACTTGCACGTTGGCTCCCACGGGTCTAAAAATGGTAGTAACTTGGTAAGAAGTGAGGTCAACATGCAAACGGAAAATCCAAGCAAAGTTCAGGTGAAGATATGTGGAAGCCAGGAACGCACACTTGTTGCTAGGCACCGACCCGACACGCTTGTTTACATTGAGAAAAAAAATGGAATTCGAAGTGAAAATTCAAATGCACAAATGAGCGTTTTCGGACATTTTCCTTCGGTCATCTGCACTTTGGTAGAAAATTTGAAGTTTAGTTAGTAAACGATTAAAGTTTCGCGGATTTTGTTCAGTGGTGTGTGATTAAAGAGCACTTCAAAGTGTTCTGAAAATGAGAAGAACAAAAATAAGTTTCGAAAGGAAACCCCAAGTGAAGAGTGTCGTGTCCGGATGTCACAAAACCACAACTTCCTCACTCAAAGTCAATCACACAACTGACGAACTTTTTTCCATTCGTTTAATTCTATCCGTCGCTCCTGTATATTCTCTTTACGCATTCTCGCGCCTTCAACTTCATATATGTTTTTCTCTCTCCTCTCTCAATCCCTACATCCTTCACTACCTCTACTCTCTCTTTGAATATATTAACCAAAACTGCAAGTTTGGCTCAATGAATTAGATCAAACCGAGAACTACTTATCGTAGATTTAAAAAAAAAACAACGTGCTGAACGTTCCTGAACACGTGCCGATATAACCAAGCATAAATTTCGATACGGAGAGATGACAAGACGGCAGACACCGAATACAATTTGCAATTTTCTTGCTCCCGAAAACACGACGCGCGTTTGATAGTGAACCTGTGTCGAAACCCATTTTCGGTTACTAATACAGTCAAATATGACGTTCTCCAACCACTTTTAAATACAGCACGACAATATATAATTCATACTCTCATCTCATGTGCGCACCATGTGAAAACGAACATACACGGATGCACATCGAATAAAATGCAAAATGCTAGGTGCTCATATCATGTGTGCTCAATAAACGAATCCATACCAACTATCCATTACCGTACGAAAAAGCTATAACGATTTCAGCTAGAACTTTCTTCGTTTCCAAAAAACTACTGGTTTGTGTAGGTGAATCGATGCACCCATGCTAGCACCACTGGTAACCAGCGCGAGGATATATATATATTCTAGCTTTGCCTACACACCACATGTGTGAAAACAACGTACCGCAATACAACCAAGCGAAGCGGTGCCGAAACTTTAGTTCTGGCGAACGGAGAAGGCGCTAGGTACATGGTGAGTTCATATTTTCTCGGTTTTTTTCGCACACGTGTGTTATAGAAACGAGCCATGGTAATGACCATAAGATGTCCTTGCACGAGTTAGCACACTCACACTACCTAAGCAAATGAGAATTCCGCACTCTCATTAACCCTATATACCAACGACCATGCTTCTTTTCGATACGAAAAGGTGACAGCAAATTTAGTAGAAATTTCCTAGCACCGAAAACACGCGCATACAAGCGATCCGGTACGAAGTTCAAGCAATCATCCATGCAGAACGAAAATGCGGTTGCGTGTTTCCACTTTTTTTGCTTCGTTTGTATAGCATGTATCCATATGGCAAATAAATGGTCCATGACAATGTACTCCCGCGATATGAAGAGGCAACTATAAGATTAAATTTTGATCTTGCATATTCATCGCTCTCCGAAGTATGACCCATGACACATGCGCGAACTGGTACCGAAGAGCAAGAGCGCACCCGCGCAAAACGAAAAGGTAATAGCGAGTATAATTTTTCTTACCTTAACTATGCGAATTATATCGCGCAAATTCCTCTCTAAAACACAGCACCGCGTACGCTCAATACACGAACCGGTGCAATGACGAAACCCAAGACCTCTTACAAAAAGAAATACCATTAAAACATATTAGAGTAACGTGCCGTCATGAAAATGCCACCCTATTAGAGATTATCACTAATTCATTAGTTACTCGGCCTACAATCGATGGAATGCATACAATTTGGCATCAATAGCTTTGCTTCGTTGTTAAAAACCAAGAAAATAACACAGTCGCCCTGAAAATGGCGAAATGCTCGCGTTTGAGCGCAACGAAAACTCGAATCAAGTGCCCTACGCTGCTCTAACCAACGGCTTCAAATGGGTAGGATAATAGAAACATGACGAAAATAGGCTCATTACCCTATATGTAGCAACATGTATCTGTGTCCACACACCACAGATCTGGCAAAACGAAAGGACCGCGATTTTATGATTTCTGGCTTTATCCGCAACCCGCATGTATGAACAATCGGAATCAAGTGCACGACCAGTAGGTATCTGCTACGCCGCCATGTTTTGCAATCTAAGATCTAAAAAGTTGTATGAAGATCAATTTACAATCGAAGGAATTGATTCCATACGACACGGCTATTCGATGTTCAAATTCGTTTTATTATCGCTATATCATGGAAGAAAGTGTTTCTCATCCATCAACATGACGAAAACATCACTTTTCTACCATTTATTGTTTACTATTTTAGCTCGATGACAAACATCCAAAGATCGAGTCATGCCGCATCGTTTCTATCTAGTGCGAACCGAGCTTGCAGAGAAATGAGCAGAACAATTAGAACTGTCATGGGGGCCCATAATTTGTGTGCCCGCAGAGATGTTGGCTCATATCAGTTGAATACATTCGGGATATGGGTGCCATATACGTGAAGGCCAGACACTCTCGAAAGAGAAATCACCCCCTTTTTTGCTATAGAAATACGACCCACAGGTCCAAATGCAGTCTCTCTGTTGTAAATTTTCTCTTCTCTCTTCTGCATATGAGAAAGACGAACCCATGCCAAGCCATTCATTTTTACTCTGTTCACACACGCAATACTTGCTTTCATTCTGGAAACTCACGAGAGGCAAAGAGGCAAGTTCAGACTCGGTATATTTCCATTCGCTTCGGAAACACATACCATGTGTACAAACGGGTACCAGTAACGAAACCCACACTCTAGCAAAACGAAAAGGTGAGTTAATACCTTCTCGTTCTGTCCGCAGTTATGTATAGATCTAACCGATCTAACTCCCACGAACGATCGAGCACTCAATGTAACGTAGAGGCAACAGTAAATTCACTCATTTTTTTTTATTGCTACGACAATACATATACAATGCAAACGGGTACAATAGAAAGAAAACCAAAGGCCATACATTCTCGCTCTGTCCGTGTGTGCAGAAAAGTAACCATGCCAACGATCAAGAACTCTAGAGATACGGTGGACATCATGCTCAGATTGTTTTTTTTCACACGCTTCGGAAACGTTACCACGTATGTATACGATTAAGAAAAAACGAAACTAACAGACTCGCGTTATGAAAATGCGATAATGTTCTCATATTTTCTTACTGTATCCAGACAGTGTGTGGTATACACTGCGCATGAGAAAAATCAACAATCCGCGAACTTTAAATTCTACAAATTTATAGTTTCCCTCTCTGGGGCAGTACATATGAAAAATCCGTTCAGGGAAACATATTTTGATTACCCTCTCGGATGAATTATTCTTGGAAATACCCACTCGGGGGAATTATTCTTATGACAACCCTCTCGGGGGCAATACTTACAATGCCCTCACAGGGGTTTATACTTGGTGTACCCTCTCGGGGGAATTACTTTTACAAATACCCACTCGGGGGAATTATTCTTATCGAAACCCTCTCGGGGGAATTACTTTTACAAATACCCACTCGGGGGAATTATTCTTATCAAAACCCTCTCGGGGGCAATACTTGCATAGCCCTCACAAGGGTTTAAACTTGATATACCCTCTCGGGGGAATTATTCGTTTTTTTTATACTCACTTATTTACCGGACTGCGCCATTGTCGTGTCCGGATGTCACAAAACCACAACTTCCTCACTCAAAGTCAATCACACAACTGACGAACTTTTTTCCATTCGTTTAATTCTATCCGTCGCTCCTGTATATTCTCTTTACGCATTCTCGCGCCTTCAACTTCATATATGTTTTTCTCTCTCCTCTCTCAATCCCTACAAAGAGGCGTGGTATTTTCACACAAAATAAGAGCTACAGATGGAATTCCGTCAAAAACTCGGGTTGATTGTATAGGAAACTGTTCTAGCTTCCTCAAGTAGCAGTTTCGTGGTACACGTACGTATTTTTATATTTGCTCATGTCAGATACATGGTTAAGCAGGGGAGAGGGGTATGTGCGGCGTAGGAGCTATGTTGTGGCCCGCATGTATAATGTCCTTAAATCGAGATGTCGGTTCTCATGGTAAAGAGGTACAAGTTTGTCTCTGCCGTGAGACATGTTGGTAGACTTGACGGTTCGTAGTAACTCTCAGAGCCGTAGCGTTCGGTTGGCCAGGATGGCCCCCGCCAAGGGCGCGAAGCTTAAGGGGGCCCTAAAATCTTGTCTGCTTTATAAAATAAGTGAGGATGGCAGTATCATTCCCAGGTACACACAAAATTATTGTTTCGACAGTCGAACTGAAAAGAAAAGCTAAAGCAGACATCAAAAGGCGCAGAACTGAAAATCTACCAAACAACAAACATATGTTGCCGGCGTCGGCGGTAAAACATGATGATGAGTTATGTTCTACCATAGACCATGCGGTAGACTTGGGTGCAACGCCCAACTCCTACTCTGCATAAGGCAAAGAATTCTTCACATTTCCTTTCGATCATGCCCATATGAGCCTGCCTAGTTCTAGTTTTCCGTTCTAAGTTTATAACTGATTCGCTCTAGAATACCTATCCGTCTTTCAATTTCATTGCTTTCGTTTCTCTTAGTCTCAAATTTGCCGAAAATAGCCAACAAAATCGATACAGCAGAACCTTGCGGCAATTAAAACATAGTAACAACAAACATATGACTTCAAATTTCAACCAAAATAGCGAAAATAATTGCAAACTTTTTTCGCTCGTTTTCTCAGTTTCATAGGAACAAGGGGAACGGAAATGTGATCATGAGCAGTACAACAGGCCGCTTTTATAAAGCAGTAGCAAATATCGTAGAGTAAGCTAGATTAATTATCATCGAGATGATAAACCCATGTCTCCTCGATGCCAGGAGGAGTTCCGCAATATCACAAAGTTGCCGGTTCCCAACCTAGGTCCACCCAATCCTGCATTAATTTGAATCACTGGTTGCAATATCACATAAGGTTTGTGGTGTTCCTGGAAGCGTTGTTCTTCTGAATTGTGAATCTTCTGAATTGTATGGATTTGTGGCAGAGTTTTTTCTTGCTGCTATATTTAGCGACCTTTCAAGAGAGAAAAAAGTTATTCTTACAAAAACCTATTTGCTTGTAATTAGTGGAATACTGCATGCATGACGCGCGGCACAAACAACCGACCATGTAGATGATCCTCGTCGAAGAATATGCAAAAGCAGTCTCCCATAGGGTCACTCGACATTAGTTTGAAGGGACACCCCATTTTGTCCCGTCCAGTGCAATCGTCACGCAAAATCTTCGCTCACTGGAGCAAGAGGCCATTGAAACAGACAATCCCGTTCTTCAGTAGATCCACGCATGCCAAGTTCGAATCGATAATTACACCGTCGATCTCAACTTTGTGAGCGGACATGTAAACGCATTAGCTCTTCATGAAAGTCTTGTCGCCAGTAACGTCATTTGTTTGCTTTAGACAAAATATCACAATTCTGAACTTATCTGGACGAACTTTCGAGATATCTGATACAGCTGAATATTTATACGGCTTGTTGAATATTAGACTACTTCGGGGACTATCTTTGATGTGAAAGAAGATCCGATACAGACAAATCCAGTTCAACGTGTTTGATTTTAAATGGAAGCTCGGAGTCTTTGGCGACGAATCCTGTTCGACATACGTTTTAGGATCATTTGAGTCAATTCAGGAGAGTTTATTCATGCAGCCAGATGCAAAGCGACAACTGAAGAATAAGAAAGAAGAGACTGAAATCATGGGGGGTTTTAATTTGAAAGACAAGTCTGAATTTGATAGTAAAGGACTAAAATGGCCATCTATCTTCACACGATATATGGCTGGATGCAAACTATTTTATTAGTTACTGGAGCAAAGAATATGTGAAAAACTTAATCAGCAATAGATCATAAAAGCATCTTTGTCTCATTTGCTTGTGCAAAAAGATGGATGGATTCTTTCTGGAATATAACCGGAATGCCGTGACTGCCCTTGGACTGGTAATTCAAATCTATTGATATGCACCGTAATCAAAAATTCACCAATCAATTCAAAGTTGTCTCCTCAGTATACTTGATACACGGTAGAGTGCCACTATTTATGGTCTTCCTGAAATTTCAAATCGGACACGCCTCGAAAGTATTGGACCTCGACAAAAGTCACCATGCAATGTCAGCGTTAAGATATAGTGTAATGTTGAAAAAATGTCTTCGTGGTGCAAGAAAAATTCTTGAATTGAGATGGGACTTGAGTTTGAGAATGCAGTTTTTATTTTTTTTTTGCATGCCAAATGTTTTAAAAATCAATGAAATGTCAAAATCTGGTGTCAATTCGAAACAAAAATTATTTTTTTTCGTTTTTATTTGAAGATCTCAGTTTAAACATTAAAAGCACCAGAGAGGAAACTTTAACAAAACTATTGTTTATGAGAAGATACAAGATCCCTTGTTTCATGCATTTCTAAGACATCTGGCATGGAAAATATATTAAAAGCAGCCTTTTCAAACCCCACTATTAACTCAAATCCAGAATTTTCCAAGTTCCATAAAAGCTCTCTTATAAAAAATCAGGGTGGACGTAGATCTCGACGTTTCATTACATCTTAAGCATCAAAAATGCGAATTCAGTTTTTGAATATTCTGTAGGTCCTTTTGTATTTTTCATGGGTGAAAATTTTTGCACTTTCGCCGTTTCGCACAACCCCTTAATCGTGTTCGATTGAGCTAAACTTTTGCAAAGAGACTTTCGTCGAGGTGCTAATGCTATTGAGGTGCGTCTGGTTATTAAATGCGATGATCACCTGTTTTCCATACATGCCATGGCACCCTAATATACAGTCTTCTAAATAGATGCTCCCTCCGTCGCCTTCAAACACCTAGCGTCAACTGATTTCATGAATATACAGTAAAATATTTGTGGCTGGAATTTACAAGAAATGAACGACAGTCAAACAAGAAACAAGTAGGGAGTAGGTGCGCCATTTCCATGTACACAAATTATTATTTGAATGTCGAACTGAAAAAGAAAGCCAAAGTATACACCAAAGGGACGCACAGCTGAGAATTTGATATGACCACGCTACGACTAAGGTCGAGTCCTGCCAGTAGAAGAAAACGATTTGTTCGTAGGATTTTAAGCTTGTTCGCTAGGGTTCCTAGTACGGATCCTTTTTCGTATGAACCGGTTTCCCGGTACTGTATCCCTCAGTACCGATAAAATACAGGAACTGGAATGTTTTTGCCAAAAAAAACAAATACCAGAGCAACATAACATGTTGAAAAATATCCTTTTATTGGTGAGCTTTTATATGTTTCAGCCTACCTTCTTATCTCGTCCAGAGCAGAAACAAAAATACTCTGTGATTTGTGCTGCTTTGTTGCTTATTCACTGCACAAATAGTACAATATCGTTCCTCTGGCTGAGAAGTGATATTAGGAAACAACACATGAGTGAAACGTGCTTCTACTACGAGAATTTCCATTGCGACTGACTTTGAACAAATTCTTATTAGACCAAATGTGTGCTTGGTAGAATAGTTCCTAAACCGGCGATAAACCTCACAAAGGAGTTACACCGTGGACGTAATGAAGTACTGCCAACGTTCATAGAAATTTAACCGAGGTTGGAAGCGTCATTGTGAAGAATTTCATGTAACACAACATTGAATTTGAGCAAAAATTCCCGTGTATATGGATGATGGTAAAATCAAGGTACATCGATTTACACCACGCACCAACTTGGAATTTCTAAAAAAAATCATCGAATGAAGGAGAATTGAAATCTATTCGTCAAAGCTACTTTTTCCCATGTATTTCCCACAGTTCATGTTGTGAGAATTCAGATGACGAAACATATTTCCTCATAGCTGGCTTTGGATGCAAATCACATATATTCAAACAACGCTGATCGGATCCCTACGTGCTCTATTCGGATTGAGGTTAGGTACTAAGTCGGTGCTCCTGCTTTTATAGATTAATATTTAACAGCAGAATGTATACAGGCGTGACTTAGATCTGAATCTTCGGCACATAGCGAATAAACGCTTATAAGACATTCAAAAAAAAACAAATCAATTTTTATTTTATTCATGCTAGTTCACAATACATTAACGAAAGATCGTTGTATTTATTTATTCGTTCTCAATTTCTTCACGCCGGTACCAGTGGCTTCAAACGGCGAAACAAGAAAACGAGGATTACATCACATACTCCTGTAAAGTGAACACAGCTTGTATCCATTTCAAGCTGCAAGAACTGTAGGAAGATCAGTTTAAATGTTTAATCTTTGTGTGCGGCCTGATATCGCCGAAGGATGCGGATATACGAATTGTTCTTGTATCGCGTCAAAATCAAGTTCAAAGTGTTCATGGAAAGCAACAGCTACACACCAAAAATTGATTGTCAGCCATTTGAAGTACGTTCAGCGCTATGTGGAGACAGCGATATACATCTACCGGTTGAACTGCAGCTGGACTCTAGCTCAGATATAACCATTATATCAATGCAAAACTGGATCAACATCGGGGTCCCAAAGACAACTCCACTGGATAGTCAAGTGCGGGCAGCTTCAGGGGACAGATTGATTACTGCTATATTTTGTTGTGCTGACCTTGAATGTTTTAGGCTCCGATCTGATGGCTCAGTTTGGGTTCTGAGACGTATCATTTTTAGCCAACAACCAGATCAGCAGATAATAGATTTTGAAAACAATGTTCCCCGAAGTGTAAGCCAACCTTATGGGTCTGTGCACTACAACACAAGTGCGACTTACTCTCAAGTCGGACGCTCGGCCAGCGACCATTTTCATACAATATGGAAGCGTTTGTCAAAGACAAACTGAAGTGACTGAAAGATTTGGGCATCCTGTCACCTATGTGGATGGTGCAGACCCCATCGTGGTGGTCCTCAAGTCAGATCGCTCCGTTCGTATTTGCGCATATTTCTCCACTGGATTGTACAGTGCGCTCGAATCAAACAGCTACCCATTTCCACTCCTAGAAGACCTTTTTCAACGGATGGCAAAATGCACGATGTTTAGCCCCATCGATCTGTCCAACGCATATCTTCAAGTCGAGGTCGACGAGGAAAGTTTGAAGCTTATCACGATCAACACCCACAAGTGGTTCTATCGTTTCAACCGGGATTCCCCTGGGGCCAAGAGCACTCCCGACGCTTTTTAGCAAATCATGGATGCCATGCTGAGTGGACTAACATGTACATCTCCGTATCTCGACGACATGCAGATCGGTGGTTGCACGGCACAAGCCGAATCTGTATCATGTTCTGCCTAGACCAATAGTACGGATTTACGGTAAAGTTTGAGAAGTGTCGTTTTTATGCGCAAGGTGTAGCACCTGGATCAGCTTCATGATACGGACATTATCAGCCCTGACCTAGACAAGGTCGAGGTTATCGTCAATATGCCTCCGTATCATGTTGTTCCCGCGTTGTACACCGGTTTTCCAGACGCATCAGAGAAAGCAATCTACCATGCCGGAAGTTTTGATGACGGACAACGGCCCGCAGCTCACCAGTGATACCTTCGAAGAGTTTTGCGAGGCTAATGAGATCATGCATCTCAAAATAGTACAATTCCACCTCCAAAGCAAAGTACAGGCGGAACGCTTGTTGACAAAGGGACTGTCAAAAAAATTCAAGCAGGAGGAGAAGATTTTGACGACCTGCTGAAATCCTTCTTGGTCGACAGATACGAACGTCCTTGAAATGACTTCGTTACTTCGAAAGAGAAGAGCTTTGACGTGATAAACAAAGTGTATGCTCAAGTGCACCAAGACAACAACTGGTGCTGGATCCTGGAACGTGTTGGACCAGTAGAGTATAATGAGTGGCTTCCGGAACGACAACGAATAATCCGCTCACACAACAATCAGCTGCGGAAACGTTGATGCTGCTACCACTGTAACAGCGCCACCATCAGCTGAGCCGGAAAGATTGAACGAATTACAGTGAAAGTTCTTCGAGCCGGTGATTCAGCAACGACATTGTGCTCGAGCTCTTGCTACCGGACCTGATCATGATGAAGCGCTTCAACGTCGTCCTTCGAGATAACGATTTGTACTGATCTGCCACAAGCCGTGCCAGGAGAGGTGTTGAACTACCACCCTATTCTTCGGACACCCACGCCTATCAACCGATAGCTGTAAACCGACCGCTGTCATCCAACCGTATGTGATCGATGCCACCTGCCAACGAAGACGTCAGACATCCACAGCCGGCTGAACACGAGACGTGTACTTTAATTTAGTTGTAATTAATAGTGTTTGTTGCGATATCGTCTCGTTTACTTCCACTTCGTAACAAATATGGCTGATCGGCGTTTCATCTGAAAATAACAGTCCCTTGGCATCCAACAAACGAATAGACCGCAAACCTACAACAAGAACTACGGGTTTTTTTTTATTCTCGTCCGTCGGCCTTTGTACACACTGAGTTCAAATCAGCGACGCCAGGGAGGTGACTCCACCATCTGAACCATTGATATCGGCCCATCAACCCATGGACCGGGCCAAAGGCATTATTTTCATACCGAAGGAAGATGTGACCACAGATTTTTCACCTAAGAACCCAGACCCACTGGGACGAGTGACGGTCAAGCTTACCACTCAACAATCGGCGCCGTCAGCTAAGGGGGTTACGAAGTGTACACCAGACGAACTTCGTTATTGAAAAACCTCATCGACTGCAGACAATATTGGCTTATGTAAAACATAGTTTATTCATTTCAGAACTCAAGCAAGAAACGTGGGGATTCGCCAAAAAAGAGAACGGTTCAACGTGAACGGGACAGATTGGAGTTCCGCTTTAGGGTTGTCACCCCTCCGGGTGTAACCCGGAGACTCCGGTTTTTGGAGACGACCTTCGGGCCTCCGGGTATAACACCGATTTCGCCGGGTCTAGTGAGACGACAAATAATTTTAACTTTATTTGTTTCAAACGAGTTCTTCCGGTGTTAGTATTGACTGCTTCTGCAACAGTCCTCAACTCTTGACCCTTTGTTGGAACTTCCCTAGCGACTGTGATAACAAATAACCAATTTGTTGCGCCCGCAAAAAAAATCCGGAAGACACCGCAATGTGTCCTAGGCGATTCAGCTTTCTTGCCAACTTCACTCTACTTCTCGAGTTAGCTGTGGCAGAGGTTAATCCTTGTTCGGCTTATCCTCCACAGCGAGAGTGGCTAGCGCTTTCGGTTTTTTTTGTTAGTCAGGGAAGTGAAATGCTCTAAGACCAGCATATTAGGCGGCAACAACCGCACTTAACCAGGAAATCAAACTCAGTATGAAAATCTGCCTAAAGTTATTACCGCAACGCCAATTCAAATCCATAGGGCGACGCCTATAGAGTTGCCTTGGCGAAGACCACCGGATAGGTGCCCGGAGAGGATGAGAGTCATCGTAGAAGCGGTATTTCCACATCATGAACTGACGGCCTGGCCACCCATGCCATACGGGACGCAGAATGACTACAAAGAAGAAGCTCGGGTAAATAACGAGAAGCTCATGGTGATGGCAAAAGCCTTGAGAACCAGGAAGGCCCCGGGACCAGACGGTATCTCAAACGTGGCTCTGAAAACAGCAATCCTATCGGACCCGGATATGTTTAGGACCGCGTTGAAAAAGTGCATCGACGATGGTGACTTCTACGACATCTGGAAGCGAAAAAAGCTGCTACTGTTGCAAGCCCCCTGGAGATCTTCAGCGTACAGACTGACATGCCTGTTGGATACAGTCGGCAAGGTGCTTGAAAGAGTAATCTTTAACAGGCTTACAACATACAGAGAGGGAGAGAATGGACTACCAAATATGCAGTTCTGTTTCCGGAAAGGTAGATCCACCGTGGATGTCATACGAACGGTCGTGGAAACTATGGAACTTCCTCTGTAGGATTCTGAGGAGCTACTTCCGGAACCGGTAACTGATTTACGAAACTGGCGCCGGAAAAAGAAGTGTAACCGTAACAGCGGGCGTTCCACAGGGTTCCATACTCGGCCCAACTCTTTGAAATGCTACGATGAAGTACCGAAGGAGAGCCGTCGATTTTGTGCACGACGTGGTGCTTATTATGATCGGCGAATCACTAGAGAAAGTAGAAGTACTCGCAACGGAGGCGATAGATGCTGACGCTAGCTTACCACGAAACCGATATGGTTTTGATAATCAACCGAAAGGCAGTGCATCAGGCAAGAATGTCGGTCGGAGATAGTATCATCAACTCAAAGCGGGAAGTTACACAACTGGGAGTGACGACCGGCTAAGCTTTAATAAGTGATCTCGGCACTATCTCGGATCATGCCCAACAATTCGGCGAACAGCAGCAGTAAAAAGCTATTACTGGTCCACATCGGTGCTCAGATACGCACGACCTGATTGGGTGACGGAACTGCAGACGAAGAGGAATACATCTCAGTTGAACAGCACGTTCAGGCAGATGGCCATGCGGGTGTACAGCGTGTACCGCACTATCTCGTCAGAGGCAGCTTACGTGATAGTTAGAACGATTCCCATAAACCTTCTACTCGAAGAGGATAGCAAGTGTTATAGGGATCGAGGCACGAGAGGAATCCGTAAACGAGCCCGAGGTGATACCTTAATCAAGTGGCAGCATCAGTGGGATAATGCTGTAAACGAAAGATAGACCCATCGACTAATTCCATGCTTGTCGGTGTACCTGAACAGAGCGCACGGTAAGCTGAACTTCCACATGACGCAGTTGTCTTGTCATGGCTGTTTCAAAAAGTACCTGAACAGGTTTGGCCACGCGAGTTCGCCGTTCTGCATCGCGTGCGGTGATGCAGAGGAAACACCTGAGTACGTCGTTCTCGAATGCCCGCGATTCGAGCACGAGCAAAACGAAATGAGAACCATTAACCCTTCATGCACTAGAAAAAAGTTGGGCATGCAAGGGTTAAATTGGCTGACAGCTGGAGGAAAACAAACCCCCAATTTGTGTTTGTGTGTGTGTATGTGTGTGTGTGTGTGTGAAATGATTTGCCCAGAATTCTATTGATAAATGCGCACAGTGGATCGCGCTGATTCAGTGTAACTGGTGATGGTGTCTCTTTCCTTTATGTCGAAACGAAGACTGCCTTTAGAAATTTGCTTCGCTATGTAACTCTACTAAATTCAATGTCAAGAAACATGGCGACAAAGACAACGACCACACTTTTGTCAAGTCGTTGAACCGATACACACACCACTGCGACAAAGATGTGGACAGATTGGATGACTGGATGGGGATTCTATTGATCCCACGGATTACGAGCGCTGGTAAATCATGTTGATTTTGATGATTGGCTCCTGTCGTCTTTGTTCGGAAACCGGAACCATGAATATTCTGCTAGTGACAGGAGTCTCTCACAGTCGTAAAAGAATGTCTAATGCCAGAATTATTCCTTAAATGGGTAAAACTGTCTAAGTGATATACCCTGGACCTGAACGAATGCGCTTCATTGCCTGTCAAGACGTTTAATAGTAAAATATCAACGTAAATATTTCCAAGCTGATTGAAGCCTGCAATGGGTGCGCTATTGGGGCGAAAAATAACATAAACGCAGCCTTGGAAATAACCGTGGCAACGGATATATCTAGATTATGCCGACCCTATCAAAGGTTAGTTCTCGCTTAGGTGAATTCGTTTTCAAAGAAGCCCGAAGTGATTCAAATAAAAGACATCACTATAAAACTATAAACTATCACTATAAAAGACATCACAAAACAATCATACGCCTCAAAACTGCCTATTTCCATCCGAAGAAGGCTTCACCGATTCGTAGATAATTCGAAAAGAGCAATTCGCTAAATTTCTGCAAGTAACCGTAGATGAAGCCTCCGATGGAAGTCTCGGTTGATATGCATGTGCGAACCTCTCTGGAGCTACTCGGGCTCACAAACTGTTCAGTACTAATACTCACAACTACCTAGCGGAATAATTCTACCAAAAGCATGGTGTAAAAGCTATATGTCATCAACCATAAGATACAATCTATGCAAAATTGTTCCTGAGCAATAAACGGTGCTGAAAATTTGGCTATTGAACGTATAGGTATGTGTTATAGATGCTGATGATCATCGGACGTCGGTTTGATACAAACGAAAGCAGCGCGACGTCAATGCGTTGAAAGCCTCCACTCAGATCACGGAACTAGAAACTTTTCTATGACGTTGATCATGATCAGGATAGTTTTCAGCAAATTGAGGAATCAGATCCCAAATGTTTCAACTAAGGGGAGAAATATCCTGTCACCACGGATGTCTGTTCAATAAGGAATCTACCAGAAAACAGTTGCAGTGGAAATCAAACTCAGGTGACTCACATTCGATAAAAGTGCCAAAATATCCTGATTTCTGCGGTAGAAGACAAAAGGTTAAGTCGTCGATAAACTCTAAGCTTGCTCATATGATCCTATTCCACGCTTTTCTAAACTTTCTTCCTTCACACCCTTGATCTTCCTTGAGTCCGATGGCTCCTAATACTAAAGAATACGTCTTCTCATCCAGTTCCTTGCTAATTGAATGTCGTTAAAACATAAAAAGAAACAAGTTCACTCTCTCGGCTCTGCTTTTGTAGCCATGAAAACTGCATACCACCCTGACACATGTCAATCGCTGATTACGCACTAATTTATCTTTCGAATATTTTTTTCAAAATTAAAAAACTAACTCAAAGCAAAATTTTGATGTTTTCCGTATTTTTCTAAATGTATTTTTGATTTTCCTAAATGGTGTTACGGTTTTCAACAACTTCGGGTTTCGTGTCGCAGCAAGCGAACCGATGGAATGGATGCTTAAATGTGCCTAAGGTAATACAGATGAATGTCATCGAATGATTGTGTGATTTGGCTTGTTTGGGGTCGTTATTTTTTTCCTGGTACATCTAACCTTAGCGTTGACCAATTTGCATTACTTTCAATTGCTATAGTGTAAATCCCATCAGTTGTATGAGTGGATTGATAGAATTGTGTTGAGCTTTTACTTTCAGATTGACTAATTCCTATCTTAATACACTTGTTTTCGTATTGTTTTGCTTTTTCGTCTATACTATGAAGATTATCAGTAACATTAACAACAATCGCATGATCGCGTGCGCTCCTAAGGGGTGCAGCATCAGTTTTTCTTTTGTTTCTCATCTGTCTATATTTAAATCGTGAGAAATGTTGGTTTTGAGCTAAAATACACTGCGTTTTAGTTAAGTAAAAACAGTACTCTATCCGTCTATGTACAAACTCTGCCACTACCGGTGCTGTCAGATCGGAACGATCTGTTCTGGTTTGTTAGTTTGTGTGTATGCTAGTTTCGTTTGGTTACGTATTGTTTTCGTTTTGCTTTCTGCTGCACCTGCCAGCCTGTCTACCTGTCTTGCCGGGGAATGGGGGCTCACGTAATCGGGATGTTGACAGTCCTTGATGGATAACTTATCCAACTTATCGAAAATAAAATTCAAGCGACCGGTTTCCCGGTTCTGCGCCGACGGTAATTCGTTTATCGTTGCACTATTGATAACCTCATTCCAGATTTCAAATGGAGGGCAGTACGAAAAAGATTCGTAAACATGGATAACTTTATCGCGGTGGATGTTTGATATTATTTGATTTTGTGAGATTGTTTTAAAAATTAAAACGAAAAAAACCTTGACAGTAAAGGTTTTTTGCGACAGAATAGTTTCTGTTAATGAAAAACATCTATTTCGGAGATACCCAGATAAAATTACAATAGGGCTTTTAGTCATTAGCAACTGACTGCTATGGTCGTTGCATAGCAAATATCCATCAAAATATGCAGAAACATAACTAACAGATGTTCAGAGATTTACACAACGTTAACGGTAAGTAACAATGTTTGGATCTCATTCAGAAATGACCCAATAGACAAGTACCGATAGAGAAATAGAAAATTCTGAGAAAGAAACCCTTCAAACATCCACCAAGTCCATCCGACAAGTTCCCGAAAGAAAAAACCAAACCACATCTAGAAACAAACTTAAAAATCAAACCTTTCTCACAATTCCGTCACCGAGTAGAGATCATTGTTGGCCTGTAGTCCGCCCCGCTGCAGCGATCGGTAGTAAACGTTCGGATTCTTGCTGGCCTCCGAGCGTGCATCATGGTGATACTCGTGGCTGCTGTGGCCTCGATGCGCACTCCGTTCACGTTCCCGATCGCGATCACGATCTCGGTCCCGGTCACGTTCCCGTTGCTCCCGTTCACGCTCTCGCTCCCTAGCCTCGTTGGACCGCGATTTGCTCAGAATGCTTTTCGGTTGTGGTGCCTGCTGAGTCACAGCCTGCTGTGACTGCTGATGGTGTGGTTGCTGTTGCATTTGTTGTTGTTGTTGTGGCTGTTGCGGCGGGTAGTGGTGATGGTGTGACATAGCCTGTTGCTGCTGTTGCTGCGCAGGCGATTGAGTAGTAAAGGACGACGTGTTGGCTCCCTGACCGTGATAGTGGTGATGATTCTTGGGCAGTGTTTGGTAGCTTTGCTTCTGTTTTTCGATATTGCTCGATTTTTGCTGTTGTTGATGCTGCTGCTGCTGTTGCTGCTGATGTAACTGTTCGCGATCGCTACTACCAGAGTAGGATCGGTTTCGGCTAGATTTTTGCTCGTATCCACGTTCATGAGCAGCGTAGCTGTGTTGTTGGTATGCTGCGTTATGGCCGGACAGCTGCTCCCGTTGCCAGGGCTGCTGGGTTAGTTGATGGTACTGTTTGAAGTGCAGTTGATTTTGCAGCTGTTGCTGAATTGCGTTAAAGTTTGTCTTAGTGACGTGGCCACTGCCAGTACCAGCGAGTCCGTACGATTGTAGCGAAGATGAGGATGACTGATGCGAGGGAGGTTGAGGTAATGGTTGCTGAGGTCTTATGGAGGATGAGACCGATGCGGTCCGAGACTGATATACGGCGTCGTCTTTATGACGATTCTTCGGGGGAAGCATCGGTGGAGTAACCTATAAAACGTAGAGGAATTAACGGGTGAGAAATGAGGGGTTTCAATAGCCTTACCTTGGGCGGTATCGACGGCTTCTGCTGTATTTGTGGTGGAGGATGATGCTGTGACTGTGGTTGCGGAGACGATTCCTTCAGTGTCAGGCCGCTCTGCTTGTTGGGTCGCTGCAGTGATCGATACTGGTTGAGCGTGGCAGCACAAAGTGGCTGTTGATTGTTTTTCATGCTTTGAGCGGAAATCGGAATCTCTGGCAGTGGTTGATTGATAATCGACACGTTACTCCTGGTGGTGGCCGTAGATGCTGAAGATGGCGGTGGGCTAGCGAATGCTGATCCAGCTCCCGTTTCGTGGTATAACTGATTGGTGCTGGAAAGCGAACGGTGATGCTGTTGAGTTGATTGAGCAGCCTGCTGGTGGTAGGACGTGTCGATACTGTAAACCGTCGGGTGATGCTTGTTGTCTAGATTGCTTTCCTTTTTTAGTATTGACGTAGTAACCTGTTCCGAGAATCCACTGGGTTTTTTGTACGGAAGAGTAGCACACGAGTACGACTGATTGTAATCTTTGGAGACGGTTGAAATGTTTAATTTTTGTTGATTCGATGATTGGCGATCCGGTTTGTCCTGTAGCTGGGTATGCTGCTGCTGAGGATGCTTAAAATGCGCATTGCTTTGGGCCACAACAGGTTGTTGCACATTTTTCAGTAGTGGACTAGGACTGGTACCGCGTCCTCCTCCAGCAACCCCAGCCGTTAGAGAACCTCCGTAGCGACCTCCATGCCGCAAAGTGGCACATTTGTTCACGTTGGTCGTCATCTGGTTCCCTACTGCCCGGATCGCCTTTGGACCGATGCTGACGTATTTTGGATCGAAGCGGTTGAAGCCGTTGTTACTAATGTCTCGAGGATCTTTGTCCGATAGGGTCGTCGTAGATGCTGTCAGTTTTAAATCTGCAAGCGAACTGTTCGCGTTATACGGATGAGGAGAGGTGGGAGTTCCGAACTCACCTAACTTATTGCTGCCTGCAGACCGATTGCAGGCAGGCGATTCTCAGTAGAAATCGCTCGACTCGAGTGTTTTACACTGTTTACTAAGCGTTGCGTATTTCCCGTTGTTCGGCCCGCTCAGGTTATTCTGCTGTTGATGCGACGGTAGTCGGCCTAGCGTGTGGTGCCCGGAGGCTCTGCGTTTGTGAGGAGGAAGAAAAATCAGATCAGTACTAATTTTGGAACAGTGATGAATTATGTGCAGTGGGACTTTCAGTGTGACATCTAGATCGTCGTTGGCGCATGTTTATTTTGGATGGGGAAACTACAGAGTAAACGATTTACTTCTAGCTAACGGCAAGTTTTAATTGGCCAAATTAAAATAAACCGATTTGGAAAAATATTATAAAATCCTTCAAAATAATTGACCACATTGATGAAAGTAATTTCTTCGTTAAAGTCAAACATAATTGAAAGAGCAAATTATGCGAAAATAAAGTGCAACGGTATGTCACTGAATACCTTTTCCTAACGGTCAAATTTTACCCTTCCGATCGCATCCTTACATCACATTTACGCACAGGAGAAAAGACGTATAATAAACAACGACAAGTTGCTTTCGCATTTAACGAAAGTTCAATCAAATCAAGGAAAATAAATAACCAAAAAAAGCCATGCCTGTTATCATGCACCACAACATTATAATCTGGTGGCGGCGACTCATCGCCACTGTAGGATGCCACCAACCCGCGCAATCCGTGTGTGGTCCCGTTGCGGCCACTGCTCGGTATCAGCCCGCCACCGGTGCTACCGTTGGTCGTGGCTGCCTGCGCATGCAGCAGTGTACGGTTCACCGTCATCGTTCCCGAGTTTATTGGAGCGGATGGTGAGGCTGTCGCTGCCCCGGCCGGGAATAGCGGTGTCGTTTCCGATTTGTCCTCGTAGGGTCGTCTGAAAAAGCGGGAAGCAAAATTAGCTAACGATAGCGGGAGCCAAATTGCACATCACTCACTTCTTCGTCAAATAGATCCAAGTGTGCGAATCGACACACACCAGCAAGCTGAGGATGGCAGCCGACACCAAGCTGGCCAGCAGCATAAGGGTCAATCCCAGTAGGCCACCCTCGCATAGGCCTCGTGTTGCGTTGGCATAGTGCTCCATGACAGTTCGCCGGTCAGCCATGGCGGATAGGGCTATCAGCTGGCGCTTGCTATCATCCAGTTCGCCGTTGAGGCGATTAATTTTCGAGCTCATTTCGAAACGGGGATACAGATCGATGGCGATACGTGTCACCGTCTCCAACGATTCCTTCGCCCGGTCAACGTAGTCTTTGGATTCGTTCAGCCGTAGAACGTAGCGATTGGTGCCGACCGAGCTGCAGTACGTATACTGGACGTCTTTCAGTTTTTGCTGTGAATGAAAAGAAAATTGGTTTCAATGGAAGGAAGCATCAATTATGTATTGAAAACCACCGAAGAAAAAGTGGAAAATTCTACTTGAAGAATGACTGGTTTCGGTTCCCTACAACGTATGCACTTTTCCGGCGCATAAGAGCAAAGTTCGTGCATGTACATGTTTTTGCCCCTTTTTCTTGGTCAGCATGAATGACTAACCTAATGTGCTTTGGCGCCAGGGAGGCACTTAGATTAGTTTGGAATGTTCCACATTACATTTCTCTAGAGTCGGTAGCGTAGTTAGTGGTTTGATTCAGGGGGGATCTCTATAAATTAATAATGACTAAAATAATGTATATTCAAAAGCAGAAGATTCAAACGATCCCTGTGACGATTATCGGAACAACCTTTAAAAGAGTGCAACATTTCTAGAGAATTAAGAAAAAAATATTCGAAAGTCCTGGTATTGAAGTACCGTAAACCGGGGTGACTTTGATCATCGGGGTGATTAAATCGAAACTTTTTTCGTAGATCGCTTATTTAGCCAGAATAGTCTACCGAATCAGTTAAATTTGAAATGAGTTTTACTCTAAACTTAAAAAATACTGATTTGTTATGCTTTTTGAGTACATTGTTCGGTTTTTTGGCACAAAAACTACAAAAACCGAAATTTGACTTTACCTTATTTCCCGAAGTTTCGTAAAGTCTCAATTTTTTATAAAACAAATAAATCTAAGATTTAAGCAAAAGTAATAAATTCCAAGCGAGTTTTTATTTTTCTTTAAAATGGGACGTGCCAAATTTGCTTTTATGAGTTTGCTTAATTTCAGAGGCGACGCGTCGGTACGTTCAACCTGTTCATTGAACAGGTAAGCCAAATCAGACAAACCGAAACCCATTTTAAGTTTAAATTAACTGTAGAACCCTGCAAAATATTTTCAATGAGCAGAAAAATAAAACACTAAAATTATTCAGATTTGAACGATAAACCAACCGGTCTCCAGTAAAATTTCAGAAAATGGTTTCACCGGTCATCCTCAAACATGCACGCATCTCGTACTCTCACCGTACGCTTTGGATGGAGCAGCAGCAACAGCATGGGTGATGGCTGCAACAGCAGCCTGATAGCCATGGACGACGGTTTTTTTTTCTATTCTCTTTTGCACCGGTTCAAATTAAATATTGAACCAGCGTGCATTGTAGCGATGTCCATATACTCGTTAGATCTCTGTGTGCGAAACGAGAGCGCTTTTAATTTTCCAACACGCTTCGCAGTTGTGCCATATATTCACAGCTGTCGGTCGAACGCTTGTTTTCTTGGGTAGTCTAACCAGATGTTGATGCCCTTGGGACATATTAATTATAAGCACGTATGGATTTGGTTGGTTCAACGAAAGTAATGAACCATCTTTCTGCTTCGTAGAAATTTTTTGTTCTTTGCATTTACACATTGAAAACATGTCTACTGTAAAATGGACATAATGGATTTCATTCGAATCGTTTCGCGTTCTATTGCAGTAATATTAAAAGAGGAAAATGAATTTTCTGGAATTGCATATGGAACATTTAAATTTCTCTCCTGTTTGGTAGAATTAATAGATGATTTCAAACAGGTTAATAAATGTTTCAACCTATCTTATACTGAAGAAGGAATAATTCTCGGTGAAAAACTAAGATTCTACATTGTAGGTTGATTCGAATCATAAAATGACTTATGAGTATTCAATAATGACTTTAGACATGGTTGTTGAAATTTAAGTTGAGAAATCTTTTTCAATACAAAGTAAGTAGTTGCCTATACGGATGTAATATATCTTTTTTGTTTTTCTGCGGGACTTTCTTGAATTAGTTATTCCACAAGATGTTTATTTGACAATTCACCGATGGGTTTTGACAACAAATTTGTTTTGCTCAACTGCGATCAGAAAAACCCGTCCGCCGAACATCTTTCGTTGGTACTATTCGTTTGATGTTAGAATCGTCGATTTTGAGGGATTTTGTGGTATTGAACAGGTTGACGGTGGAACCACGCGTCGCCTCTGCTTAATTTAAAAACAATTTTTTTGTGAAACTAGTTGGCAATTATTTCAAATTATTTCAAGCTAAAATTAGAAATATTTTTTTATATTCAATATTCCAACGTGTTAAAATGGATGAAACTTTTTGTACATTGATAAACCACTGAAATAAAACAAATTCAGCAGTTTTAAATGTATCAGATTCTTTCATTCTAGTTCGCCCCAAATATAAGAAGTTTGGTCACTCAAATTTTACAGTATACTGAAACACTGTGTACAATACCAATTAACATCTATTTAACAATAAGTATCTTATCAAAATTAGTTTAAATAAACATTTGAATGGAAAACATTGACATCAAAAACTTAATATGGGTGAACATGCAGGTTATCAAAGTCATCCCAGAATACGAAAACGGACTTCAACTTGAATTTTTTTTTTGGAAAAATAGCTGTAAGCGGACAATTTTAGGTAAAACCATTGAATCTTGACCTCTGTACATCAGTACATGGTTTAAAAATATTAAACCTAAAAAATATGTTTTGCGTCAAAAGATATGTAATAATTACTTCGAAAAGTGATCAATGTCACCCCGATTTACGGTAACTGAAGTACGGTGGTCCCCTTCTGCCACATCCCTGAGTATATTTTAAAACACGAAAGAAGAACACGCAAACGAGATGCAATCATCATCATTGAATAAAAAAGAATATGCCAGTGCAGGGTGTTGCATTTCCCAAAGCTTTGCAGGGCTGTTTTACCATGTTTGAATGCATTCGCCAAAACTCGTAGGATTTTTTTTTTGTTTTTTTATTCCAGCACAGTTATTTCCATTTGGAGCAATTCTACCATTGCTACACTAAAGTTAGGTGTAAAATAAAAGCCCTACCACAACAAGTTAAGAGAAATGTTAGATTCAATACTCTGTAACCTTGTCAAATATCAATATATTTGTAATAAAATATATCTGCTTCATGCTCAATACATTGACACTATAAGAGGTGAATACGGAATTATTGCAACATAGAAAATCTACTAGAAAGTCTCAAACATTTGTCAGATGAAAAGCAAATTTCTTGGGTAGTTTGTAGATCTCATAGCGAGTGTTTGGTGTTGGTCGTCAAACGGTGGGATAACAAAATTCTCACAAGTTTCCTATCTCATGCCTCCACGCGAGTCTAAGTCTATTGATGACATTTGGTCCTTAGACCGGCGACGACTGGGTGCTATTAGCCTTCTGCCGATAGTAGCAGAATGAGAGGGTGCGAACAGATCTAGTCGAGAAAACATTGCCGTAAAAATGAATAGTTGATCGGAAATTAGCCCCAATACGAATAATCTGACTAGTATCTATGATCACGGGTCAATACGTATTGAAAATTCGCCGCGTCTGTTTTTATGAACCTAATTTCAAGCTCCGTTATTGCTAACAAGCCCGTGCATCAGGTTAACAACCCTTTATATTTCCCTTCAGTGTTCGTTATTATCGCTCGTATACTTGTATTCCACAAATCTGATATGGAAAATAAAAAATACTTTCCTTGATTTATAACATCTCGCGCTATTTTTGCCTGTATAATGTGTCACTCCGAGTGGAGTTCAAATTGCTTTTGTTTAGGGAACATAGTATACTCTCGGTAGCCGGCTGCCCAGAGTTTAAAAAAAACAAAAACTAAACAAGATCTTATTTTCGAGTGATCGTACACTCGAAGACTAACTAAACAACTACGTAATAAAATATGCTTTACAGGTCGCATCGCTTGCTTGGAGCGAATCCTAGACCTGATACCCTTCCAAACTACCAACTCCGCGACACCTATGGAAGAGTCTGATGAATCGTCGTCCTTCCGTTAAGTAGGTGGAGCATCAACACTTCCTGTCTACCTTATCCTTTATCCTTCCCCGTGAACGATAGAGATGGGGGCGGCCGGCAATGATGGCTATCATGCTGTTGAGGTTTTAATATGGGTCGAATTGGTATGAATTCCTGCTTACCATTTCCTAAGCAACTCTTATTAGATAATCAGCAGTCAAACATGATGAAGTCAGTGTGCAATCCGTCAAAATCATCGTCACAATGCAACACAACGCAACGCAACGCTCATAGCGAGTGTTTGGTGTTCTTCAGGAGTGATAGATTACATTTAGAGAAAACAAGCTATTGTTACTATCACATTTCAAGCGTCATAGAGTTATTTAACTTTTTCAGAAATTGCCTTGTTTATCTTGAAATGTCTACAATTCGCAAGGTATGGCAGAGTCGCTGGATATGGCAGTTAAACTTGAAGTTGAAATGGTCGCGTGATTTTTTTTTATTATTTGCAACAAGTAAGCAATTAAATTATTGAATGGCCATTGCAATTTTCGCACGCAATTTATCAGTGCGTTAACGCCTGAGGGTCATTCGGTCAGTTCCTGTGGTGCTTTAGACGATTGGAGTCTTTTTTTTTTTTTTTTTTAACAATGGAGAAGACCTTTATGTCCTAACCCAGTACACGTGCTATTGGTAGGGTCCAATCTACCGCACGGGGTGCACTGGGGGCGTGTCGGACTCGAATGGTGACCAGCCATTAATACCGACTAAACTCCATTGGGCTCCGCCATCCATCCCCAGGAACTACCTTTCGGCATTACTTCTGGGGGGATGGCCGTACTTAGCGTACGCTCTCACTCGTGCCTTACATTATCGCACACTCACTCCCATCTTGGCATGGGTAGACCATACCTTCGTCTATCATCCGCCAATTCACTCACTCTAACTCCTCGCCTGCTGCTCGGCGCTCCATGCTCTCTGCAGCCGGCAGGCAATCTGAGTGGTGGCAGTCGAAACTGCGTTCCACTTCTCTACCGCTTGGCACATCCCCTGTACAAGGGTATCAGGGGTTGTGTCCAAGCCGCAGACGCCTAGCATAGCGCCTCTTTCGACGTCGAAGCGGGGACATACGAATAGTACGTGCTCCGCAGTTTCGTCGACACCTGGGCAGTCTGGGCAGACTGGGGCCTCAGCGTGCCCAAACCTGTGGAGGTACTGTCGGAAACAGCCATGGCCTGACAGGAATTGTGTCAGATGGAAGTGAACTTCCCCATTGGGTCTTCCCACCCAGCTAGATATGTTGGGTATCAGCCGGTGGGTCCACCTACCTCTCGACGAGTTGTCCCATTCGCGTTGCCATCTGGCGACCGAGGTCACCCTGGCACGCTCACGGACTCCCCTATTGCCACGCAATTCGAAACAATCTTCGTCTTCCCGGATGACCAGCCCGACTGGCATCATACCCGCTATCACGCAGGATGCATCATGTGATACCGTGCGGTAGGCAGATATCACTCTGAGACACATCAAGCGATAGGTGCTCTCCAATTTGCGACGGTAACTGGTTACTCCCAGTGCCCTCGCCCAGGACGGTCCACCGTACCTAAGAATAGATACGGCGACACCGGCCAGTAGCCTGCGTCTACTGGCGCACACCTTGGAGCTGTTGGACATCATCCTCGATAATGCCGCAACAGCCACCGAAGCCTTCTTGCACGCATAGTCGACATGACTGCCGAAGGTCAGCTTGTCGTCTATGATGGCCCCAAGAATCTTCAGACTCCGCTTAGAAGTTATCTCAACTTCTCCCGCTTGGATAACTGCTTGTTGTGCCGACTTGCGGTTATTGACAACAACCACCTCCGTCTTGTGATGGGCGAGCTCTAGGCCTCTCGCGCTCATCCATTCCGCTACTATGCTTATCGCGTGTGTCGCCGTTAGTTCTACCTCTGAGATTGACTCCCCGTAGACCGCCAGGGTGACATCGTCGGCGAAACCGACGATTTTCACACCCGGAGGGAACTTTAGTCTCAGAACCCCGTCATACATAAGGTTCCATAGTACCGGGCCCAGGATTGAACCTTGCGGAACTCCTGCGGTAATAAGAACACTTTGCTGACCGGCATCGGTCTCGTATAATAGTACACGGTTCTGGAAGTAGCTTTCCAAGATCCGGTACAGGCCCACCGGCAGGCCAAGCCGGTGTAACGAGAGCGCGATGGCATCCCAGCTTGCGCTGTTGAATGCGTTCTTCACGTCAAGTGTCACTAACGCGCAATATCGAATGCCCCGCCTCTTCCGTTGGATCGCTATCTCGGCAGTCCTTACCACTGAGTTGATAGCGTCCACCGTGGACTTTCCCTTTCGAAAACCGAACTGATTACTTGACAGGCCCTCCATACCTTCTGCGTATGGAGTTAGCCTGTTGAGGATAATCCTCTCAAGTAATTTGCCCGTCGTGTCAATCAGACAGATTGGTCTGTACGCCGATGGGTCGCCAGGCGGCTTCCCGGCCTTCGGCAACAGTACCAGCTTCTGCCTTTTCCATCTATCCGGAAAACGGCACTCGTCAAGGCATCTCTGCATAGCCAACCTGAACATGTTCGGGTTCGCCATGATTGCTGACTTGAGAGCGCTGTTTGGAACTCCATCAGGCCCTGGAGCTTTATTCACCGCTAGAGAATTAGCAACTGCAAGTAGCTCTTCGTTCGTCACCGGGGCCACCATGTCGTCCGTACCCGCCGTGCCTTGCGGCGCTGGGGGCCAGGGACTTATGGTTCGGGACGGGAAGAGTACTTCGATAATTCTCGCCAACCGTTCTGGCGACCGTTCAGGAGGTGAGGAGCCCCCTTTGGTCTTTGCCATCACGATCCTGTAGGCATCGCCCCACGGATTCACGTTGGCCTCCTCGCACAATTTGTCAAAACACGCTCTCTTGCTGCGCTTGATGGCCTTGTTAAGGGCCGATTTCGCAGCACGAAACACTTCACGTCGTTCCACTCTACCCTCCTCAGTGCGGGCTCGCTGCATCCTACGTCTAGCTTGTAGGCAAGCTGACCGTAGGGCTGCGATCTCAGCACTCCACCAATATACCGAGCGTCTGCCATTTCTTGGCAGGGTCTTCCTCGGCATAGTGGCGTCGCACGCGCGTGATAGAACAGCTACCAGCGCATCCCCACTTAGACTGTCGGTGTTGACCTCCAGTCCCAGGGCCGCGGTGAAAACTTCGCTGTCGAAGTGATTGGTCTTCCACCCGCGTACCTGACAGGGATTACCCGCCCTAGAATGCTGCACACCAAAGTTGATCTTGAAGCGTATTGCTAGGTGATCACTATGGGTGTAGCCTTCGTCTACCCTCCAGTCCATGTCTGGGACCAAACTTGGACTGGCAAACGTTACGTCAATCCACGACTCGACCCCATTCCTACGGAATGTGCTAGCGGAACCATCATTGACTAGCACTGCGTCGAGTTTCGCAAGCGCCTCCAGAAGCGCTTGGCCCCTACCATTTGTATAGCGGCTGCCCCACTCCACCGCCCAAGCGTTGAAGTCACCCGCTATGACAAACGGCTTTCGTCCCACCATGTCAGACGAGAGCCTATCGATCATCTGGTTGAACTGTTCTATTGGCCACATAGGTGGGGCATAGCAGCTACAATAGAACACACCATTGATCTTGGCAATCGCGACACCCTCCGCAGAGGACTGTACTACCTCCTGGACCGGGAACCGACCCGTTGCACAGATTGCCGCCATTCCAGACCCGTCCGCCACCCAGTTGCCGTTGTCGGCAGGGACGTTGTACGGGTCGGATAGAAGGGCGACATCTGTCCCCGACTCCAATACCGACTGCCACAGTAACTGCTGAGCAGGTGCGCAGTGGTTAAGATTCAGCTGTGTGACGATTGCCATTACTTCCTCTTTCCCGCCTCCCCGAAGGGACAAGCAGGTCCGCCCATAACATGGTTGCGGCCCTGCTTCTTGCTAGCGCAGATGAGACACTTGGGTGCCCTCTCGCATTTCAGCGCCTTGTGTCCCTCCTCGCCGCAGCGACGACACAACTTGCTCCTGTCTGGGCCCTTACAGTCGTATGACTTGTGGCCTGGCTCCAGACATTTAAAACATCGGTCCACTGAAGGCGGCTGGAGTATGCTAACTGGGCATACTGACCATCCGATCTTCAACTTCCCTTTGTCGGTTACTTTCTTGGCTTCCGCGGCCGGTAACTTGAAGTAAGCTACCTGCGTGCCAAGCAACCGCTCCCTGATACGTACAGAGTTCTGATCGATCTCGACGCCGCACTGCTGCTTAACGGCCGAGACGACGTCCTCTGCGTTTGTGATCTCGTCCAGTTGCTTACACTGGAGAGTCACTTCCGCTCCCAACGACCTCACCTGAGCGCCGTTTCCCAAGACCTCTTGGGCCAACCTCCTATACGTTACTCCATTGGATTGTGATCCACGCTTCAACACCAAGATCATTTCGCCATCTTTGGTGCGTCTGACGCTTCGCACATCCTGTCCTAAATTCGAGAGGCTTTCAGCCGCCCGCATCGATTTTAGGACATCCGCATAGCTGCCCCCGTTGGTTTTCACCAACAGGGCCTCTCCTCTATCCCTCGCCTTCTTCTTAGCGGGTCGAGGTGCGTTGGACTTCCGCTCCCTGCTAACCACCTGCCATTCGCCATCTTGTACCGATGGCGCCGGCAGGCTGGTGCCAGGTCGCTCCGCAGTGCGCGCCCGATTGGCGGCTTTCGCCTTTTTTGGCTGGGAGGTCGCCTTCTCGGGACGCCGCCCTGCGGGATCCTTCGCACCCGGATCCGCACCACCCAAGCGACGTTTGGCCTTGTTGGTTGCCCGTCGTTTGGCATTGCTGCGCGTGCCTACATTAGGCCTAGGCCGCTTCGCAGTCTCCCCCTCCATTAAGCGTTTGGTGGCCGATAAGGCGAAATCTATCGCCTCCTGCGCCATCGTCGCTCCGCCATGGAAGGAGAAGGCCTCGGTTTGGATACCGCGGTCGGCCTTCTCTCTTTCCGTCCACCTCTTCATGTAGGCTACTTGTTCTTGTCTTGCGACTCGAACAGCCTGACGAAGCACCAGCAGGTTCTGTTTTAGATCCTTACTGATGTTACTCCTCCCGCTCGTGAATTCGATGATGCTATCCAGCTGCTTGGCAACTTCCTGCATCGCAGGTAGTGGTCCGCCAAGCGTGCTGGTAGTATCATCTCCTACCACCTCCATTTCACCATTGGTGCCGTTATTTGCGGCCACCTTCACTCCGCTGTCAGCCCCTGTTGGGGGAGACCTCGCCAGACCCCCTTTGGCAAAGGGGTTCAGCGCCGTAAACACTTCCGCCTCCTTATCGCATACTTTTTTATTGTTATTGCAAAGACTCATATTAAGACCCACGAGTTGCGCGAGAAAATAGGTCCGCCACGCCAGAGCTCCGCATTAACGTGGTAAGAGACACTTACTGTGGGGGGTGCCCAGGTACCCCACAGGCTCCGTTAACGATCGGGCATCATTTTCACCCCCCCGATCATTCATCCCTCGGCACGGATCGCTTCACGCCTTGGAATTGGGGTTACCCCGTTTGGTGGGCCCATATCACCGGAACGGGTGGTCCGTAGCGCTATTGTATGCCGGCAACTACACGATTGGAGTCTGGAATTGTAAAAGGTGCTAGCTTCCATCCATAAGTAGGTGATTCTCAGTTTTTATACGTTTTTTTAATATGGTTTTTTGCACGGTTTTCGCAATTAGCACAGTTTTAGCAAAAATATTCTAAGCCCTTTTGAAGGCAAAGACGATGTTTGAACAAGTTTTTTGCACGGATTTTGAAATTAACGCGGTTTTGTCTTGTATTCCAGTTCCTTTGAACGCAAAGAACTTTACAGATTTCTGGAAAAGGGGTAAAGGCGCATCTTGAATGATATAACAATATGATTGTTTTCGGAACAGTATTAACGAGTAGACGCCAAATGTCTGTCGGATGCCATTTTGAAAACCAAGATGGCGACTTCCGGTTTCGTGAAATTCTCTAAAACCCGATCAATATGGGTATTTTTGGACGAAGCCAAATATCGATGTCTGAGACCAATTTAAATTGTTATTAAATTAATCTTCGCATGTATAACTTCTTAAACTATTTAAGGTATTATTCCTTGACCTGATATATAGTTCTAAACTGGCAGGCTATCGTACGATTAATAATAACAAACAATAAACAAATTTTTAAAAAGCAAGATGACAACATCCGATTAAGTGGATTTCTCTAAAACCGCATCAATGTGGGTATTTTTGGAACGAGTTTAATGAGTAGACGCCAAATTTTGGTGACTGACTCCATTTTGAAAAGCAAGATGGCGACTTTCGGTTTAGCGGAATTCTCTAAAACCCTATGAATATGGGCGTTTCTAGGACAGGCTTGACGAGTAGACGCCAAATATCGATGTCTGATGCTATTTTGAAAATCAAGATGGCGACTTCCGATTAAGTGGAAACCCAATCAATATTTGTTTATTTGTTTAGTACCAGTGGCGTAGCCAAAAATTTGGTTTGGAGGGGATTTTGATGAAAATCGCAATTTTTTTGAAAAAATCTTAAAATTTAATATGAGTTTGATAAATTATTGAAAACTCAAAAACATAAGTAGTCTAGCAGACGTCATTCCAGTCTACAAACAAGAAGGATCAACATGGAACAGTTTTCAAACCTCTATAGATTATTTTCTTGTATAATATGTCAATGAAGTCAAAAATTGCGATCTTTTAAAGTGGGATAAATGATCTAAAAAAATTTCAACGTTCAAGATCACCTAATATAATAATCATTGACTTTGAAGGTTTGACAACTTCGGGAAGTTATCAACATAAAACAGCACCTGCTTTGATATAGAAATTTTAGTGTTTAATTCTCATAGAGGTAATTATGGTGAATGAATTTTTCAAAAATATTAAGAGACATGGTGCCTTCAGCAAAGTTTTTGATAATGTCATTTCAAAAAATTTTGTTGAAAATATGAAGGCTACATGAATTCAACATATAGGGATTTAAATGGACTGGGCATGCTATATTTCTCCTTAGTGGAGAAAAATTTAGGTGAAAACTATTTTTTTCTGCGCTGCGGATAAAATTGTTTGAAACAATCATTGCGAGTTGAGAACAACTAAATTATGGATGGATGGAACTGAAACATGCGTTTCGACTTCATCTCATCAGAATCCGACACTAACTTGGTGGGCGGAGTAAGCTAGCGCCGAATTGATGCTAGCTCCTGAAAAAGAATCACTCTTTGTGTTTTTGAGTCCTTTTAATATCTGGGAATTATTTGTTTTAAATCCAGTTCCCTTATTTTTTTGTAAGCTTCAAAGGCACCTTGAACGCAATGTGAATTTATTATTTAATTACCGCAGAAGAGATTTATCAAATACAGTAATTTCAGAACAGCTTGTTGTAAAGGTTTTCTACTACTATATTTCGATACTCTGAATTTGTGGGATATTTATGTCTTGACAAAGTTGTTTGAAATAGCACTTTCGAAAACTTTGCTGAAGACATTAAGTCTCGACCTAAATTTGCTTGAACAGTAATTCTTCTCTATAATTACTTCTAGGAGAATTAACCGTCAAAATTATTCTATCAGGAGATGAACAGTTTTACGTTTTGAAATTCTTCAATGTTACTTAACATCGAAATTTGGCAGTTTCGAATGAATGTGATCGTGACCGTTAAAATTTTATCGAGCATTAATTTTACTTTTCTTCATTAGTCAACCTCACAACTTGCAGTACGTAGCACACAAAATTTTAGTACACCATTCATTGCATCCTGCTAAGAGGCTATTCATATAGTTGATAATACAACAAAAATCCAATGCTCACAAAACCGATTCTGACCTGCTAGAGACAAAATTACACCAGTTTTCAACTAGTTTCTGAAATGTTATATTACCATATTGAATTGTTGTCTAAACTCTACACAATCTAAAAAAATACATTTTCAGCAAATGTTGAAATGTATGCAAGTTTTCGTTAAAACAAGCTTATCTTTTATATGCAATCAACCTATTCAAATTTCGATTCCCATTCGAAAAATTGTCTCTAATCCATATTTTGAAGCATCTTTCCAAAAATGAGCTCATAATAATTCAGACAGTTATTTTATTTTACATTGAAGTAATTTGACAACTATGGGATTTTGGTTAAGAGATAAGTTACAAGATCCCCTTCCCACAATTTTCCAAAAGTTCTCATGACGCTTTAAACACAGTTCTCAATGTAGTGATCAGAGAATTTTTTTTTTTAAATATTTTGTGGAATATTAAATTAAATTCGTCAGTATCAATTTTTATCCAATCCAATTAATTTTGGTTTGGGGGGGGGGGGTTTAACCCCCAACCCCCCCCCCCTGGCTACGTCACTGTTTAGTACATCAACAGGCATAACCCCAATGATGTTGGCCTGAATACTAATCTTATGACACATTCTTTCGTGACGTTTACAACGATTTGACGAATCTTCATTCGACAAATATGTTATAGCTTTATCAAATGAACACCTACATCAAATTCAGAAAGTACACAAAATTTCACGAAAGATTCAATCAACATAAACTGAATATACTAGAATTTGATGATTTGACTTTTATTGAAATACGTTGAAAGTTCTAATTTGTGACGCGTTGTAACGTCACGTTACATTATCGGCTATAAAACAATCCTCTTCCAGTATATTCAGTTAATGTTGATTCAATCTTTCGTGAAATTTTGTCTACTTTCTGAATCTGTAATAACTTTTGATGTTGGCGTTCATTTGATAAAGTTATAACATATTTGTCGAATGAAGATTCGTCAAATCGTTGTAACGTCACAAAAGAATGTGTCTTATTTCTAATAATCAAGTCGCACATAAAAACAATAATCATACAATAATTACAAACAAAGAATAAAAAGGTCAAGTGTTGTTAATGAATTGATTAAAAAATCTGGAAAAACGTAAACGCAGAGTTTGTCAAGAAACGTGAAATCGAATGCTGAAGCTACCTGGTTAAAAATTCGTTGCAGACCTGTGATGGCTCCATACATACTATAATTTGTGCGTCGGAATGGTAATCGGAACGTAATGTTGTTGCGTAGTGCTCTAGGTGCGACGTTTATGTTGATTTGTTCCAAAAAACCTGGGGCATCTATACGGCCTTGCAGAGTGTCAGCGATGAACAAAGCTCTTGTGGTATTCCTTCGAACATGTAGGGTAGACTGCCCAGAAAAATAATGAATTTTTGAAAACTCAATCGGCCCACCCCTGAGTCGATTCCACCAGGAGTACTTGCTCCAAATTTAAAGCAAATCGGACAAGTCTAGCTACCGGACCAACATGCCTGAAGTTTGTATGAAATTTTTCGACAATTCACATGGAGAAAACCCACTAACTCGCATTTTTGCCGCTAGGTGGCACTGTATGGATCGTATTATCACTGTCAGTGAAAATAAGAAAGATAATTTAATTGTCTACAACTTTGTCGAAGACTGAACATACTATTAAGCTAAATCTATCGGTTATTTCACAAAAATGTTTAGTTCGTGGGAATCGAGTACTGATACACAACCATTCACTGCTAGGCCCCATGGAAAACTGACTCAGACATCACTTCGTTAAAAGTTTAACAACTTTTTTAACAAAGCCGGATTCACTAGAAGTCTTCGACAAAGTTGTAGACAATTAAATTATCTGTCTTATTTTCACTTACAGTGATAATAGAATGCGAATAGGTGGCACTAGCGGCGAAAATGTGAGCTAGTGGCTTTTCTGCGTGTAAATTGTCGCAAAATCTCATACAAACTTCAAGCAAGTTGGTCCAGTAGCTAGACTTGTCCGATTTGCTTCAAATTTGGAGCAAGTACTCCTGGTGGGACCAGAAATCGACTCAGGGGTGGGCCAATAGGGGTCATTTTTTTCCTGTCACTCTAATGTAGGGGCTCTAGTTGAATCAGCTGACATCGGTTTTCATAGCTAGGTAGTCGGACAGGGTCTCTCCACGGCAATCTACGGAGCGCGAAACGTAAAAAGCGACGCTGCACACTTTCAATTCTCTCAACGCTATCATTATAGTTTGGGCTCCACACTCCAGGGCAATATTCTAGAATTGATCGGAATAAAGAGCAGTACAGCGATTATTCTGAAGATGTATCCCAGTGCTCGAGACGCTTTATCAACTGCATAGGAGACGTGTTGTTTAAACGTAAGTTGATAATCCAGAATCACTCCTAGATCCTTCACGTGACTGACACGTTCGATTTCTGTTTCTAGTAGACGGTAGGTAAAATAAATCAAATCCTTCTTCCGCGAAAAAGATATTACCGAGCGCTTCTTCTGGTTTACATACATGCAGTTCGTATTGCACCAATCAGCAAAGACTTGAAGCAGCTGTTGGAGAACTCTGCCATCTTCAATTGAACGAATTAGGCGAAAAATCTTTAGGTCATCCGTGAAGGATAGTCATGGAGTCTTCAGAATTAAGATGTACACCATTGAAGTATATCAGAAACACCAACGGTCCCAAGTGGCTTCCTTGAGGTATTCCAGAGGTAGAAGTGAATGTAGGAGCCTGGCATTCTCCTATGATAACCGCTATCTCTCGAGGTAGGATCGAAATCACTGCAAAATACTACCATTTATTCCAAATCTCTCCATTTTTGCTATTGCGATATCGTGGTTTATCTAGTCAAAAGCGGCAGATAAGTCGGTGTAAACAACGTCGGTTTGAGGGCGATGTTCCATACTCTCTGTTATGAAGGATTAAACATAACAGGTTAGACGCTGACCGTCCAGGTGTGAAGCCGTGTTGATCGTCACATAGGAACTGCTTACAGTGAGCCTCAACAATGTGTGTGAAAAATATAATAATACACTGAAGAGCCGATTTTATCTACAACCGATTTAGTCAGCTATTTGACTCGATTTTGTCGGCCTCGTGTGAAAATCCGTTCGATGGGCTTTAGCAGACGAATCAAATTCGTGTAGATCCATTCATGAGCACATTCTTCTTATCTTATAATGCAAAAAACAAAAGCAAAGAGCCTCTAGAAGTGCGCCGCGCCGCCGATTTCAGGTAAAAATAGTCATCGCGCTTACTATTTTTACCTGAAATCGTCGGCGCGGCGCGCACCTCTACTCTAAACTATTAAATAATCAGAACCATTTTGGATGTTAAAATGACGTCAGACCTCTGGCCACTGCATTGTTGGGGATCTTGCTGTCCTTCGGCTAACCTTTAGTTTCCTTCGATGTGGTAGACGAAAATATGCTGACCAGATCCGTCTTGCTGTCCCTGGTCATGCCCTTGGCAGCTAATCTGCCTGGAGTTCCAGACTTTCACCACACAGCGATTAAAACATGCACCGAACGGATTGCACTTAAAACACATTTATTTGCCTAACTTTAATATTTATTAGGATCTAATTCAGCCACAAAAGATAATGTGAATAGTGGTCGCAGCGGCAAAGTTTCCCCTAACAAAAAAGGTCTAGTTATAATTACTACACATTAAAAAATAGTAATGGTTCAACCTCTGTTCAATAATGTGGCAGAAGGATGTATGAAAAAAATACCACAGAACCAAGTTAGAAAAATGTGCAATTGGTAAACAAATTCCTACGCTAAATCTGAATCAAGTCTATGGGAGCATCTTTTAGCACAAGCGAATCTAAGTTTGTATGGAGTTTACTATGAGAAACCAATGCATTTCTATTAAATACATAAATATGTCGTTTGGGGTCCCTAAAAATATATTGTATGCTACATTCTATAGATTCAGTCAAGTAGAACCATTTCTCCTGAAGACGGTTCATAGCTATGACAGCTGGTTCATGAGTTATTACAAAATTAAACTTTCGTTGCCCTGAAAGTTATGAAAATAGTGCTGTCTCTGGCTACACGGCGAGTTGAGCCTTCAGTCAAGTTAACCTTGACGCATTTGATGTGGTCTACAGTTATACCGTTGGTGTAAAGTGGAAATATAGTTCAGATGGTATCGTCAGAAACATGTGATCTGAAGAACGCGGGATCGCAATCTAACAGAATTATTTTGATGTTTTTTTGGGTGTACAATTATATGCACTGAACAAATTAAAATAGAAACGAGAGAAGAAGGAAACGATTCCCGTTATTTTGAAAGCTCAACTGATGTTGGAGCTGGAACTGGAACAACTATAGAGTGCCTCGTGAACTGAAAGTAGGTGTATTGCGTGAACTACCTGTTACTAAGCGCCAGCAAGAGAGTGTCTCCGGCCATGAAGCACGATTTGATTTTAACCAAAACTTTTGAACGGAGCATCCAGAGATTAAGAATGGAGTAGCATCATGAAGATAATGTTAGATCATAACTTTGGTAAAAATACAATAAAAGATGTTCGCAACGCAGCATTTCGCCGCAAGATAAATAACACGTCAGAAATAACGGTTATGATCTCCCTTATTACTTTATTAGAAAATAACAATTCTACATAATAATGTTCACGCTTTACAGGCAGCAAAAAAATTAAGACCCGAACTCATGTCCTTCAGATTGGCTGTTTAAGACGCTCGCATCGTGGTTTCTGAGCGACTGCCTGATTCGATCGCGGACGATCGAGATGATCTCTATCCCGATGATTCCCTCGTTCTCTCGTGCCGGACCGAGACGACCCGTGAGGTTAAGTGGGTCACCAACCCAGATAACTCTTTCGGATCAGCGATCCATTGGCTGCGTACTTTAACTATGCTCTGGGTATCAGGGTAGTCTTTCAATCCAACCTGCATATTTGTCTGGCCCGTTCCAAAACAATCCATGTTGTCTGAGTTAAGCCGAATATCACTAAGCTGGTATTTCAAAATGGCCTCCGACATTAATCTATATCATGCGCTCATTAAGCCCGCTCTGAAAATATCTTGGTTTTCAAAATGATGTCAGGTATAGATATTTGGCGTCAACTCGTTAATTCTTAAAGTTTTAAAACAACATCGCAAAAACCATCTCAAAATTATCATAGGTGTGAGACAATTTTCAAAAAATTTGAAAAGCATTCACGCCTTTTAGGGTTGTTCCAATACAACCATATTGTTGAAGCGCGGGACAAAAAAATTAAAGGATTGTGTGCTGGACACGACCACGGTGACATTGAAAATGTAGTATGCAGGCGGTAAACTTGGGTGGAAACCCCAACTCCTACCAGCAGAAGGCAATGGATTCTTCACATTTCTTTTCGATCATGGCCACATGAGTCTGCCTTGCCGAAAATAGCCAACAAAATCGATACAATAATCGAAATATCGCACGTTTACTCTTGTCAACTTCGAGTTAAATTACAAGATATTTCGATTTTCGCTTTACCATTTCGATCAATGCGTTGAACTTAATGCATACGGTTTTAAACAACATCCAGTACGGTACCATGGTTCCATGCATAAATGACGTAGCACTTTAGGGGGTAGAGGGGTGTAACAAATTTATGACGATGTGTGACGAGGGGGAATATTGTGAAAAATGCTACGAGGGGGGGAGGGGGGTAAATTCGCCGAAAAAAGCTACATCATTTATGTACGGCCCCAATGGGTAGGGTTACGGAAGCGGTCGAGCTAACTAGGGCTCAACATTTTCGATGCGCACAAATCAATCAGCCGAGATTTTAATCTTTTATGCAGAACGAGTGTCTAAATAAATCAAATCTTTCCGACACGCACCGAAATGAGCAAGAGAGTATGCTGGTGTAAATACACTCAGGTTTTTTTACGCGGGGGATACAGGCCGTGTAAATGAAAACTGCGTAAATGAAAACCGCGTAAATTTCATAATCCGCTTAAATTTAAGAATCCGTATTGATGAAAACTTCGTTAATGGATACCGCGTAAATTCAAAAATCCGCGTAAATGAAAACCGTGTAAATTTCAAAAACCGCATAAATACAAAAATCCGCGTAAAAAACTGCTTAAAAATACCGTACAAAAAACCGCGTAAAAAACCTAAGTGTACACTGAGTTTCAAGCTCAAAATAATCGGCTTTCCAAATTTGAGAACCGTCGATTTGTTTTTTGTCGAAGTTTAAAACTCTAGTATCACAAAAAGCAACGCGGTACTAGATTCATCGCAACGGCATGCTCTCAACTAATTTAAATAGATCTGTCGGCTACTGCTATCGTCTCCGCTCCGACGTTCGACCAGAGAATGAGCTCGCCCGAGCAATACTGAAAGTTATATCACAGACTAACAGACATAACACTCAAAAATAATGCTTCGCCCATTTTAACGGTCATTTTAAATGTATTCGTAGTTGGGACTGTGGCCGCTTTTGAAATTATGCCGCCACTGATATATGAACAAGCATATGGGGGATAGACCATTAGTGAAAAATTGTTTCCAAGCCGGAGGGGTAACTCACTAGCGAATGAGTGTTTGGGACAGTGAACAAAAGGTGGAGCTGGTGTTCTGGGAAAATTGCCGGATCGATATTTTTTAAGAGAGTTCCCTCATAGTGTTATGTCTGTTGGTCTGTGGTTATATATCCGAGGATGATGTCATCGGCAAAATCAATACAGCCAATGGAAGAGAGACATCATATTCACGAGCGCTTTGCCGCTGGATGCCTAGACCTGTGGTCGTCCCCACCCCTAGCGGTAGCAGTGATCAAATACAGCACTCGTTGCTGCGCATTGTCTGAACATGTCTGGCTGCTACTGCTGTTCTTTACGGCCCGACGTTCGACAGGAGCATGAACTCGTCCGAGGAATGATATTCCTTAAATAGTCGAGGATGACTTTATTCATAGAAGCGTAGTGTGCTGGGTGCTCAAATCTGTCGTACGAGACGCTATAGCAACGATGTTACTTGTTTGGCAAAAGAGCAACTGCTGATTCAAACAGGCACGCGGTACATTTATTTATAACTTTTCGTGTTCGATTGAGTCACGTAGGTGCTTCCTATTGACGGCTCTGCCTCACGAATGGCAAATTTCCCTATTTTCGGGAACTTTTCAATTCATTTCAATTCTATCGATTTTCAAAAGACTGCTTTTATTGCAGAAATATTACATGTTTATTACCAATATTCAGGTTAAACATTTCTGAATCGGTTGTTGCATAAATGATTAAAATCTATCTAGTAATAGCGGAGTTATAAGCGTGTAAACCTTACATAGTTTCGTTACATAGGACATATTTTAGGTTTTAGAATGACACCTAGCCTTAGATAGTGGAGTAAGACATTTTCAATGTCAAAAACTTGAAGATTCGCCTTTTCGACTTTTCCAAAAATCTTCTGAGTTCTTTGCATTCAAAAAAGACTTACAATAAAACCAGAAACAGTATTAATTGCACAATCCGTGCAAAAAACGCGGTACGTATCATCAGTATTAAAAAAAAAAAAACTTAGTGTGCATACATGTGCGATCATCTGAGATTTTTCGTGACAGGACGATATGTCGGTTCCAGAAGAGAAGCTGAGCTGAGTTTTAATGTGTCTAGTCTCAATTTTCCGAAAGTTTGTGTTATGCATTTATGTATTTTGTTCGTGATACTGTAAAAACATAGTTCTAGTTTTCAGTAGAGATTGTCGGGTTTCCTTTATTCTTACGAACCAACCTGAGAAATTTAACATCGAAAAACCCGACTCTGATCCATGCCCGAAACTGTAAAAATTGAAACACTCGAATCCGAGTTGAGCCCGAGAAATTTAAAATTAAAACACATAAACCCAACCCGACTCCGAGAATATAAATTTTAGAAAACCGGACCTGAACCCGAGTAAAAAAATCTCAAATTTTGTCGAATTTTAGTATTCATGAAATTAGCTATACAATCCTGCTTTTTCAGGTTTTCGATAAAACTAAAAACTACAAGGGGCAGCCCTATGGGGTTGCACGAGCTGTAGACGTAGGACTATACTACTTAATGTAAAATAGTTATTTTCTTAGTACATTTATAGTAATAATAAATTAAATATATTTCTTACGTATGGTTTAATCACATCCAATCAACATCGAATATTACATATTGAACCAAACCTTCTTGGTTATCAGGTCATTTCATTTGTAGTAGGTGATCGAATCCGATTAAACTTATTTAAGAAGATCTGAAGAAAGAAGACAGAAAACTGTAACCGAACTAATATCTGGAACTAAATCTTTATAGCATAAGATTAGCCTGTAAAAACTTTTCGATTGTGTGTGGTAAAAAACCCGGACCAGTGAAGAAAAATCAAATTTTAGACAATATAATCACATTTCATGTATAGACCAAGCATTTTAGTTATATTTTGCCATTATTGTAACTTTCCTAAAGTACGACTACAAATATAGCGAATGCATTACCGAGACTATAAATATACAAGAATAGAAAACAATTTTATATATGGAAAACATGCGTTTTTGCAACAGTGGCAGTGTATTCATTCATAAATATACTTTGTAATATGTACCTATTAGTAGAATCAAAATACTATAGGCTGAGTGGGAATGAATGACGTGATGGGGAAATGAATCAATGAATTGATCGAACGTAAATAATAAACTTTCGTTGTGCAATTTAGTAACAAATTAGATCTACCTACCCACACATTCGCCTCAAACATTAAACCCACGCGCAAAGCAAAATGAATGAACGCTGATGGGTAGAGCGAAAGAGACAACTAATACCACGACACTATGTTAACCGTGTTTGCAAATGGAGCTTGCATGTACAAATTATTTTGTGTACGAATAATTATACATTAAAGTGTGCTGGAAACGAGCACAACACAAAAGATAGCATAGCGTACCACCACAGGCAGTGTAACGGACTTCTAACTCAGCTACACTGGCTGTGAAAACACACAGCGCAGTGATCTGCTTCACTTGCTGTTCAACAGGTAACTGAGCTGGTCCGGCAAAATCCGTCCGTTTAAATAGTCGACGATGACGTCATTCATAGAAGCGTAGCGCGCTAGGTACACAAATCTGTCGTGCTGGACTAGGGAAGCGCTATCTTCTGTGTGTAAACGCGCGATATTTTGACTAGGTTGTTCATTATTTAAATTTTTAATGCCATGTTATCAAAAATCTTTGGGTTTATCAATTGGAATCCATTCTTAGAAGCACTTCGGGGCGATATGCGCAAAAAAATTGAAAATTTATCGTGAGATGGCTGAATTATATGCGTTTAAAATTGGACCACTTTTCGTTACATACCATTTTTGTAGAATTTGCAACGTGCACCCCTATATCGAAAACAAAGACGTAATCCTACGTCAAAACATAAAGGTTAACTTATCTAACAAAAATTACATTTGGCGCTGCAACCTGCTATAAACTTGTATTTGACATATTTCACGACGCCACCCGCGTTACGATTTGGTACGAACAAACCGGTTAATCAAGATTGTCTGACGTGCACTTCGAGGGCGTATCATTAGCGTTTCTGCTATAAAGCGACAGATAGCATCGTTAGATTATAAGAATAATTTCTTATTCGCTACAAATAGTATGCGCCAGTAAAGCCAATGGAATTCTTGGAATGATTGCAAACCTGCCCATGTCCACCAGTGTGTGAGTTGGATACACATTATTTTTGATCAATTCTCGTGGATCTACGGTGCTATCATGAAAGATCATGCTATACCCCCTGTAGTCATTCGTTTAAAGGTTCTCATAAGACGTCTCTGGGGTTGATCCAGATAAAAAAACACTCGTAGTAGTCCGTCTCCATTTTTGGAGCTAGCGTCAATCCGGCTTTAGCTGAATCCCGCCACTAAGTTCGTGTCGGATTCGGGTGAGAAGAAGTCGAAACGTAAATTCTATAACTAATTTAGTTATAGGTTTTGTGCCCTTAACGCGCAAATGCGGTTTTAAACAATTTTCTCCATAATGGAGAAAAAAGCAAGTTCGCTTTTTCCATTGTCCATATACACACAGAACCACATATTTTAGATTATTACGCAAAATGAAATCGATTTTTTTCCTTCACCAAATGAATCATATCACGAATACTTTGTTTTATGCCACGTTTTTTGCTGAGTCTCATTCACCTTGATAGATTACCTCGGCAAGAATAAAATGTTCTTTAGACAACGCACACAAGATAAAAGTACAGTCGGGTCTCCTACTACGCAGATTCGTACTACGCGGATTCCTATTGCGCGGTGCCCGCGTAGTAGAAAGATGGATTATGGATAGATAAAATTGAAATAGATGCACCAGGCGGCATTAGTGAGCATGTTATATTGTCCAAGCTTTCCATACATTGTAGTTTGTGATACATGCAAAAAAATTTAATTTTATAAATTGGGTAGCAAAATTCTTGAAGAAGATAAAGTCACCTGATTATTGATAGAATTGACTCTTAATTGCGCAATGTTGTTTTAAAACAATTGTAAACAATTGTGAAAATCATCTCAAATTTATCATAGTAGGTATGGGACAGCTTTCACAAAATTAAAAAAAAAAAAAAGATTTGCGCCTTAATTGGACTAGACATGGCGCTAGTCACTTTGAAAAAAGTAATCCAAATCCCATGAACTATGGGATCCCTACAGTAGAGATGGTCGGTTTTAAATTTTTTTTCGAACACGAACCCGAGAGCTTCGAAACTGAAAACCCCGAACCCGACCCGAGGCCCGAGCTCGAGATTATACAAATTTAAAAACCCGGATCCGAGAATTTAAACTTGAAAAAACCCGAGTCCGACCCGAACCCGAGGATAAAAAATTTGTAAAACCCAAACCCGAGAAGTTCAGAATTGGAAAACCCGAACCCGACATGAGCCCGAAAATTTTAAATTTGAGAAACTCGATCCGAACCCGACTTGTTAATGTGAAGAAACAATCAAAACTTGTTAATATGAAGAAACAACCAAGTTTTTGAATTTTAAGTTCCAGAGCCTGATCCTAACTCATCTTAGAATCGCTTTAACCACAAGCGTCCAGATTTATCTTTCTATCGCAAAACGAATTACTGACGAGTGGAATGAACATTTAAATTAACTATTACCAAAAATAGAATTTGTAATGCGCTGAGAGACTAATAAATCGTCGTTATCTTGACCGGAAAGATCTACAAATATGGAGCTAACAAAGAAGACACAAAAAGCTCAATGATGACGGTTTTAAACAACCTTGCCCATCATGTTCAACCAAAATTTCTAATTTTTTTTACCGAAAACCGTTCCTGCAAAAACAGTTTTGAATAATTTATTACGTGTATTAAATTAAGCTATGGCAATTGGCAATTCGAGTTCGATAACCTACGTACTACGGGTTGGTATCGCTAAACATATGTCGGTGGTTGGTTTTCTGAGGCGTTCTTGATATCACATCATTAACGTTAGAATGTTCGTCTACGTCGAGTTCGATAGTCTACGTCTACGCGCCAATAGACATGCTTCGACATCTCCAAAGGAATTTTTGAAACGACTCCAAATCTCTACAAATACACTAAACAGAATTTACAATATTATTTGCGTCGATAATGCTGCCATTCTTACAGCATACTCCAATCATGTAGTTCTCCGGGTCCAGATGATGTAACTACCCTTGATATTCGTCATAACAGGGCATCAGTAGGAATTTTGTGTTCAAGTTCCGTATCCAAACTATTGCTAGCTAGTTATTTTAAACTGTATTTTTTTACTGTAAAGCTGGTCGCTCACGAGGCAACAGGACACATGCTACAAAAAACCTCATCTTTCCTTCGCTGACAACATAGAAGATTTTTCCACAGATACTGGATACAACCGATACAAAATTCCTTTACAGTGAACTGCAGTGCGCTTCAATACGTGGTGTGATCTGAACAGAACTGTTGTTCGGATTCATTCATTCAGAACGGGATTGACAGAATCGAGACTGTCCAATACCGGTTCATATGCTTTGCTTTTCGACATCTACTGTGTAACTACTCTAAGTATCCTTACATGTAACTACTCTAAGTAGTGGCCATTTGGGCTAAGTCTGTCGGTGTAGATACAACAAATAAACAAATAATCAAATAAACAAAGCGCCGTTATTGACATTTCGAAGTTTAGAACTCTTGAAACGTGAACATTGAGAATTAATAGCTAATCCCAGGCCCCATTCGTTGATTCTTTGTGCAATTTCGCTTATTCTGGCCAATCACGGAGTAGTAACTTAAGGGATGAGTGCTGTAGAGTAAAGTGTGGTGTGCTCGCAGTTCAATTAGCTATTTTTCCCTGCTTGAACATCTATAATTCGCCGCGCTAGTGACGATCTGCTTGAATACAGCAGAGGTTTTAAAACGCGCCAAAGTTTGCACTTCTAGTGATTATTAAGTGTGATAAAACGCAATCTAATTATCCAACACTATAGCATATACGATAAAAATCCCTTCAGTAGTTTTCGCTGTTGTTATACTTTGAGGACGTCACCGATCAATTGCTGCCAACCTATTAATCTGCACTGTCATAATGGTTCGCAACAAACATCGGAACCAAAGCAAACAGTGCAATGACAAACAAAAAAGTGTCGAAACGAATGGTGTTGTTACCCTTGATAGCCTATGGGCGAATATTCAAAAGCTGCTCGCCAATTCTAACGCGCGAGTATTGGCCAAAATTGAATCCTGGAAAGCTGAACTCGTACAACGAATGGACAATTTGGAGACTCACCTCGCTGCAATCAAGGTTGAGTACACTACCGGAATAAACGATTTGACAAAAGCAGTAAAGGAACTCCGCAATGAACTGGATGCTACTAATGAACGTGTAAGCCGAATGGATAGATCAAATGATCTCAGTATCTCTGGAATACCATACGTGCCGAACGAGAATTTGCCTCCTTATTTTTCGCAACATCTGTAAGGAGCTGTTGGATACGTGCGATGATCGTTCGCTCGTTCACTTGAAACGATTTTCAAAGCAAACTGTGACGACTGGATCAATTTCACCGATTATTTGTCAATTCGCCTTTCGCCACCATAGGGACTTTTTCTTCAAGAGATACGTTAGACATGGAGCGTTATGCCAGCGGCATGTAAGCTTCGATAACGACAACAGAGTTTTTATTAATGAGCATCTTACGTCTACTGCTATGGAAGTTCGTGCTGAAGCATACAAACTGAAGCTACGAGGGCGCATACAGAAGGTGTTTGCTCGTGATGGCCTTGTTCACGTGGAAGATCATGGAAAAGTGGAAGCCTTCCACTCGGTTCTACAGCTATCTACAAAATTCAGCTACCCTTTCCATTAAGCTCTTCTTTCCTACCTCATTTCCTTTGATACCTTCCCGATTTTTTCCTGTGTTTCCAACCTTTCCTAAAAGTCAAAATATTACACCTATCCTAGTTTTTGCCTTCATTCCCAAGTTGATTTTTATTGTCCTTTGTATCCGATCCTCAAGTTTTCCATGAATGTTCCCTCCTAAAAGTAATTGTTGCTGACAGTTTGTGCTGCGTCGTGCTACAATCATTCACACTTGATGATGGAGCGGACTGCTGTTGGTGCTGTTGCTGTTGTTGCTGCTATTGTTACTACTACGGATGCTGTTTCTATTGCTCCTGCGCTAATGTTATCGCGCTGCTAGTATTCTTTTGTGCTACGACAAATGAAATTTCCATTGATGCTGTTCCGTGCTTTTAATGATATTATTTTCAATTGTAAATTGAACTGCGACATAAGTGCATTATTTAATGTTAGAAGAAGCTTCTAGATGTAAGAATTTGTTCTCTATTATCGTTATCTTTTCACATGGGGAAGCCTTGCGAATTGCTTTTCGCGTAAAGTTTCTTGTATCTCATTGCACTGATTATGGTTAGGCAATTGTCTAACAATACCTCTACAAACATGATTATTCCTAAGTCTGTTCTAAATGCTGCCCTATACACAGATAAACTTAATATTTGTCATGTTAATGTCCAAAGTCTTTGTGCGCGAAGGTTTGCTAAGCTAAATGAAATAAGAATGTTGATCAATAACAGCAAAATAGACATCATTTGCATGTCAGAGACTTGGCTTGATGCTTCTATTATCGATCCTATGATTACTATAGACGGGTTCAAATTGTTCAGGAATGATCGTAACCGACACGGGGGCGGAGTATGCATATATGTGAAAAATAAGCTAATAAGTCGGATTGTGCGGAAATCCACACAAACAGATTTCACTCGTTCTATACCAGAATTTCTGCTGCTGGAGATCCAGTGCGGTATTGACAAGATTCGTTTAGGGGTCTACTACAACCCTCCGAATGTAGATTGCTCTGAAACACTACTACATCATTTCGATGAATATACTGTCACGTACAATTCCACATTTTTCCTGGGTGACTTCAACACAGACCTGCTGAAACACACTGGTAAATCGCAATATTTTAAGAATGCTTTATCGAACATGTCCTACACGTGTATCAATGATGAACCTACGTTTTTTCACCGAACGGGCTGTTCCTTGCCCGACCTTAATCTAACGGATTCCCCTAACGCAGTCCTTAGATTTGGACAGGTATCTCTGTCCGGAATATCAAAACATGACTTGATATTTTCTTCCCTTAACTTTTCAGCTAAATTTGAACCAGAACTCATACATTATAGGGACTACAAACGTTATGACACCCAGGGACTAAGTGAAGCCTTCGACAACATTGATTGGAGCGAATATATTAGTATTCATCACCCTGATATGCTAGTTAATATTTTGAATGGCCATTTATACCGAATTCATGATTCATTCTTTCCTCTGAGAGTTGCTAAACCTAGAATTAATCCCTGGTTCAATGCGAATATTGAAAGAGCTATGATCAGCAGAGATATAGCCTATAGAAATTGGAAGTGCACCAAAAGTGTTCAAGATCATGTCCATTATAAACGCCTCAGTAATAAAACAAATGAACTTATTAAAAAGTCTAAAATTGATTTTGACAGACGTAATTTTAATGTGGAAATTCCTAGTAAGCAACTTTGGAACAACATTAAAAAACTCGGTATTTCTAAAAAAGGAGCGGTTCAAAATAACTTTGATCATTCTGCAAACGATATCAATGAGTACTTTACTTCCCATTTTACCACCGACAACTCTTCGATTCCTACCTTCCCTACAAATAACAATGGTTTCCATTTTAGGCTTATCCAAGACTATGAAATTATGAACGCCGTATTCTCGATTAGTTCTAATGCAGTCGGGCTGGATAATATTCCCATACAATACATTAGATTAATCCTGCCACATGCAATGCCATATATACGACATTTGTTTAATTCAATTATAAAATCATCAGTGTTTCCTCGCATATGGAAATATGTAAAAGTAATTCCCATCAAGAAAAAAGGCAATCTCGCTTGTTTATCTAATCTTCGACCTATTAGCTTGCTCAGCGCGATGTCTAAAGCTATTGAAAAACTTCTTAAAGTACAAATTTCTTGTTTCATTAACGAAATGAATTTTCTACATCCGGCTTCAGAAAATTTCACAGCACTGAAACCGCATTGATGAAGGTGCATGATGATATTTCGCAAGTGATTGATAAACGCGGAATTGCAATTCTTCTGTTACTTGACTTTGCCAAAGCGTTTGACCGTGTATCACATAGCAAACTTTTATCGAAACTAGTATCGTCTTTTCAATTTTCTCATTTAGCGGCGAATTTGATCAAGTCATATCTGAGTGATCGAAGCCAGGCAGTTTTCTTTGATGGGATTATGTCTTCCTATCTGCCCATTGGGTCAGGAGTCCCACAAGGATCTGTACGTGGACCCATTTTGTTTTCACTTTTCATCAATGACTTACTATTAGTATTGGATTTTTGCTCGATACATTTATTTGCTGATGATGTTCAAATTTATTTTTGTGCAAATAAAACATATAGTATGCAATGTATAGCAAGAAAAATTAACCATGATCTAAGAAAAATTCTTTTTTGGTCCCAACAAAACCTACTGTTTATTAACCCCACGAAAACTAAAGCAATGTTACTAAGCAGGTCTGCCATTCTCCCGACTCCACCTCAACTTTATACAGACAATGCATTAATCCAATTTGTGAATCGCACTGTTAATCTAGGTGTTATATTCACGTCTAACTTGAGCTGGGATGATCAAGTAAATGCTCAGTGTGGAAAAATATACGGTACTCTGAAGCGTTTGAATCTAGTTACTAAACATTTCGAAATTACCACCAAAATTAAACTTTTCAAATCACTCGTTTTACCACATTTCATCTATGGAGACTTCATATTCTCAAATGCATCTGCAGCATCCTTGAATAAGCTGAGAGTTGCTTTAAACGCGTGTGTTCGCTATGTCTACAACCTCTCCAGGTATTCCCGAGTTTCTCATCTGCAAAAATCTCTCATCGGTTGCTCATTTGCAAACTTTTATGCTTATCGATCCAGTTTGATCCTATACCGACTTATTAGTTCCAAAAAACCTGCATATTTACATTGCAAACTAAGGCCGCTACTTAACCCACGTACACTAAATTATCAGTTACCTCAGCACAATACTGCTTATTACAACCAGTCCATGTTCGTTAGGGGTATTTCTATGTATAATAATTTGCCATACATTTTAAAATCCATTACCTCATTGAGAAACTTTAAACGAGAGCTGCTTGGTTACTTAAACAACGTGAATTAGAACGCGATATTAGAGAACAATTAGAATTAGATTAATTTAGATTTAGATTTGATACTTTTTCATATTATTTTTAAATGCAGCACAGAATTTCATCAAGATGTAACATTTGAAAAGACTTTGTCTTACGTTACATAATGTCAGTGAAATAAATAAATAAATAAAATAAATAAAAATAACTACGAATTGTATGGTCATTATGTTCATGCTCATGAAATAAGGGAGACCGGGGCTAGTTGGCGGTGTTTTCAGTTTTCAATTTTTACCGCTTTGATGTAGGTAGATCTTGCAAAATAGAACACGCGGTATGAAAGAGCAGACTGTTGGCAACATCTCTGATTTTTTTTTGAAATTGTTTGATGCATTGTCTCCTTTTTAGAGACAAAAATATGTGACGCGGAAAACCCGCCAACTTACCCCGAACCCGAGGTAAGTTGGCAGTATGTGACGATATGCCAAAAGCTAAGCAATCAATTACCTCAAGGGTCCTTTTGGAACGTGCTGAATGTCTTTTCGAGAAAACTGTATATTAACGGACATTTGCTATTATATTTCAGTTTCAATACCCCGGTATTTTGACTTTGACGCTTACTCCCTATTCAAAAGCAAATTTTCGAAATTTTTCGTGCAATTGGCCGGACTAAATGTCTCCAACATTGGCAAGATACACAAGAAAAAGATTTTCTTACTTTGGAGTGAATTCCAGAAATAAATTTTTTTTGATAACTTTGTTGCACTGTAAATAGTACCGCCAACTTACCCCGCGTGCAACACCGCCAACTTACCCCAACCGCATATTTTATTTAAAACTATATAAAAAATAATTGTGGATAGATGTAATATCTATACGGATATTGAAAGCTCTTTTCACGCGCTATTGAAAAATATAATCACCCTAAATACCGCTAAGTATTTAAAATTTAGAAAATTTACTTGGTATGCTCGAAAACACAATATTGCCCATAATTTCAACAAAACAAAATGTTTTGGAACAAAAACACATCGGATAATGTGTTTCAGATTACTTGAGGTACACAACGAGAGGCAACGCTTTATGTTTAATAGAAACGGAGAAAAGGGGCTTCCGCCAACTTACCCCAACCGCCAACTAGCTCCGGGCTCCCCTAAATTAAATTTAACGTTGTGTTCTTCAAGACATTTGTGATTACAGGAACAAAGAATATTTATTATTTATTATTGAGTTGCCATCACTAAGAGTAAATCTATTCCATACAGAACACCACCTTTAGGATGAAGGTGAATTGTGTAATTACATTGAAGTCATGTTGAAAACAATGTATTAGGCAAAAAAAAAATATGTTTAGTTCTCATTGTAAAACTAGAACTACACAAAAAAACGAGTGACGCAAACTAAAAGTAAACGTGCTCTCAGAAGTTAGCAATGTGCAATATGCAACGGAAGCAACACATTGAACTCAAAACTAAAATTTTACGACCATTCCCCGTTTAATGGGGCCGCCTGGTTATGTGTGCGGACTTATTTTTTTGTATCAGCCGGGCGAAAATAGGCAATTAGCTGCAGCGCGTTTGAGAAAAAACGACCCAACCCTGCCGGTTCCGTCCCTTTCGAAACCACAGAGAGGCCATCTGGCCCCCTTCTAGCAAAGCGCAATGGATTCACAATCCGTCGCCTCTGCCGGTGGGTTCGCAGCGCCTTGATCTAGGTTCTGTTACATTCCTCCATTACCCGTATGATGCACATACTCTCTCGTATGATGATGCACTTTGCCGCATTCTTTTATGTATCTGCACCGAGCAGGAAAACCGTGATTCAGAATACCATCGAAGGAGGCGTCGAGGGGAAACAGTGCGTGCGCGTCGCAATTTTTCAAACTTCAACTCGACGCTGGGTTGATGACTTTCAACGCGGAAGCGCACAAAATACCATGCGTTCCACTATTCATGCTAGCGGGAGAAGGGCAGGGCGGCGCGCGGGACTGAGTATGTACTAGATAATGGGAAACAGTCATTCCGGAACGATAACAAGAATGATACGCTTTTGTGGAACCAGCTGGTTGTACTCTATACTTTTAATAAAGTTTTACAAACTGACTTTAATGAAAGGAAAAGACTCGGTGGAACCGAAAAACTCACAACTCAGTCGTTACACACAAAATTATCCCATTACTCGGAGCACAAAGTTAATTGGATAATGAAGTTGGTGCAATTGTTGGTTTCTGGACTAGGAGAGAAAGTTTTGCCGGTTCTTTTCAGCTCGATGGCTTCATGGAATGTGGGGAGGAGACCAGTCCAGTATTGCCCGAGGATCTACCGCCGTTGGATGATGAATGAATACTCGGAAACACTCACCTGGCTGCAGATGAAATCGTTCGGTTTCATGCAGAAATCGCCCAGTGCCACGGCACTGGCTAGGTAAATGCCCGAAAGAAGCCAGCAAACCGTTACTGCCAGCAGACCGCACACACTGAAAAAAATCAGCGCACAGCGGGAACTCCGTGTAGCTCCGATCACCAGAATGATGCACAGCAGCAACAGGAAAGTCAGGAATCCTAGCGTAGCAGGCCATCGCAGCTCCTCGTAGAATTCGTACGTCTGAAAGAGATGAAAGAAAGAAATTGATTAGCAAAAGTTTGATCGAGTGTAGTGAAATATTGGCCCGCCATGGATGGGACCGTAAAAATCAAAGCTGCAGCTCTTTTCCAGTTGAGTGGCTTTACGAATAATAGCAATAACGAAAAAGTGGTCCATTAGAGGCTTGGTCAAAGTTTTCCCCCTTCCGGGTTAAAAATAGTTTTAATTGTCCGAAGGAATGGGAGACGGAAACCCCTTCCTTCACCCGTGTACTAACACAAGGAACCGTTTCGCCAGTCGGCTCACTGCCCTGCAGCTTTACTTAAATGAACACGAACCGTTAGAATGACTATATATCTACATATATATAGGAGAGAAACTTTATTGGGAGTCTCGTTAGCAAATGGAAAACGGGCGATGAGAAAAGTATGAGAAACTGTAGAACTAGAGCCTTAAAGTGGGCCTTCGTTTCTCGGCGAGGCCGCCAGGTAGGTAGGTGGTCCAAGAAGCGGGGGGGGGGGGGGAAATTAACACAGTTGCTGTAATTAGGTGGAACAAAGGCTCTGGGGCTTGGCTGTACTTTGAATCATGAAACATAATGAATCAGATAGTTCTATGGATACTTTCTATATACACTCAGGTTTTTTTTACGCGGGGGATACAGGCCGCGTAAATGAAAACCGCGTAAATTTCAAAATCCGCGTAAATGAAAACCGCGTAAATTTCAAAATCCGCGTAAATGAAGACCACTTAAATTTAAGAATCCGCGTTAAAGGGAACCTCGTTGATAGATACCGCGTAAATTCCAAAATCCGCGTAAATGAAAACCGCGTAAATTTCAAAAACCGCGTAAAAAAAACTTGAGTGTAGTTTACGCTTGGATATTTCCTAAATCCACAAAGTGGACTCTCCACTCTTTTGTTTATGTCGGGGGTTCTCGATCATTGAACACAAACCAACCACTATCTTCTAGTAATATGGTTTCTCTTTTGCTAGTTTTGAGATAAGAAAAACGAATGTAAGAACCATAATATCACACACGATCTGTTAACTTCCGTATATCAAAATTGAATGATGTTGGTATGCATGAACGATGGCCTATTTATAGATTCAAGTTATTTTGATGTATCACGATAAAATCAATTTTTGAACGATTGAAGCAATTTATATATATCGAATTATATTATAAGGGCATCTCCACCGCTGATCTAAATCTGGTATAAATATAAACACTTGGAACAAATTTAGATCTTCTCTACACCACCGCACACTAGTGAAAAATCGTGACTGAGGGATAATCCATTTACAAATAAGTATTTTGGACGGTGTTTATAAAGAAGAAGTCCACTGATGGATTCAGGGAGGGGCGTGCACGCCAGAAGCTGCTTTGAAGAGGGCATTTGCATTTCCTTCTGACGTATATACATTGGTTTGTGCACTTGGGCTTATAATTTCAGAGTCAGGCTATAAGGAATTGGTCGGGCATGTCGCAATCTCATCACTCGAACATCGTTGAGGACATCTGTGTAGCAGTTCAGTTAAATCTCAAATGAAATTGATCCCACTTCTCTTTGTTGTGCCGTCTCAGTCATCATCCTTGTACCCAGGGATGATAGTCACGAAAAGACGAACGGGTACGACAATACTAAACACAAACTGCTACGGTTTGATTTCACACAGCAAGTAATCAAAATGGGTCGAACATTTAAACTATTCAAGACTATTCACTTTTTTACATTCTAAGTTCAAAAATACTTAAATAGTATTGTAGATTCTAATAGCCAAAATTCTACTCAACGCATAATTGTCATAATTTTTAGATCCATAAATTAAATTTATATATCATGTTACAGTTTCTGGAACTTCTAACATCATCATAAAACTAACTGTGTTATTTCAAAGAAATTCTCGCATTTTTCTTTTGATGCCAGCTGATTTTACTCGAAAATTGCTGTTGATGTTAGCTGTTATTATGGCAGCTGTGTAAATGTGGATAAAACGTAACGAAACCGTCATAGGACCCAATGACGTAACGTAACGTAACGCAACCGTCATAGGACCCAATGAGGACAATCTGTTTATTGAGACATTTCCGTCACAAAAAAAACTGAGTGTTTTGCCACGGGTATAGATCTCTTGCCAAATCATATATTCACGAAAACAAACTTCAATCTTCTAGGAACACTGCCATGAGTAGAAGCCTTATAGAATTCGAGCCTAACGATTTGCTTGTAATTCTCATATATTTCATCGTCGATCAAGTCATGTTCTGAAAGCTAATCATAATCAGGAGACACTCAGGCTGTGATTTTTCGTATGGCCTTCGACCGCAGTTACCAGTAAACGGTTCCACTCGGATCGCACCCAGCGGGCAGTTGTGAGAATTTCCTCGTACTTTTAAATCACTTGAACCAGCATTTTTCCAGCTCCCGAGTTGACGCAGATTCTTTTCTCATTCTGCATGAGAAATAATTTGGAACTACGTTACAAACTACTGTAAAAAATTGACAGAGCGGAACTGTTTACACCAAATTTAAGTTTCCCTTACAGCCCAAATTATCTAGTCTTTAAAACTAAATATTTGCAGGTTATCACGATGGCACTATAGAGGTATTCTACAAACATAGCGGCATACATCGCATGCACCAAAGATCAATTGTGCTAGGAGACTTCCTTGAGTGAAACCTAATCATTTAATCTAATCTAAGATTATGCCAACCCTATATCGTAAAATATCGGATTTCAAACAACTGGCCAACGACTTGGAAACCCAACAGGTTGTAGAGATGGTCGGGTTTCAATTTTTTCGAACCCGAACCCGACCCGACCCCGAGAGCATGAAAATTTAAAAACCCGACCCGAGCCCGAAATCATAAAATTTGAAAACCCGAACCCGACCCGAGCCCGAACATTTTAAAACTTAAAAACCCGAACCCGACCCGTACCCGAGAATGAAAATTTTGTAAAACCCGAACCCGACCCGACCCGACCCGAGAGCTTTAAATTTGAAAACCCGAACCCGACCCGAACCCGAAAATTTAAAATTTGAGAAGCCCGATCCGAATCCAACCTGCTAATACGGACAATCAACCGAAGATCTTGAAGATTTTTAATTCTAGGCACCCGAGCTGGACCCTAGGCTCATCTAAGAATAGTAGAATCACTCGAATCTGAAGTAGCACCATACGCATTGAGTTATTTCTGCTTATGGCAAAACAAATCACTGCCGAGTAGAATCCGCATTTATATTTACTATTATTGAACGTCGAATTTGTAATGTTCTGAGAAACTTATAAATCGTCGATATCTTAACCGGAAATTAAGTTAAATCGGCGGCTAACTCATGGGGAAACAGAAAGCTTAATGGTCACAGTTTCCAACAACCTTGCCCGTCGTACTTAAGCAAAATTTCTAATTTTTATCAGAAACCATTCCTGCTAGGCAGTTTCATATAATTTATTACATTATTAAATTAAGCTATGGAAATTGGCAATTCGTGTTCGACAATTCACATGACGTCACCCACGTTACTGGTTGGAACGGTCAAACCTGTATCGAAGGGTATCAATCTTTTTCTGACGTGTTCTTGATGTATCATCATTAGCGTTAGGACGATCTATGATTGGTTATTTTATGCTTCAGATTATATGGTAAGCGCGCCAATAGAGATGCTTCGACATCTTCAATGGAGCTCTCGGAACGACTCCAAGCTTTTAAAAATCCGTTAATGGCTTCAACAGAACACACAAAATTTTTGCGATCTATTCCTTAAGTTCGTGGAAATTCATGTATTTTCATGAAGGAATCCGGATCATGCAATAGCTCAGCCCGGGAACAATCTGACAGAAAGTGCTTGTTCCATATATGTACCAATGATTTGATAGTGGTGCATTATACCTTCACCATATGAGTATCATAAACAACGAAACCTGGCGGAAGTAAAGCTAGGTTTAGGTCTGATGGAACAAAGACTATCTCTAGAAAATAAATTTGGCCAAAATTATCTGCTTTTAAAAAAATAATGTGCCCTTTTTAAATTTGACCAAATTTATGAGTTCAAATCCTTATTTTTCCGTTACAGTTTATTTTAATTGCAAGCAATCTCTATCATAAACCAATTTGATTATTAAACTTCCGTTAAAGCAGGTACAACCTATTTGTTTCATTTCACCAATTTAACAGTGCTTGCTTAAAGTTTGTTTGGGGTACAAATGTACCCCACAAAACCGTTTGCGTTAGTGTTTTGTCATGTGTACATAAATCAAAAAAAATATTATATCTTTTTTTAAAAGCAAAATATCGATACATAGTAAGCGAGAAACTTGTGAAAAATTGTATAAGTTCCAACTCTACCGAATAATAGTATCTGTTATTTGATATAACAAAGCACTACAGCAAAGTAACTAGAAAATGCATTTGGATCGGTATCGTAATTTTTGCTCTTGCGGATCAAAGAGTCAAAGCACATTCGTGAATATGATTTTTGAATATGATTATGCAAGACGCATCATTCGATTCGTTATCTTCTGCAGCAAAAGGAAATTTAATAAGCTTTACAACGTCGTATAAATGGTCAACATCGATTTGAAACGACCGGAGTAATAGAAATATAAAGAAAAAAGAGAATTTTGACGTATTTTAAAGACTTGTTCTATACAAAATGAAATATAACATAATTAAATAGTCAAAACACGAATATGTTTAAACAGGCTACTTTACGAATGATTCTAGAATAAAACTATCCAATTTAATTATAAATTTAATAGAAATTAGACATATTAGAGAGATTTTAGTTTTGGGGTACGAATGTACTCCACAAAACCGTTTACGTAGAGAAAAAGTCGCCACGGTCTAAGTATAGGTTTCAAAGTACCTGTCGAAATTTATATTCCATTAGAGAAAGTTGAGCCGATATTTTCCGATAAATTTCTGTTGGCTTGGTTTATTACTAATTGTGATGAAAAATAAATCGCAAAGAGATTTTGGATGTGAAACACGTATTGTTGAATGCATGAAAGAGCATTCAATGTTCGTTTAAAAATTGAATAATTCAGGCAGTTTGCGAATCTGAAGGGACGGAATTTTATGCATGAATGAAAAAATACAATATTTGAACACCAGAAAATACGACGAATTCTAGCGATTCAGAGGTACTAACATTTGGTACGGTTATATGTGTCATCACTACTACAAAAACCTGTTTTAATCCACCTAGCGGTGCAATTGTGCCTTTCTCAATCATGAACATGATGCATGCTTATATTTATTAAAAGCTTTCAAATGTATTCATTACAATTTTATTATACATGACTTGACAACTTGACTATATACAAGAAATCATTATTGGAGTTCTAAAATTTTGCAAAAGAAAAAGCAGCCAATATTGAATTGAAAAAGGAGCGAAATCGGCTAAGTCCTAAAAAGTCGATTTTTATAAAAAAAAATCGAGATAATATAAAATCTCGACGTTTCATGCATTTAAAAGAAGTTTGTCATCAAAAATACGAATTCGATTTCTAAAATTTCATGGGGTCCCCCCTGGCTTATATGGGAATTTCATATGTGACCGGACGGTTTAGTCTATATTTCCGGAACCATATAGACATATGTGGGGATATTACAGCTATCATTTAGGACTAAGTTTGTGAAATACGGCCCAACCATTTCCGGGAAACTGATGTGAGTTCGTTAATTGTGAAAAATGGCCGCTTTTCCCGGGCCCTTCCGGAACCGTCTATGGTGGTCAATGTAGTCAACAAAAGTTTGGTTGGCCGTCGGTGACCTAGAACTGCACATTTAAGTTGTTTGAAAGACATTTTAACGAAATTTTTACCCTTTTTTGCTTTCATCGGAGTATCGGTTTGAATCGCAATTTGATATGTTCCTTAACAAGTCGGTTTTCAGAGCAATTGCAATACCTTGCTATTAAGAAAGGCAAAAAGACTGTGTTTTGTGTATAGACGCAAATAGTGTCATGCAATGGTTGGGTTGTTTTGTTCAAACCCGAACCCGACCCGACCCCGATAATGTTTAATTTGAAAAACCCGAACCCGACCCGACCCCGAAAGTTCAAAATTTTAAAAACCCGGACCACCCCCGAACCCGAGAATTTCAAAGTTGAAAACCCGGATCCCGACCCGAACCCGAGAAGCTTAAATTTACAGAACCCGAACCCGACCCGAAACCCGTCGGGTTCGGGTCGGGTCCGGGTTTCGGGTCCAAGAACCCGAACCCGACCATCTCTAACATGTTGTAGCATATCAACTGTCTGACCTTTAATGTCAACATCTACTTGGACTTGTGCTAGTTTCTCTCTTAATCCTTCTTTTGGTGTTTTCTGAAAATACCGACTCCAACAGGGAAGCAGAGATAGCCTCGAGGGGTGAGTTGGAACTTTCCTAATCAGCATTTCATAAAACGAGGAATTTAGCTTAATCAGTGAAAGGCAAAGTTCGCCTCGGCCTAGTACATCATCCGAAAATCTTAATGAAACGTCTACTGACTGACGGTATTTGTTTGTACAAATGGTAGTTGGTATTAGCGTATCTTCTCAGTTTGGCAAAAAATCAGTTATCATGTAAGGAATCAATATTGGAACATCACTATACTCACTGTTATGTTAAAAATTTGAATCTATACCTTGTTGTCCACTTAAACGAAGATCCACCCGCACCCGCCTGATGATAGCACTCGGCTATCTTCAGTATCATCGCCTACGTAATGTAGGACTGATAGTTCACAGTAGAGATGGTCGGGTTCGGGTTTTTGGATCCGAAACCCGGACCCGGCCCGAACCCGATGGGTTTCGGGTCGGGTTCGGGCTCTGTTAATTTTAATTTCTCGGGTTCGGGTCGGGTTCCGGGTTTTCAAATTTGATATTCACGGGTTCGGGTCGGGTCCGGGTTTTTGAAATTTTCAACTATCGGGTTCGGGTTTTTCGAATTTGGAATTTTCGGGTTCGGGTAGGGTTCGGGTTATAAGCATATCAAACCCAACGATTTTTTGACGCTGTTTATCTATAAAACACCCAGTATCTTTTTGTGCACCCAAAACCCGATGGGTAGCTTTCTATTACTCTTAGGTAAGATTCTATTGTATTTTCGGTAGCAGATCATGCAATTGCGCATTGCAGTATTAAACTCATTTTCCTGCAAAGGTAGTAAACGGTAGAATGACGAATTTCTGTTGCTGTTCATGTATGTGCATCACACAACCAACCACTTTTTCAGTATGTGTCAACCTTGGCTCTGTTCGTATGTAGGAAAATTTGGTCGATTTCTATGATAGTATTAGTATCGAGTCAAACCAACCGTAATTCTGGCGGATTTCTGCCCAAATTCGGGCTGGAATCTGCCCCAATATTGGAAGAAACCAACTGGAAATACGAATTTTTTATTGGGTAGGCTGCGCAGTGAAATAAATTTTTTTGGCAGTTCTCGGATCCGGTCCAGTTGCCGGGTCCGGACCAGTTCCCGGATCCGGACCAGTTCCCGGTTCCGGATCCGGACCAGTACCCGGACCTGGGCCAGTTTTCAGATCCGGACCAGTACCCGGATCCGGGCCAGTCACTGGATCTGGTCTCTCCCCTTTTCCCTTTACCAGGTCCGGACCTGAACCAGGCCCAGAATTGGTGTTTAGATCCAGACAAGTGTTTGAATGTTTGAAACTAACCCCATTAAGTTTTTTGTTTCTCCATGAGTTAGCCGTCGATCTATCCTACTTTTCAGTTAAGATATCGACGATTTATAAGTTTTTCAGCACATTATGAATTCAATGTTCAATAATAGTAAAACGAACTCCCTTCTCAGGCGAGTATTTTGCTTTACATGACAGTTCGCTTTCTGAAAACCTCTTGGTTCATAGCATGCCGTTGCGTACAACTCCAGACTTCCTGTCCGTCTACTACCAGAACATTCGTGGAATGAGAACAAACACGCAGGCTTTCTTGCTTGCGCTCACTTCCTGCGACTATGACATTATCGTTCTCACCGAAACCTGGTTACGTGATGATATATTAAACACCGAGCTAACGACGAACTACACAATCTACCGATGCGATCGCAACTCATCTACCAGTTATCTACGTCGCGGAGGTGGTGTTCTCATAGCGATAAAGAAACATCTAACTGGGTCTATACTAAAAATGCCTGGATGTGAATGTTTGGAGCAAGTTGTCGTACGCGTTTCACTGCCAGGTCGATCGTTATATATTTGTTGCATTTATCTAAGGCCGAACAGTGATCCTGACTTGTACAATGTTCACTCTTCTGCAGTCCAAAGCATACTGGAGAAATGTAATAGGCGCGACAATGTACTTGTTGTAGGTGATTATAATCTTCCTAATCTTCGGTGGATTTTTGATGACGATTATAAGTGCTACCTTCCTGAAAATGCAACCACGGAACAAGAGACGGCCACCACAGAATCTTTGGTCGCTGGTGGCTTGTATCAAATCTTCTCTGTTAGCAACGTGAATGGACGAACCCTCGATTTAGCTTTCGTCAATGACACGGACGTGTTCGAACTGATTGAGCCTCCCACATCTATACTGAAGGTTGACCCTCACCATAAACCCTTCGTTTTAAGACTTGATATGCGTTCTGCTGACGGTGAAGCTTTTGATACAATTAACGACGACTTCAACTTTGACTTTACTCGATGCAACTTCGATGAAGTCTCAATGGCCATTGGTGCACTCAATTGGCGTGAGATGCTGGTTGGAAATGACTTAGATCAGGCAGTTGTGGCGTTCTATGATGCCATATATGAGATTCTTCGCCGTAATGTTCCTAAAAACGTCTCAGCAGAAAAGCAGAATATAAATTTCCGTGGTGGAACGCTGAGCTTGGTCGCCTACGCAACGTACTCCGGAAACAACGAAAGCGATATTTACATCATAGGACCGACGACAATAAAACTATTCTTCGTCAAACTGAACTGCAATATGAAACAGCCCGGAACAGTGCATTTGGTGAATATCTGAACCAAGTTCAGCGCAGCCTTCGAAATAATCCTTCGACATTCATAAACAGCAGAAAACGTTCCGTGGGTGTACCAGAAAATGTCTATCTTCGAGACAAAAATTCACAGTCCGCTGCCGAGTCGGCGAACCTTTTTGCAGATCACTTCCGAGATGTATTTTCCAGCCCTCCTGTCTATCCATCGCAGCAGTACCTTGGAACATGGCCAACGCATAATATCAACCTTCCTCAACCTAACGTAAATGTTTCTGATGTAGCGAGCGCTCTGTCCAGCGTTGATCCTTTGAAAGGGCCTGGTCCGGATTGCTTGCCTCCTGTGTTTATAAAGCATTGTGCCCGAGCACTTTCTGCACCAATTAGTATTATTTTTCAGCGTTCAATCTCGGAAAATATTTTCCCAATGGCATGGAAAGAAGCTACTATAGTTCCTATTCATAAGGCTGGAAATAGGCACAATGTTGAAAACTACAGAAGAATCTCGCTGCTGAACTGTCTAGCTAAAGTTCTGGAAAAGTTTGTGTACAATACGATGTACGCTGCTTCGACCAACATAATTGACGAACGACAACACGGATTTATGAAAAAACGCTCCGCCACTTCGAACTTGATGACGTACACGAGTCTTCTAGTTCCAGCTGTAGAGAAGCGTCAACAAGTGGACGCTATATATTTTGATTTCGCAAAAGCATTCGACAAGGTGCCCCACAACATTGCTGTTTTGAAGCTGGAGCGACTAGGCTTCCCTGAGTGGGTTACCAGATGGCTGCATTCTTACCTCTCACAACGATCTGCCTTCGTTAGAATTGGCACTACATGCTCAAGCGCATTCGTAACGTCAACCGGTGTGCCTCAAGGAAGTCACCTAGGGCCACTGATCTTTCTCTTATTCATGAACGACCTCTGCACCCGCATCAACTCTGAAAAACTGCTCTATGCTGATGATCTGAAAATCTTTCGTTCAATTGCTTCAGCACTCGATTCTGCTGTGCTCCAAGACGATATAGCCAATATAGAGGAATGGTGTTTGCTGAACGGTATGCAGATCAACATTGATAAATGTAAGATGATAAGTTTCGGACGCTCAGCAAATATAAGGCGTTGCGAATATACTCTTCAAGCCTGTGTCATCGAGCGGGTGGCTTCTATCCGTGACCTGGGAGTGTTATTCGACAGAAAACTTCATTTCGCCGACCACATCACTGCAACAACGGCGAAGGCTTTTGCAGCATTGGGTTTTCTAAAACGCAACGCTGTCGATTTTGTGGATTTCTACGCACTGAAATCTTGATACTGCGCACTGGTCCGGAGCACTTTGGAGTATGCTGTACAAGTATGGGCGCCATACAACGCCGTTCAAAGTAGCCGACTGGAGCGCGTTCAGAGAAGTTTTGTACGATTTGCTCTCAGAAAGTTGCCTTGGAACGACCCTATCCGTCTTCCGCCGTATAATAATAGATGCATGTTGCTAGATTTGCCAACGCTGGAGTCTCGCCGCACGTTCTTGCAAAGAATGTTCATTTTCGATATGTTGTCGAACAATATTGACTGTCCCGACATTCTCTCAAAGATTCATTTATTTGTTCCCCCTCGTGATATAAGGAATCGTCCGCTTCTGTGGATTCCCAGGCACCGCACAGCATATGGCCAGAACAATCCGCTAGACAGATGTTGTAGCAGATTCAACGAAACTGTTTTAGTTTATGACTTCCATACCACTAAATCTAATTATAAGTTAGCAATTAGAAATTTTTAACATTGACACTAGCAATAGAATTAAGTGTAATCTGTACGATATATATATCGAAGATGTAATAATAAAAAAATATATATATAAAAGTGAGTTCCACTCGCCAGTACTTCATTTTCAATAGGTAGACATAACTGGACGCGTCTGGTGCTATTTCAGGTTCAAATGATTCGATCATTTTTAGATGAATCTAATCCTGCGCGGGTGCCTAAAATTAAAATTCTCGGGAACTGTGGTTGATTCCCCCTATTAATAGGCCGGGTTCGAATCGGGTTTCTTAAATTTTAAATTTAGGTCAGGTTGGGGTTATCAAATTTTAAACTTCTCGGGTTCGGGTCGGGTTCGGGTTTTACAAAATTTTCATTCTCGGGTTCGGGTCGGGTTCGGGTTTTTTTAATTTTAAAATGTGCGGGCTCGGGTCGGGTTCGGGTTTTTAAAATATTGTAATTTCGGGCTCGGGTCGGGTTTGGGTTTTTCAATTTTCAAGTTATCGGGTTCGGGTCGGGTTTGGGTTCGAAAAAATTGAAACCCGACCATCTCTAGTTCACACGTTATACCAAGCCGAACGATTTATTTTGCAGAAGCCTGAAACACGTGGTTAAACTTGAAAACATTGCAAACAAGACTCTCGTGTATATGGAAAATGACAATATGAAGGTAAGGCTACATGACCTGTCATCACGTACCCCCTGTCAGCCAATGTAAAAATACATGCCGCAATTCGGAGAAGTAGAATCCATTAGAACTATTCCCGCTTACTTCACTATAGAACTCAAAATCCTCACGGAACTACTACAGAGCGATTCAATATAAGATTTTTTTAATCAGGAAAAAAACTAAAAAATGAACTACATCGCGAAATCTTTATTATCACTCGAAAGAACTTTCTTTGTTAGAAAACAATTTATTTCAATTGTTGACCAAAGCAGCTGTTGAGGACCTATAATACCACCGGTCTATTTTGCAAATTGATGTAACAATTGAGCCAGAAATGGGCCTCATTGCTGAACAGAATGAATTAGCCAGATACCAATTGAAATGATCGAACGCGTCATCAAAAGTAGGACCACTCGAACGGATTACCTCAGGTGCAGGTATGGCCAACATTTAGAGGAAATTTTTTTTAAACAATAAATGGCAAAAAACTTCGCGAATAATTCACTTTTTTATTAATTTTGCTGGTTTGAAAAAAACCTCATGATGAATCACCCTGTATTAAACAAACTACGTTATGCACCCACAAAGTGCAGAATGCCAATCGTGAGGTGAATGCATCACGACCGATTGCCCACTCATCCATGGTACACTAAATTAAAACACAGGCTTTAATTACCATTATCAGAAACCAGAAACGGTTGTCAATTTTGTGGCAGCTGTTCAGGCCATAATGTAAACTTTTATCGCAGCATCGAGCACCCCAACTTCAACAGCCAGCACTATCAACGAGTAGGCGACTACACAAATGTTTTTCCATCGCGAAAGAAGTGTAATCGAAAGCTCGGGATCCGACGAACATATTTGATATTTATCTATATTTTAGTTACATATTGTAAATATTGTAAATATTTGCGGCTTCATTAAGTTAACGCAATGAGCCTTGTTACATAAATGAATTCAATATTAATTCTTCAAAAGGGCTAAAGAGATTATGGTAAACAAACTTGTTTCGCTCATTATTCCGTTGCCGAGCGAGACTATCGTTTGGTAGTGCTTCGGGATGAGCTGTACTCTTGCACTTTTTTTTCCTGTAGGCCCTTAGCTTCAAGACGTAAACCGATTCGGATATGCCGAAAAAACGACTCTCATTCCTTTACAGGCAACCTTACAGAATTTTTAACGGATTTGAAACTGCTCGTGATGAACACGGACAAAATATTTTTCCTAAAATCGTGAATAAAGTGCGATGAATTCTGGAACAATCTCGTTTTTACGTTACGAAAACAGGACCATGAACGAAAATAATGTGTTTTGTAATTATATTTAACGCCGGCCTAACATTTTTATTAGCGGAAATATTTGTTTTTGTTTTGAGAACTTCAGTCACGTTGTCCGCCATGTTATTAGAAAATCGATATTCTGTATGTGACCAACGGTTGACTCATGATGTTATTCATAGATTTTGAAACATTAGTTCACACACTCAAAACATTTTCTAGTAAACTATTTCACGAATTTCGGAATTTTATTCATGAATCGATTCAGTCTTCGTGAACTAATCCATAATATAATATCCAATACTAATATTCGTTTGTTCTGGTTCATGATTCCGAGTACATGATTCACGATCTATTTTGCATGTTTGTGATATTTAGAAGATATCCCTAATCATTTTCAATTTCATGCAACAACAAAAATTTCATGACATTTTCTCGTGAACTAATTTGGAGTATTATTCGGGGAATCATTTTTGTTCCATGCATTATTCCTTGAAATGTCATACATGTCCAGTTACTAGTGACCAGTGATAGGTACGAGCAGTAGATATAACAAAAAAACTTTTAGGACCTCGATATTCATTTGATAAGGTTCAGTGTGTGTTCTGGGCAGAAAACGAAAACTGCGCTGAGCACCAAAAGTACATTATTGAGTTTCAAATCGTGTTCGTGATATATTTCACAAAAAGGAATCAGGCACACTTTTATGATCCAAAAAATGAAAAAATATTTCATTACTCAGTTCAAAAGTAAGCTCAGGAATAAAATATCACGACAATGTGCATATAAAATGCTTAGTTTTTGGTTCTTTTTAAACTCTGGGCAGCCGGCTACCGAGAGCATCCTATGTTTCCTAAACAAAAGCAATTTGAGCTCCACACAGTCGACCTAGAAAAGCTAATCTTATATGCGTAATGGGCCGGATCTCCATCTATTGTAACGGTATTTAGACAGAATTCGCTTCTTCTTCTTCTCTACGACTCTACGAGTGATAACACGTTATACAGACAAAGCGTTATGATAGCACGATATGTTTTACATCAAGGTAAGTATTTCCTATTTGACGTATCGAATGATTTGTAAAATACACGTAAACGAGCGATAATAACGACCATTGAAGAGTAATACAAAGAATTGTTAACCTGATACACGGGCTAGTTAGCAATAACCGAACTTGAAATTAGATTCATAAAAACAGACGCGGCGAATTTTCAGTATGTATTGACCCCCGAGCATCGACACTATTAAGATTAAAGTCTTGTTGCGACTGATTTCCGATCAGATATTCATTTTTACGGTAGTGTTTCCTTGATTAGATCTATTCGCACCCTCTCATTCTGCTAAGGATCAAATATCTTCAATAGACTTAGACTTGCGTGGAGGCATGAGATAGGAGACTTGTGAGAACTAAAGATTTTTTCAACCTTGGAAGTGCTCATCAAAAAACTGCAATGTCACATGAGATGGTTCGAAAACTCAAGAAGCGACTGGAGCGACATTCACGAGGAAGTGACAAAGAACTGAACATATCCGACCGCAGTGTCCAACGCATTTTGAAAAATTAGCTCAAGGTCCAGTCTTACAAATATCTCACACTGAAGCAGCAACCAGTTAGGCTTGAGAGAGCAAAGAAGTGGCTCGCTTGACAGAAAAGGTCAAATTGCGAAATTCGTAAACTCTCAAACGTTCAAGTTTGCTTGAACGACCGTTCATGCGAGAATTACGAGTCATAGGTTAGCCACCGGGAGGCAGAATCCTCCACGAATAATGGTTCGAGCCGCTGTAACCCCAGATGAGTTCTATCCAATCGTTGTCATCGAGTTTGGCGTAAATGCGACAAGCTTTCTGGAGTCTGCTTTGACGTCGCTGACCGTGGACGTTTCAACAAGACTCGGCACCATCTCATAAAAAGCGCGAGTGAACCAAGATAGGCTGGAAACCAACGTTTCGATTTTCATTACGATCACACAATGGTTCTCGTATTCATCAGACGTGAATCCATCGGATTATTTTCTCTGGGTCATTTTGGATAGCTAGATCTGCAGTAAAAAAGATGGTTGAGTACTGTCAGAGACATAACCGCAATGTAGTAGAATACACTTTTTTTTAATTCGTTTATTTGACACGGCTCATAGCGGTAGCTTTACGGAGCCGTGGATCTTTTATACGTTTACAATAAATATAAAAATAAAAATAAACAATAAATTAATTGGATCTCGTGCGCGCAACTTTTTATTGCGAGCGGAACCCTTTTTTCGCGAGGTCTGTTGGCAAACAGCGTCAGGGGGGTCATTTAATTCTCTCTTGTTTTTCACGTCCCGGTCGAAGCTGGCTTGGTGTCCGGAATCAGATGTTCTCCCTTGCTTCTTGCACTTATTGTTGATCAGTGTAAATCCGTCGTCATTGTTACTGCATTCGTTGCCGAAGTTGCTTACAGTTGCTTTTGGGGTGCTGGATGATTCTTTTGCGGTTGTCATTATGGTCTGTGCAACTGCTGCCACAAATTTGGCCACCGTTTGTGGTTCAGGCATTGGTATTGAAAACTCTGTTTTGGGTTGGTTTGCCGTAGATGAGTTGGCAATCGGCTGAGAAGCGTCTTCCTCTGCATCTTCCGCGCAAGGTTGTCCATGATGAGCTGTCTGATTACAATACTTGCACGTAGGAGTTTGCCCCTCATGGGTGCATAGCGTAGTTTGCATAATTGTAGTTCCATGAGTATTGAGTTTTATTGCCAAGTAGGAGGGTATAGGCCTTTCAACCCGCATCCTCACTACAAAAACGCCGTTAGGAGTACCCGGGAAGAAGTTTCTCCAAGTATCAGGTGTAACGGATTCTACTTCTCCGTATTGCGACATGCATTTTGCAATTGGCTCAGGAGGGGTACGAGGTGATAGGTCATATAACCTTACATCTATATAATCATTCTCAATGTATACGGGAATCTTAATTCCAACGTTGTCACTTTCAACCACGTGTTTTAAGTTGTTCTTCAAAACGAAACGCTCGGCTTGTGCTAACGTGTTGAATGATATTAACACTACATTGCGAAGATGATGATACTGAAGGTACAAGACTTCCGCAAGTCTAAGTTGCATTTTTACCTTCAGAAGGTATTCCACTTCACTAAAACTCGGTCGTTTTAAACAAAATTTAAAGTCAACGACCGCTGCGTTGGGTCGGAGTAGAGCTTTTTCGTCAACTTTACTCATGATGGCAAGAATAATCCGACATTTCCTTTGTTCTCGAGACAATGCACACTAGATCGAGAGGCCTATTGTTCACTTGGCTCGATTGTACGTCTGACTGCGGCAGAAGTAGAAAGTAGACTGTCAGTAGAATACACTTAAGTTTTGCCCTTCTAACTTGTGCAGTAAATTATCATCCGAATCTCCAAATAAGTCCTTTGGGATGATTCTTTTTTCAAATTCAAGTCCAGTAACGCTCAACACATTACGTGGCATGAAATTCAAACTAAAAAGAACGTCAATTTCCAGTTTTATGTTATAAATCTGTCAAAATTATGACTCTAAAACGGCTCCAGAGCGTGTTCTTAGGTCGTTATTTGACTCGAAATTATCTTCCTTAATCTATCGAGACTGAGTATATATGCTGAATATTCTTATTCAAAATATAGTTCTAAACATGTTTCGATCAATGAAGCAACAAAAAGAACGTTAGCGTACACCAGTTTTTAAATTCGAAGCAAACCTGTTCTTAATAATAAATCGAAACCCTCTGCTATGGATGGATGCTATGCTTTGGACTACTATATTAAAAACTATGCTGCTTAATATACCTTAAGGAACCTGATTGATATAAAATACTAATGATCGCAAACTTGTGATAACAATAAAAACCAATCAGTGCTTTATCTTGGTCAGATGGCATTACTTTTGGGTTGACTACCAAGAATCGCTATAATTTAGCTTAGCAACTTCTAGAAACAAACTGAAACTGATCTAATTCAATCTGTTCGCCTGCCAAAATCTACCACTAACATCCGTTTTTCTGTAGGCGCAAATCAAATTGAGTCCGCCCGTGCTTTAGAAATACCTACAGAACCATGTTGTCAGACGCCTCAATGATAAAAACACATCACGTATATTACGAAACATTGCTGCGAATTTTTATTCTCAAATGCCAATTTTCAGTTCAATCCACCCCAACCACGATTGAAATTCAAAGCATCGTTCAATCATCCCCTTTTCAAGTTGGCGGGATTTTCATGAAAAAATTGTACGTCTTCATTTCGAATTAATGCTTTTTCATTCACCAACCGAGGCTGTCATCTGCTCTGTAGAGTCCAATTTAGGTTAAATATTGGCATGTTTTGTTTTTCTAAGAATACATGAACGATAAGGAGTATGTTCAGAGTGATTTTGCTTGAAAAACCTAGTCAATACCCCAGTAGAGAGATATTCATGTTGCTCGTTTGCATGTGAGCGATGACTGATATAAAACGAACAGGTGAGACCTGTCTAAATAACCTTCCCGAATGTAATGAAACGCTTAGATGCTCCCTTTTGATAGCTCTGGTTGAAATGGGCTTGCAAATTTCACATTTTCCTCATCGTTTTAGAAAGATTTTCTGAAAATCCATTCTTGATTTATTAATAAAATTCGCACTACTATCGTTATTGTTACATAATAATTTTTGTTAAGCAACTTCTATAATTGAAAAATCTGACAGAAGGAAAGGTTGTTCGTTTTGTTTGGAAGCTGCAAAAATTTCTGTCTTTACCCAATAAATCTGGTATAAAGGCATCCCTGCGTGTTTATGCAAAGTCTCAAATTCCACAGCAGGGCGTAGAACGTACGACAAGCATTGCATGCAGCAAGAAAACGGATACTAGCCCCACACGGTTCAACTGTGTCAATGCGACCACTGCCGAAACCTCATAATAGACGCTTTGGATTTACGGCATAAACTCGCACATAGTTAAACCGCGTAAAACTAGCACCCCTGAACCTGCTGTGTGCAAAGTGTATCGCGCGCTCCCCACCCCGCCGTGCGACCCGAAACCCAGCATGTACACAAACGATTGTACCGTCCGGACGATATATTCATGGTGTTGCTCGTTTGGCATTCGAGCAACGAATGATTGAATTCATACACGTGGCAACTCTATGTGTAAACTAGCCGTATGCCAACGTTGCCGAAAATCCATGCGCTTAATGTACCGTTCGGAAAATACAGTCAACATGTTGCTCGTTTGACATGTGAGTGACGACTGATATAAAACGAACAGCTACAATTGCAAACTATTTGAAACTATATCATACCCGCATAAAGTGCAGCGCAAATATTAGTCACTGCTTTCAACATTGTTTGAATCTTTGTAAATCAATACTTTTATAGTTATGGGAACTGAATGGCACTTTAAATGGCTTTCTAGATGTGTCAGCTTTAAGATCTAGTCGTTTGGAACCAGCGATGCGAAAATCTAACTTTTGGTCAATTTTTCGGATCTATATTTTTAGATCTGATATAAAATAGAACAGAGATTTATATTTAGCGTTGGGAATGCCCTAATGATGAACGCAATTTAATGTTTGTCCACGAATTCCGTGCCGCTTAATTTTGAGAATTTTTTAATCGGAAAATAAAACGTTGTCACATTAAAATTACTATGCGGTTTACGGCTCAAAGTAATATGATTCACCCTGACAATTGAGTTGGTTTTACGTTATGATTCATTCAACCAGGGCTACTTAAAACACACAACATCAATTTGAAATATAAGTTACGTCGATCTCAACTCCATGCAGAGCATTGTTGAAGTGGGTGGAAAATTAATTGAAAATTGAATTTTCTTCTATTTGTTCAGCACACTTTAGTCAGAACAAAACCATCCCGGCGGCGGTGGCGTCGTCGACGACGACGACGGAATGGTAACCGAAAAAGCCGGACTGTGGCAAACGCGAGCGGGATTACCTTCGGGCGCTAATTTAAATATTTCATCTTTCAACTTCCGATGCTGCCCGCCCGATGGGGTTGGCGATAGTTTAACACTCGAGCGAAAAGTTTTCTATCAAGTGCTTTTCACTCCGGTCCGGTTCGAGTGGCCTGGCAGCGTGGGAGATTAAGTGCAGTGGCAGATTGGAAGAAAATTGAAATTGTGAATCGAACCGTATAGTTGGAATCCGATCGAACTTTTCTTTTCCGAACTTTACACTTTACGGGCAGATGGAGTTTTGGCCGTCGTAAAAATTAAGACAAAATATTAGTTAGAAGGTCGTATAAATTGAGATGTCAAAAAATAACAATCTGTTGGAGCCCGACGAACAGAGCAAAATTAACTGAACTGTCATTATAGTGATTATAAATTATTATAAGTTCATTTAATCTCGTTCAAGCTCGGACAGACACGTCCACGATGAGACAATTCCGATAAATCATTTCACACCGAGCAGAGATAAACAGGAAAAATCGGCAGCTCAGCAACCACAGTTTAGCCGGGCAGTAAATGTGTAATGATGGAATAAATTTTACAATATTTTACTTCTAAATTTAGGTCACGATAATTGAAATGGATGGGTGGGATGTAGCGAAGAAAAACCCGTACCGATCCTAAGTTCGGTGTCTGCTCTCACAGCACCACTCAATGATAGTTTATTTTAGTCTTGCATTTCCGGATTCATTCAATTCACTCCGGATGGCTGGGAAAAGTTTTCATTTCGAACGAACTGAGCTGCAGCAGCTTGAATGATAGTCACAATCTTGGAAGTGTGATTTCTTCAATGGGAAAAGTTGTGTGCTTGTCGCAAAGTTCAAACACGAAAACTCTCTGGTTGGCATTTATCGAAACGAATTGGATGGAATTGTTTGCATACCTATACAAACACACAAACATACTAATGTGAGCAGGCAGAAGTAACTGTGCGCTTTGATTTTTGATGTTCCCATAAATCGATGGTGGGTTGAAATTGGGGGGAATGAGGAGGAAGAATATTAGAATTTGCCGGAGACTTTGAAAGAGCAGTTTTTCGTAAAACGATTTTTGTTTGTTCCTATGTGCTGAATTGAATTAAGAGAACTCACAACCAGAAGGCCCATTTGGCTTTGAATTTATTGGGTAGAAACCTACATCGAAATGTAGGTTGCTATTTAGATGCAATAATCTGTCTTGAGGATTTGGTTTCTTTTTTCAATTGCCTTTATTTCGATAAAGCTGATTGAAGTACGTGGAAATATTGTCAAAGAAAAAATATTAAATGGCAAACAAAATCACGACAAAACTTAGTTTTTTCATGATACGGACATAAAATACCGATTTTCAAATACTTTATAGCTAGGCGCAAAACTTCCCATGGTGGATAGTCTGTCAACAGAACTGAGATGCAATCTGTTTCCAACTACTGAAGACAACGGTCACGATACTACATTGTGTAATGAGCAAAGAAAACCGTTATATCTAACCTTGCCGTAAGAATCTGTCCATGTAAATAAATTCCGTAAGAAGAAAGTAGAGCTCCAGCCAATTACGATGGACCACTGATTTTAGGTATTTTCGTATTCGACCGACCTAAAACACGTAGTCGAGTGCGATAGCCTTAGGATTAAGATCCCCGTATATTTGGACGATAACACCATCGAAGTACAACTGAACGATCTGGCACCCCACGTATGAGTGATATGACTTTTTATGTCGCAATACGGAGAAGTGCCATCCGTTACGTTTTTTTTGTTGGAGACGAACCACAGCGATTAGTATTTAGATCTATTGTGGTAATACGTTACGTTAGGTGGTCCCAATGGTGTATTTGTGGTAAAAATGCGATTAGACCAAACTAACCCCGTCTGGCTAGATCCTATAATATAAAACATAAAGTACTACCATTGCATAGGCAACGCCTTGCATATATCAACGACAACTCCCTACGTGCTAATTGCTGTCACCAAGGCGAACTTAACCACGTAAATCGACTCCAAAACATAGTCTGCAATACCAGCACCGGAATCACGAACGCTTTCCAAATATACGGCTACTATCCAAGTAACTATAAAAACTGAAAAAGCTGCGACTAGTGCATCCAAACCAACAGTCAGTCCCATCTGTTCGAAAGCAAATGCGAAAGACGACAACTTCACACTCGTTACCTAAAAGTGCAAGAAGTAAAAACATCCGATCGAGGGCACCATGATGGTGATTTTAGCAGGAATTATAACTTTTACTAAAACTAATTAACTTAGCCTTAAGGGAGAGGGGGATTCAGAAGATACTTTTTTTTAATTTGTTGCGGTGATACAGAGAGTGTTAGTATAGGAAAACCAGGGGCTATTCGGATCTATCTAAGCAAATAGCCCTTTTAGGTGAAAAGATATGAAAGAATTTATCGGTCAAGTCCTAATAAAAATTGATTTACACAACTCCATGGCAGCGCACAGTGGCACGACGAGTGACAAAACCCCAAAAATCGATGTCTTGTAATTCTTCAGTAAATATTTATTTTATTTTTCTCTCAGTTTGAATAAGGGTATCTCAAAATTTTACTATAATCGGATGAAAAATGAATTTTTAACATGTCGTTGAAGCAAGTGATGTCGAGGATTTCTGTTCAATTCAATTCATTAGAATTTTTGGTACCTTAGAGTTTCAAATGGCGATATCTCAAGAACTACACAACCGATTGGAGCAATTTTAAGTTAATTGAAAAGAAGAATGGATATGCTAAGCCATAGATGGGATATTTTTTGTGCAAAACTGATTTAGGTTTGTTCTGCATCAAAAAAAATCCATTTAAAAAGTTTCATGTCATATCAGTAATTTATCTTTATGCGTCTTCCAATTTTTAAGATAGTCTCCCATGGGTCACTTATCATGAATCTGACTCAAAATTTAGTGTAGTTTCAAGATATATAGGGCTCATCTTGCGCATTTTTACGCCGAAGTTGGTATATCTATGTTTTTGAAAATACCCATATGGAGACGCCCTGTAGCTCATAAATCTCCTTACAAATTAATTGCCTAAACAACATCATATTATTGAAAAATTAGTAATTTTTACTAGTTTTGTCAACCATTTCTGCTATCCGATGAGATTGGCTACTATGATTAATGTTTATGTTAACCCTTTAACGACCAACGCATTCAAATCGGTTTATATAAAAGTAGTCGAAAAAATGAAGAATGGATTATCAAAACTGATAGCAGAAATGGATTCAGCGACCCCAAATTAGTTAAAACCCCAAGTTTTAGCCACATAGGTCAATTTTTATAATTTTGTCACAACTTTGTATGAACAGGTGTCACTGTGCAGCGCTAGGCGACGTTTTGCAAAACTTTACGTTTTTCTATTTTTTTACAATGTGGGGTTAATTCGGACATCCTTACGGGGCAATTAGGACCGCCATTTTTAATTTTTTTACAATGGAATTAGGTTTACCTATGAAATCTTTATTGGAGAAATTCCTTAAGAAGCAAGAAAAAAATGTGTTAAAAAAATTAATCTGGGTTGTCGTAGTTGTCGTACTTAATCGTACTATAATCGTACTATAATCGTGTGCGAAGCCGCTGAACGGTGAATGATGGACTAGGGGGTCCGAATAGCTCTGCCCGCTCATTTCGTATGAAAGTGATGAACGTTTTAAAACTATTTGTCTTTACACACAAACCAAAATCATTCCATAAAATAGGAACCGCAAGCTTTTCACAACACTTATCTGTAATTTTTTTCACTTTTTTGTTACGTCAATCACGGTTTTACCATAATAATGATTTTTGTTTTGAGGATGGCGAAAAAATGAAACACGCAACACGATAGATAATCATTCTGCAGCTTTCTAAAAAGAAGCTGCAGAATGTGATTATCTATCAAAATTGATGTTTTTTAGAATGGCGCTTCCACGTTCTATATGGACAGTCTGAAAGTAATACGATTTTCTGAGATATCGAGAGGGTCTAAATTACCCTCACGGTCTTAATAGCCCCGGGCTGCCCTATTCATTAAAATCTCGTATAATAATGCCACAATTGAACAATATTTTCTCAAAATTTCATAAAAAATACTGAAAATTGAGCGAGTGACAGTGTACCTCCGGAAGGGTCTCGTCAAAAACTTGTTTTTAACTTTTGCATATTTATTCTTCATGTCACTTCCCGGGTAACTAAGGGAACTTTTATTTTTTGCTCTATCATCGAATTTTTTGCAGCATTTCGAAAACCGGATTTGGCTAAAAAAACGGTTTAATATGGCATTGTAAAATGAATTATAAAAACTTCATGAAAGCTCTTGTAGTTACCTGGGTAAATATGTCATCAAAAATTGTACAATATTCAGAACGTTTGGTTCAGGAAATTTTCAGTAATGATATACAATCTTTTTTTCGAGGTACCTCCTGAAGATTTACTGTCATTCACTCAATTTTCAATATTTTCAAAAAACAAAATTACGAAACTGTTGTTCAAATGTTACATTGTTGTATGGAAATTGTCTAAAAAAAACTAACATTCAACGAGTGGACTTTGAACGATTTCTTTCCAGCGCTCATTGACATCAAGACCTATATGGCAGGCTAACTCATTTGGTAAGTGAATCTGGTGAGTTAAATGTCTTCTAGTACAGCGTATAGCGCAATTCGAAGATTCATGTCACAATACGGTGAAGTGGTCTTTATTAAACATGACGTATGGAGAAATTTCATCCTTGCATTCCCAAATGTGTTCGCATGGTAAAAATGTGGTTAAACATCATGGTACCTCCTACGCACAAACTACACTATGTACATATGACAAACAAATCGCCACGTGTCACTTATGTGAACAATCCACGCATTATGAAAAATAGTGGTTTTTGAAATCGAACAAAGAGACGGCAGGGTGGGTGAATGGAGAACAGTGAGTCTAGTTTATGCTGAATTAAGGGTCCAAGATGGTTTTAGAACGTTCGGTGTAATATCGGATTTTGTTACTAGTTATTGTCAACTCATTTTCAACGGTTTTTACAAAGCCACCCGCGTTACGGTGGTTAAACTGGTGTTGATCTGGGATAATTTAGGTTATCTGATATGTTATTTAAGGTTACATCACTGGTTTTTCGGGTAATAATCGGCAGACAGCCTCGATTGATTATTAGCATAGAAACTAAATACTTGCCACAGTAATGTGGGCTGGCGGGCAACTAAGACACGATGAGGAGACAACAGGCATGATACCCAATTAACCCTCAAAGGCAAGCTGAAATTGTGATTTCAAGAAGCATCACTTCTAAGACCCAATGTAATCAAAAGTTTCGTTTTTGTCGTTTACCCGGTGAGAAAATCGAAAGCACGAAAACGCTCGATCATATGTATTTTAAATTACAAGTTCATAGAAACTAGAGAACTGTAACTAGCCGGGCCTCTGCTATCTCTTGCCTTTTTGAGGGTTAACCATAAGCATTAACCAATTGCATAATATTGGGTATACATTTGCACTAAAATTACATAAAAACCTTATTTTAGCATTGTAAATGCATAAAGACACATCTACGTATACAGTGCTGATATAACGCATAATTTCTTCAGGGATCCTAAAAGCATGCATGCTTTACACATGCATTTAGTGCTATTAAAAAGCTAATATAACGCTAACAGAATGCTGCGAGTTTATTAGGCATTTCCTCTTGAGAATTATATTCGACATATTTCATGCATTCAAACATATGTAATATAGCCTAGGTAGCAAAAGCAGCGTCCTCGTCGTGAATGACAAGGTAAAGTGCTATTGTTCGAGACTTGATACAGGAAATTTACGTAAAATAGGTTAATTGTTAAAGGTTAAAATATTCATCACATATATTTAGAAAAAAGTGAATTTCAGTTCTATACAATAATTTAGAAAACGGGCTGTTAAGCTCTGCACAGTAATAGCACAAAATTTCGCCTTTTCTGGCATCTGGTGATTAAACGTTTGGATGATTGTCCCAAAGTGCCAAAAAATCGTTGGTCTATTGAGCCAATCAGTCGTTTTTCCGCTAAATGACAGCTTGAAAGATGAAAACAAACCTGTTTTAATCCACCTAGCGGTGCAATTGTGCCTTTCTCAAACATGAACACGAGAATTTTTGCGTTGTTTATATTCATTATAAGCTTCCAAATGTATATATTACATTTTTATTATACACTACATGACAACTATATACAAGAATAGAAATCATTATTCGAGTTCTAAAACTTTGTAAAAGAAAAAAACAGCCACATTAATATTGAATTGAAAACCAGTTTTAATCCACCTAGCGGTGCAATTGTGCCTTTCTCATTTCTCTAAACTATGTCACGGAGGCTTTTTATGTTCAACATAATTGTGGAAATGTCCATTACATTCTTAGTACACTTTGCACTTATATACAATGGCATGCCAGCCACGAACTTGATGAGCTACGTGTCGACGGTGAAACACTTGAAACAAAAAAAATATCATACTCCATTAGCCTAATCAGCATTAGATCAATGTTATCTGCTTGCTAACTCATTTTGTCATGCGGGGGTGGGTATGTGAGGAGGGCGAAAGTCCCATGAACGAACGACTCCCCAGCTTAAATTGGTATGCTTTGTGATACAGTGGTGGTTTAAAGATGATGGGGTTGAAAGGGAGGGGTATGAGGGCTGGATGGGGTGGTGGTCTGAGGGGTGATTTAAGGAGATTTTTAAAGGAGGGGAGTGAACAGTAGAGGGGGGGTGTAACCCCTCTCCGTAAACCATCAACTACGCCCCTGTTAAAATCCAGAAACCTTATGCGAGTCAAAAAAAATTAGCCGGGATTAGGTTGACGTTTTTCAGAGTGATTGCATAACCTTTCTATATGAGAAAGGCAAAAAGGCAAAAATGTGCCAAAATCCAAAAAAGTGAACCGTCGTCAATTTTTTTTCCAGTTTGCATCAAATCTCGACGTTTCATGCACCTTGAACACATTTAGCATCAAAAATAAAAATTCTATTTTTAATTTTTCCTATAGTTTAAATGAGAAATTTCTGTGTGGCCGCACTCTGAAACCCGTAATTCCGGAACCAGAATTCCGATCGATCCAAAATTCAATAGCAGCCAATGGGAAGGTTGCACCTTTCATTTGAGACTAAGTTTGGGCAAATCGGTCCAGCCATCTCTAAGAAAAATGAGTGACATTATTTGACACATACGCACATACATACACCCACATACACACACATACACACACATACATACACACATACACACACACATACAGACTTTTTCCGATCTCGACGAACTGAGTCGAATGGGATATGACACTCGGCCATCCGGGCCGGGATTAGGTTGACGTTTTTCAGAGTGATTGCATAACCTTTCTATATGAGAAAGGCAAAAAAAGGTGCGAAATCGGCAGTCCCAAAAAGTCGATTTTTATAAAAAAAAAATTTTCGAGATAACATAAAATCTCGACGTTTCATGCATTTTAAAGATGTTTGGCATCAAAAATACGAATTCGATTTCTGAAATTTCATGAGGTCCCCCCTTTGAAAAAAAATTGAGTTCCGGCTTATATAGGAATTTCATATGTGACCGGACGATTTAGTCTATATTTCCGGACCCATATAAGCGATCCGTACGACATTTTAATGACATCTATGGGGATATTATAGCTATCATTTGGGACTAAGTTTGTGAAAATCGGCCCAACCATTTTCGGGAAACTGATGTGAGTTCGTAAATTTTGAAAGATGGCCGCTTTTCCCGGGCACTTCCGGAACCGTCTATGGTGGTCAATGTAGTCAACGAAAGTTTGGTTGGCCGTCGGTGACCTAGAAGAGCAAATTTAAGTTGTTTGAGAGACATTTTAGCGAAATTTTTACCTTTTTTTGCTTTCATCGGAGTATCGGTTTGAATCACAATTTGCTATGTGATCGCACGCCACAACCTGTAACTCCGGAACCGGAAGTCGGATAGGGATGAAATTCAATAGCCATTTACGGGGACGCAATACCTTTCATTTGAGGCCAAGTTTAGTCGAATCGGTCTAGCCATCTCCGAGCAACCGATGTGACTGTTATTCTGAATTTAGATACTTCCGCCGGGGCTTCCGGAAGCGATGATGGTGGCCAGGGATGTTAGTGACCTAATACTACAAATCGAAGCAGTTGTGGTCATATTTTGGAAAATTTTTCACCTTTATACATTCATTGCAGAATTTATTAAAATCGACATTTTCTGCGTGTTCGTACTCATCACCCTGTAATTCCGGAACCGGAAGTCGGATCCATTAGAAATTCAATAGCAGCCTATGGGAACGGTGCACCTTTCATTTGAGACTAAGTTTGTCAAAATCTGTTCAGCCATCTCTGAGAAAAATGAGTGACATTTTTGGTCACATACACACACACATACATACATACAGTGAAGCCAATTTTCATCAAAATTAACACTCATCACCAAATCAAACCTGATAGTAATCCATGGTTTCGATGCACGAATATGTGTACAGACGAAAACCTTCCATGGTAACCTATTTTCAAGTTGCAAACAAATCAGTATCGATGAAATGCGTAACCAAGTTAGCTTGGTTGCATTCCCTCCATTCATTCATTCCGCATGATCATTTTTCAATCTGAGTATGCTTCTTTGTGTTCGATTATTATCCATTCAGAAGTGAGACACGAGATCCATAATATTTTTCGAATTCAATCGAAATGATTGAAACAGTTTTGGCGCTCTTATGCATAAGAAAAGCATTTGAAAGCTATAGTTACGGGCCTTTATGGTACTAGAGCCTCGGATAGTACTATTGATGCCAAAATATTCTCATTTTCATGCCCAAAAAAATTGCAACGAATGCTATTTGATTCATTCATCAAGTATCGAAAGTTATCGATTACGATGAGAAAATATCTCTATTGGCCCGATCTTCACTCAATGCTGAGTTCCTCTGACAACAGGTAGTACAGCATTTATTGACGAATGAAAAGTTCTATTTGGCGCGTTATGTATTTGGATTTTATCGCCTACTACAAATAGGTAGACCTGATAAGCAAAGACAATTGGATCAGTATACAACATTCAACGTTGATATGTATCATTTTAGATCAACAATATTTTCATCAATCACCATCACTGCATACATACACACATACATACACACACAGACATTTGCCGAACTCGACGAACTGAATCGAATGGTATATGTCACTCGGCCCTCCGGGCCTCCGTTAAAAAGTCGGTTTTCAGAGCAATTGCAATACCTTTCTATTGAGAAAGGCAAAAACATGATTTTTTCACGAGCGTGATATTTTTTTAAGAATTACTTATATTTCGGTAAGCATTTACTGATATTTTGACGAACAGAGGTACTGGAGCATGCTTCTAAGAAATGGCAGCACACACCAACATGTTCGTCTCGAATTTCAATTTTGTCGTATGTAACATCGTCTGGTGTTGCTTTAATGTTGTCTGTGTAATAGACATCGCTTCCACTTAATTTACGGTGCGAAAATGAGAAGAACGATTCGTAATCCAAACTGATGAATTTTCCACTTGCAAAGTGTTTACAGTGAAGTGTACGGTACCAAATTAGTACTTTTTCGAGTTGTTACATATTTTGATAAATAACGTTGTTGTTTTTTTAATTCTGTGGCCAAAGCCGTATTGAATAGCAGTCTTCGACAAAGTTATAGACAATTAAATTATCTTTCTCATTTTTACTTACAGTAATAATACGATGCATACAGTGCCACCTAGCGGCGAAAATGCGAGCCAGTGAGTTTTCTCTATGCAAATTGTCGAAAAATCCTATACAAACTTCAGGGACGCTAGTCCGTTGCTTCAAATTTAAAGCATGTACTTCTAGTGGGACTAGAAATCGATTCAGATGTGAACCGATTGAATTTTCAATAAATTCATTATTTTTCTGGGCAGTCTAGTGTTCAGCTTAAAAACTCGGTTCGGAGTATACTCACAAAATAGCTTATGTTCGGATATGATGCTGTGCAAAGTTTTCCTGCCCTTGCCTCACACACACGCTTCAAAACTCACTACTTTTGTGTGAAATGCGCGCACGGATCTATTCGGACCGCACATGCACACGTCAAAATGGCGGGTGACCCATAAGCGGAGCCGGTCAATAACTGTGTTACTTCTCTGCTACTAACAGATAGACGTATCTTGCAAACTCTTCAAAAAAACCGCTACTGGGTTGGAGCTGAGTGAACATATCACATGTTGAGATTCAGATCCAAATGTTCCTCACGGCAGGAATAGAAATAACGGTTTCTTGTTACTTTGATTCCCTTTCTATTATTTGGTAGTAAGTATATCTTTTCTTTATTTCAACTTTCAACAGACGCTCGGAAGGTGATAGAAAGCCAACTCAGGATGATGGACTCTAAATTTGTATAAATGGCGCATAAAGGACCTGTAAAGTTTCGACAAAATTCAGAAGGCTGCTGGAGAGGTATTCCAGTGGCACTGAGGACAATAGAGAAAAACTTTAAACCACTCATGCGAACAATTGTCAAAAGCAATTTTCAATATTGTATTAGAGCGACTAGGAAATGGCCAGAGTTACCAGGCCACAATTGCTGACGAGTAGCAGAAGAATACTAGAATACTACGAAACGTCTCGAAAGGTTTGTGAATTTATCAAAAGAGTTGTCCTACTGGAGCTGTAGAGCTAGGTTTTCGGAAGGGGTTCCCCGTCAGAATCATCTATTTTATGACCGTGTGCCTTTCGCATATTCGCGATCGTTCTTGAATGATCCCGCGCGGGCCGTGAATCTAATACTTAATTTTTCGAGTGCGGTTCAGATTCTACAAGAAAGTGGGTTCATTCATATTACCAGAGTTCCCAGTCATGTCGCCATGTGTTACCTAGTTGATATGAGTTTTATTTTTTTATTGGTTCAACTGAATGTATGGAACTAAGTTGCTAGGATGTAAGGTAAAGATGTCCGGACATAAACGACTCACGATCGCGCAAACACGGACGTTTGTGGATTCGCGTTTGTAATTTTCTTCAATATAAAAAGATTCACCTCATTATCGCAGTGTTACAAATTTAGGGGCGATCGCGGGCATAGGTGTGCGTAGATTATTGCGAAGGGGTTCAGCCTTCGTATGTTGCCGTGCTTGTCGCGTGCGCTCCCGTGTATGTGACTTTGCATGAATCAAATCGATTTTGTAACCCTGTGCCCAACCCTGTCCAGTGGATATGAGAGCTTTCTTTTTTTTTAATTGGTCCAATTGAAGGCATAGACTGCTGGTACCGAGAATAGACTTGAGACCGCGTGTGAAAATTTATAAGTGCTGAGACCTTTGCCTTATCACCGGGATGTTATCATGTTCGCGAGATCGCGGGTGTAGGTTGTGTGAATGATCGCGAAGGGTTCAAGCATTTATATGTTAACGTGTTTGTCGCGTGTATGTGACGTTGCGTGTATAAATTCGATTTTATAACCGTATGCCCATTCGCATATTCGCTTTTAGATGATTGCGCGGACCGTGAATCTGATACTTAATTTTCAGTGTACGGGTTCAGATGCTAGAAGAGAGTGAGTGCTCTCATTTAACTAGAGTTCCCGGTCATGACGCCATGACGGTCATGTTGTCCAGTAGATATCAGCGACATTTTTGACTGGTCTAACTGAAGGGATGAGGCTAGGGTAGTCTCCCGGACCGGACTGGTTCATGTTCGCGCGAGCAGTGTGTTAATGCCACCCCGGTGACACGGCTGTCATCTACATACATTTGTCTTTTGGCTGTTCGGCCATCTATGGGAGCTGTCCATCAATGTCAGCTTCTTTCTCCGAACAGCCTAGATAAGCCGTGTAGTGTCGGTAGTGGTTGTTTCAACCGGCTAAGAATTACACTACGGACTACCTGTTCCGGTGGTAACACCAAACAGGGAACCCCAATTCCATAGCGTCATGCGACCCGTGCTATGGGTAAAATTGTTGAGGGGGTTTAAAATATTCTCAATGGCGAACGGAGCCTGGGAAGAGCCGGGCGAACTCCCCAGTAACTAGCTGTAGTCCACTAGGAGGTTGATAACTCTATTATCTTTCTCCGGACAAAACCAGCCTAGAGTCCGCGTGGCATCCGGCGGGTTGAAGTATGTCAGTTATGGAAATAACTGTCAAATTCATTCCCAAAGGTGGCCGCGTCACTTATGAGGAGGCAGAGAGCTTTAGACCGATCGGTCTGACCTCCTTCCTTCTCAAATCAGTGGAACGTTTAATCGACCACTACAGTCGGGATGGTAGCGGGGAAGTCTAGTACCACCCTGTTACACAATGTTGTCTACAACATTGAAAAAGCTTTTTCACAAAAGCAATCAAGTTTAGGAGTTTTTCTCGATATTGAAGGGGCTTTTGACAACGTGTCTTTCGAATCCATTTTGGAAGCAGCACGAGATCATGGAGTACCTTCATATATCACGAACTGGATACACGCAATGCTTAGAAACCGACATCTGTGCTCATCGTTAAGACAAGTAGAGATGAGGAAACTGAGTGTCTGCGGATGTCCTCAAGGTGGTGTGCTGTCACCACTTCTATGGAACCTTGTCGCCGATAGCTTGTTGAGAAAACTAAATTGGGTTTCCGACGTATGGTTTCGCCGATGATTATCATATAATGATCACCGGTATTTGCATTAACACACTTTTTGATTTGATGCAACAAGCCTTATGTGTTGTTGAGCGGTGGTGTCTTCATGTTGGACTATCAGTTAATCCAAATAAAACCTCAATGGTGCTTTTCACGCAACGAAGGATTACAACCGGAGCTCGTCCATTGCAGTTTTTTTGACTCTGAAATTATTGTCGAAGATCAAGTTAAGTACGTTGGGGTAATTCTCGACTCAAAACTTAATTGGACAGCTCACATCGATTTCAGGATCAAGAAAGCTTGCATGGCCTTTGGCCAATGTAGACGGGCTTTCGGCAAATCTTGGGGACTCAAACCCAAGTACATTCAGTGGATCTACACAACAATTGTTAGACCAATACTGGCATACGGGTGGCCTTGTTTGGTGGCAGAAGGGAGAAGTCATGACAATCCAATCAAAGTTAAACCATCTTCAGAGGATGATCTTGATGGCGATGACTGGTGCGTTCTCGACAACACCTACTGCTGCTCTCGAGGCACTCTTGAACATAAAACCACTACATGTGTTTCTGAAACAAGAAGCACTTTCTTGTGCATACCGTCTTAAGGTTACTGGGCTCTGGAACAGTAACCCAATAGATCGTGTAACTAGCCACACAAGACTGTGGCCCCAAATGGTTACTTGGGATGAATATACACTTGCTCCCAGTGACCTTACACTCACATGTAGTTTTCCTTCTAAAACTTTCAATGTGAGAATTCCTCTTTGTGAGGAATGGCTGTCTGGCTGGATGGAGCGACAACTTGAAGAATACGTAGTTTGTTATACGGACGGTTCTTTGTTGGAGGGCCGAGCCGGTGCTGGTGTCTATTGTCATGAGAACCAATCTCATTCGCTTGGTAGATACTGTACCGTATTCCAAGCAGAAATCTTTGCGATTCTGTGTGGCGTACAATCCGCACTTCAACAGGGAATTTGCGGTAAAAGAATCTATTTTTTCTCTGACAGTCAGGCTGCCCTGAAAGCACTTAGTTCGGCAGATTCGAGATCGAAATTAGTAATCGCATGTCGAACTCAAATCGAAGAACTTAGCATTTCAAATGCTATCTACCTTCTATGGGTACCCGGTCATTCCGGTATTACTGGAAATGAATGGGCGGACGAATTGGCTAGAGCTGGCGCTGAGACTGATTTCGTTGGTCCAGAACCAGTTCTAGCACTGTCAATAAGTTGGATAAAGCACAAGATTCGCTCTTGGGCTGCATTCGAACATGCCAACCATTGGCGTAGCTTGCAAACTTGCGTTCAAACAAAGGCTTTTCTGCCGGATGTGAGTCCGAAAATGTCAAGAAATTTGTTGCATTTTTCCAAGCACAACTGCAGTATTCTGGTCAGAGCACTGACTGGACATTGCAAACTCAATTATCACATGGCTACTATTCAGCGCGCTGAGTATTCTTCATGTGATCTTTGTGAATCCGATTACGGAACATCATATCATTTGATATACAATTTCCCTGTATTAATGCAATTGCGCATCCGGATTTTTGGTTCTCCATACATAGATGAACCTATGTACAGAGAGCTGAAATGTATGGATATGCTTTTGTTCCTAACCCAGTGTGGTAAAGAGCTATAGTTTTTTAGCCGTATTTGAATGACAATATCTCTTCGGGGGTGTTGTCGTTCTGTTATCTCAATATCCCCTCGGGGGTGTTGATATATCCGCTCACTGTTTGACTAGAGGTTCTAAATCCCTCCGGGGGTTGGAAGTTTTATTCCTGCTGTTGTAGCACCTGCAGATCGTTCAGCATCACTCCGGGGGTGCAGAATGCTCTGTTTTAATTGTTATGTGTCGTTGTTTTCCTTACCCCTAACCTTACCACTTCCCCAATCCTTCCCATCAGGAAAATGATGAAAAGACGATTCTTGGCAAGGCACAAATCTCCGATCAACATGGGGAACGTGCCATTTGAGCCAGACGCTACTGATTCCTGATTCCTGATTGCCTTATCACCGGGATGTTATCATGTTCGCGAGATCGCGGGTGTAGGTTGTGTGAATGATCGCGAAGGGTTCAAGCATTTATATGTTAACGTGTTTGTCGCGTGTATGTGACGTTGCGTGTATAAATTCGATTTTATAACCGTATGCCCATTCGCATATTCGCTTTTAGATGATTGCGCGGACCGTGAATCTGATACTTAATTTTCAGTGTACGGGTTCAGATGCTAGAAGAGAGTGAGTGCTCTCATTTAACTAGAGTTCCCGGTCATGACGCCATGACGGTCATGTTGTCCAGTAGATATCAGCGACATTTTTGACTGGTCTAACTGAAGGGATGAGGCTAGGGTGGTAGTCTTCCGGACGGGACTGGTTCATGTTCGCGCGAGCAGTGTGTTAATGCCACCCCGGTGACACGGCTGTCATCTACATACATTTGTTTTGAAGCCAAAAATTTTGGTTCTTTGGTTCAATTGGCTGTCAGAAAATGCGTTTAGGCTATGTTCATATCTAGTTTTTTACGACATCGTCTTTGTGCGTAATAACTATTTACTAAACAATTTATTATTTTATCCGTCATTATGCTAACTGAATATGGTTTAACTTCAAATAAACGTATAAAATGATTGCAGTTGGTAACAAAATCGCAGAGCAACGACATTTGAAGAGATAGTGAATTATTTTATTGATAAGTTTAGTGTTTAAATTTTATTGGCTTTCCACGAAGCTTAACAATTTGTTGAAAACAACCACTGCAAGCAAATTTCTTCTCTGGTTTAACCAACGATACAATTTTTGCACAAACAGGGGCAAAAAATCTCAAGTACCAATTAATAAACAAATCTTTCTAGGGGTTTGAAATCGATTTCAATTCGTAATGATTACACTAAAATAACGAAAACATGAATATCATCTTTCCATTTGTGGAGAAAACGGCTCATTGTCATTCTAATATTCTGTGCAAACATTCAATATTGTAGAATTAGAGTAAGTTATCAAGTTTGAACCTTTAGAGGTAGTGACTTTTCGTCGAAAAAGATGTACTTGCTTATGTCTGGAACTGTTCAAAAACTACTACAGTTAGAAAGAAACTGTCAATGAGTGGTCCACTAATTGGAATTAACTTGAGAATGACATTTCTTTACATCAAAAATTCCTCATTTTGGATCCTTCCATTTGAATTTTGACGGTGTCAAAAATACACTGAATGTGATACAATACATTTTGGAAGCGGTAAAATTCATTCAACTAAACCGTGACACTGACTCGTTGTTATTGCAGTATATTAACTGTATTTGAGATTTGACTTAGTATATAGTAAAGTAAGTATTAGTAAAGTTAGTAAAAAATAAAATAAAAAAAATAAAAGTCACAAGGACAGACCATGCTTTATAAAACCCGTTTCAAATATGTTAGAATATAAAAACCAAATATAAATTTCAAGCATAAGAAACGGACTGGGACTCTCCTTCTTAAGAGTCGGCTTCAATATTAAAACCGGAAAAAATATATCCGATTATTACAAAGTAGTTTTTTTAGCCAACTTTTAATCTTGAACATCACGATATACGGATGCTCCTGCATTTTTTTATGTATTTTTAACCGGTTTTTATACTTGAAGTCCATCCTTGCCGAGTTTAATGGGTGAGAACTTTTTAAGCGATTCTTATGCTGAAGGATATCTGTCGGATTTTTACGCTTGAAGCTTATTTCCGATTTTTTTATTCTAATATATTTGAAACGGGTTTTACGAAGCATATTCTGTCCTTGCGACTTTTATTTTCGGCCGCTCATATAGTCTAAATAAAAAAGGAAAAAAGATACTTTCGTATAAATTGATCGACTTTTCATAATTCCCAGTAAACATTACAATAGTATGCTACTGTTGGAACTACAGTTAAATGTCACTATTGGCATAAGCTTACTTTGTCATTAGATCGTGTTCTATCAAACAGCGTTCTTAATATTTCTGTAATTGGGAATTTAATTTTTTTCAAAAATGTCACTTTTCTGGTTTTAGTATTTTAACTATTTTCGATCACACCATCATGTGTGACTAGTAGAGTGGGACATGGTTATATTAAAAAAAATAAAATTTTGCTCCGAGTAACTTTTTGGGTTCCATTTAGCTCCCAGAACAACTCTGCAAATTTAGCTCGATCGGTGAAACTATACTAAACTATTTTGCGCCCACGGTTTAAAGTTTACATGGGATTTCGTGTGGGGAAATTGTATTTTGCAAATTAATTCTTCCAAGAGTCGCTCGTTACCTTCTAAAAGTAAAAAGATGTCTGATTTTTATAGAAAATTTGTCAAGGAAACAAAGTCTAGAAGACTGCGAAGCGATCTGATGTCTGTGGAAAAAGTTATTAAGCAAAAATCATGAGATGCCCTGAAGATTGATGAAATTTTTTCTTTTCATAGCATCACTGCTTCTGACGGTCGAATTATCTACAATATTTTTAACTTTCTCTTATTATGTACAAAAGAAGCCACAATTTATCCCTCAAAACTCTTGCGAAATGGCCTTGGCCAAATAGCATAGATAAATGATTTAGACACATTAAGAGAAGATTAAAACAAAATTGCGTAGAATTGGACAACCAATAGCAGTGGTGCTAGAAAAAATAAATATATTTTATCAATCGTCGGAGCATCAATCGGTTTCTGCTTAATAACTTTTTTCTCAAGCGTCAGATCGTTTCGTGGTTTTCGAGACTTTGTTTCTTTGTTAAATATCCTATAAAAGCCACATAACTATTTATTTTTAAGAAGTAGTGGGCGACTCCTGGAGGAATTATTTTGTGAAAGTAAATTTTCCCATGCAAAATCCCATGTAAACTTTAAACAGTGGGTACAAAAATATAGTTTCAGGAGTCGAGCACAATTTTTGCACACTTGTTCTAGGACTCATATGGTACCTAAAAAGTTGCTCGGAGCTGGAATCTAATTTTTGTCCCACCCTAGTGACTAGTTGCACAATCATTACATTTCCTCTACAAGCTATCTTCGACAAAATCACATGGACGTAATAAAAACACCTTGAGCACATCCGCATATACTCAGTTTCCTAATATTTACTTGTCTTGAAGATGCTAGGTTAGATTGCTTATGCGTAAAAGTTTTTCAAATGTTAGATAATATTTGTAGTGGACTCCCCGCATTTTTGCCATGAAGTTCGTTCAAGCAATCATCCTTGATGGAGTAACGATAACATCTCGAACCATTAATTCACATCAAATAGTTAGATATCCGATGCAGAGTTTCATGCAATATTTTTTACACACACACTATTTGGTGTTCGTTTCTCTCTAACTTTTATTGTCAAATGGTCAATTCAAACATAGGAATTGAGTCCCATATCCTACTTGTAATGTTGTTAAAATGCTCTGTGCCCCTGTAAAACTAAAGCCGGAGACATAAAATACTCCTTCAGGTTCAATTACAAAAATAATTAGGCTGATTAGGGTCGGTTGTTTTCCTACACCTATCAGAAAATTACAGTTGGTGGATCAAAACAAATCGTTAAACACACTAAGGGCCAGTTTCTTCACTCTCGCTTAGCAGTTGAGCCAGTTTTGAACGTACTGGTGAGCTGGTTTCAAAGTTAAGCGAGAGTGAAAGAGCTTAATACAGTTACAGATTGGAAAGCCTACTCTATACCCCTGAAAATTCCTATCACACCGCAACTCTAGTATAGGTTTATCATATACTGCTTCTTCAATCGATATTTCCACTCGTTTCTTATTTCACCTATTTTTTTGCTCAGTCTTTGTTTCGAAACAAATTCAATTTATACGAATAACATTGTGAACCTTTTAATAAATATTTATAACAGTATGCATGTACACTATACGTATGAACAGTATGAATGTAGCTTAATAATTTGTTGACAACAACGCCACCACAACAACAAACGGAGGTTTCAGGAAACTATCACCGTGCCCCCGGGGTGGTTAATGCTTGAGGCCGCGTTTGTAAATTTATAAGCGCTAAAACATTCACTTATTTACTGGGGCGTTTTAATGTTGGCAAGATCGCGGGCGCAAGGATGTGTGGATGATTGCAATTGTATGTTCGCGTTTGTGGTCAGGTTTGTGTTATCGCGAACGTCACAAGCGTTTGTACGTTTAGAATGGGAGAGATTGTGAATGTATATGAGAAAGTATGCAATTTATTGTGTTAGTGAGTGTTAGTATGAATCAGATTTAAGACATAGTAATAAAAGAAAAATAAGTCAAGCAAAGACAGATGGAGGTAGAACACAAATATAGATTATTTTTAGTTTGCACGGATAATTTTAGAGCAGAGTAAGGCTAAAAAGTGGAAGAATATAGAGATTTTCTACACTATTGAGTAAATGAAATTATACTAGCTGCATAAAGAAATAGATAGTACATGCATCTATACTACTTTTAGGTGTTTGGCGATGTGGTTCGCATGGATTAGATTTCTTAAAAAACTACGTGTTTCAGTTTATTATGTTGGGCTAGTTGAGCATTAACTAGTGACTGAACAGTATGTTTAAGGAAAAGGTCCCATCCATAAGAGACTGAAAACAGCGAATCCGATTTGTTATAGACGAGTGTTACTCACAATCTTCACGAGCCAGAGCGACAGTTCGAACGAATTAAAAGATAAAAACACCCACCGTCAGTCTGATGATCTCTTATAGATGACAGTCCATCCCAAGATCAAATGAGTCTTCGACCAGCTGGACCAATATGTCCCTCCATTCGAAAGTAGAAACATCCATATCGGCTATCCGCCAAAACACTCGATCTAATGATTATGCGTCATGAGATTCAGAGATCAAAGAACCAGCACTCGCTCGGATCTCCCACGCTTATTCACCACCCAAGAGTATGCGCCCTGAGGCTCATCACCGAAGCTCAGAGAATAGCAGATTATGGTAGCGTTATACCTTTAATTTGAAACTAAGTTTGCATAAATCGGTTCAGCCATCATTGAGAAAATTGTGGGAGTTTAAATGACACACACATACCCACAAATACACATACATATATACACACACAAGCATTTTGATTACATAGCCTTTCTTTATACGAGAAAGTCAAAAAGAAAGAAATTAAGTAGAAGAGTATAAATTGATCGATATTATTTTTGGTACATATGAGTATTGGAAAAGTAAACTGGTAGAAGTACAAAAACAGAGTAAGGAAGTAAAAGAAGAGAACACATGTAACATGCAAACTACTTGAAATCGTCTAAATGTCAACAAATGATACTTTTTTACTATTAACGACAATAGTATTCTGTTAGAATTTTTTCATATTATGCTGATCGGGAATGGATGATTCACGAGCGTCGGTAAATTAATCGTACCTTAATTTGTCCAATCCGATCTTTCCGAATGAATCGAATCGAATGCACAAATTGAACACCGGTAAAAAGTGACCAATGAATCCCAGGAAGGATTACCCACTATTCAATCATATACGCCAGTTCTGCATCCATTCCCTGACTCATCCGTCACAGAGCCGTGTTCACATATACTGCCATTAAGCTGTTGAACAATGTTTGCAAACACAGCCCACAGAAGAAGTCAATCCACGGTGAATCGCCAATCGGCCACGCCTGTGTGCACAAGCTGTTGGCTGACCGTTAGTTTGGGCTGGTGCGGAGTATGAAAAAACACAAAACAAAAAAAGGCTCATAAGCCCTCTCGGTCTCCTCGAAAAGATTTTGGAATATTTTTACAACAACAAATATACAGTACAGTACAAATATTTCTCGTGTCAAGCTAATCATGTGATTGAACAAATTTCATACTTCTAAAATTCCGTCTTAAATAGAGACATTTTGAAACTTTCTACTATATCCTTTGGAAACAAGGACATTGATAAGACAGAACAAAAGACAGATGTTACGACAGGATTAAAATAATTAGAGCAAGCTAATTACTTCCTCAAACCTTTCAATGCTAGAACGTGTCAGCTTGGAGCAAAACAGTCGAAAATGGTTTTTCACCCAGAGATGAATAATTTTTGTATTGCTTTTTTGCCGGATGCAATGCCAGCTTGTTTTTGTTTCATTTACAATGAACGAATAAAAGCATCGTTCATTGGAATTTTCACGCGCAATTTTCCAGTGTACGTTGATTTCCGTATATTTAGTTTCTTTACTGTTTGTGGTTTGACTGTTTTTGCTTTTCGTCCTACTGGTTATGATAATAGGTCCCGTCAGTTATATTTTGCGTTTTGTTATCGTAAATGAACCAACCAGAAAGGGCATTGGTCCAGAAGGAACAAAAAATTGATCCACATTTCATTGGATAATCGTTAGTTTGCAACCGTAAATCGGCGTTGAATTAACCACAGTTCCCTTACCAATAAATTCAACCAAATTTTCGACAAAACCACACACAAAAGACACAAAAACCACCCATATTATTGATTTTGAGCGGAAGTTTGTTGTTAACCTACGAGGAAAAAAAATCGGTAACTGCGCAAGAGTTGTACCCAACAAGGAACACAATAATTTTTATCCGGCAAATTTGCAACCCTGCCCGCCAGACTTGGCAAGTACAACACAAAACCGGATGTCACGGAATGGAACAAATCACAAGAGTAGCGTGTACAAATGTTCACTACTGTAGTGTCGTATCCCCCCTCCCAAACCTAGCTTCTCCAGCAGGGCTCAGTACATCGACACGGCCGCCGTTGCAGTTTGCATGGAAAGTACAATTCAGCGATATTTTTAGGGACCTCCCAGCCCCAGTGCAGCAGCATCGTGTCACTGTGCAGCAGCAGCTCGCTCGTCATCATCATCATCATCACCACCGTCCCGCCAGCAAAGTATATGTATGATTATGCTGCTGGCAATCTCCTCTTCTCACTGGCGGTGACAGTGATGGTGGCGCAGGATAAATATATCATCATCTCACAATCTATTTCCAGCTGAGTCAATAGACACAATGGTTCAGTTTGCAATGCAAGGAAGTGTACTCGCGTTTTCCTGATTTCCTGATGTACTCTGGCCCTATTCAACCGACCGATGGATGGATGGGACGAATGTGTACGGGCATGTCCCGGAATGGGACACCATAGTGCGCGAATGGCGCTGATGATGGTGTGATGACGAGGATAATTACTGGAGTCCCAGGGTAGAGATTCGTGAGACAACTGTCGCGTCTGTGTTGGTTCTGGTTCTAGCTGCAGTCCTAGCTGAGCTGGGTTGGGCCGAATACAAAAGGGATGCAGGTCCAGGTGGGATATTTCCGCCTGATGGAATCTTTATTGGAAGTCCGTTCCCACTTTCCTGGTGGTAGTTAGGATTCCCATGGGTCTACGATGCCTTGCATAGCGAATACTTACGTAATGACATAAGTTTTTTTCTTCTATCGTTACGAGTCGAATTACTGTCCAAGCCGAGAGACATGGTTAGATTGTGCTACTCAACCATTAGAATTCAAAAGCGACCCGCGTCACGTTTCAATTGCCGTTTAATTTAAATAGTAACGAGACTTCTAAAAGCAAGTATAAAAAACTACAAATAAACCGGATATCCATCATCATGAGGAAATGCTTTCATGGTGCCATCAAATTGTCAATTGTATTAATTATCTAACCAGTGTGGTACTCACATCCAGTAAGCTCTTCAGCGTCATATCCGAGTAGGAGGGCCTCGTTAGGTAGACCACCGTTTCCAGCGCGTTGATGGCCAGCGTCGTGTTGTCCTTCACCATCTTGACCGTGTCCTGGAGCAGGTACTGGGCGGTTTGGTTGTACAGCTGCGGTGGCTGCTCGAACTTGGCCTCCAATTCCGAGAGGACCACTTTCGATTTGAGATTCTGCTTCACCATCTCGGTCTGTGGGAAGAAAGGAGAAAGAAAAAGAGAGAGTCAGAACACAAACAATGTGGTGGTGGTGGTGTCGCGGTTCATTAGATATTTTTCCAGTGAAAGAAGACATATATACAGAGCACAAAGCAGAGGCCTGGTTTAGACTACATAATTAACATTAATGAAAATTGATGTCTTTCGTCCCTCGTCAGCACCGGGGTCGTTTTCTCTGTGCTGCGGGAATGCTCGAGTTGGAGAACTTTTAAATGAGCAGACACGGTAAAAAAGGTTGGCGTATCGAATGTATCGCTAACAAGTTGATACGGTGGTGGATTTTAATGCCGTTTTGCTGCTAAGCTCAATTACCTCTCTACAGCCTCTACATATAATATCGTGAAAAGGATAAGGAGAAGTTATTGACTTTGTGCTTCAAATATTGCGAATCATTTGTAAAATCCACTTGTTTGTGTGTTTTCACGTTTATTTTTGAATGAGTTATGGAATTAGCGTTTCGACTTCGACTCATCAGAATTCGACACTACCTTAGTGACAGGACTAAGTTAGTGCCGAATTGACGCTAGCTCCAAAAAACGGAAACACGATTGGTGTTCATGAGCACACACCTAGTCAAACGTGATATCCCGCAAGAGAAGATGTTCTGTTTAAGCTGATGAGTACTAGTGAAGTCGAAACTTGACAGCATTGGCTTGCTAAGTCAAACCATGTTTCGACATCACCGGTTCTTATCAGATTAAACAGCTGGACGAGCTTCTTGAAGAAAGTTGTAATGTTTATTTGATTGCAGTTTTTTATCATGATTTGGGAAACAATTCCAATTAAATTGGTGAAATGAAACGAACAGAACACAATTTCATGCACATGCAATCCAAACGAGAATTCCAAATTGTTGGCTTATAGCTTCAACCAGTCGCCACATTTTAGTCGCCATCTATGATTACTGACTAATGTCAGCTCGCTGAATCGTCGCGTCGTTTCTATAAAATTTATTCTACCTATTATTTTTATTATAATTTATTGATTTGATTCGGTTGAACGCTTTATTTAAACGGAACGGAGCTATATATTTTCATACTAAAAACAATGAAACAGATTTGAATGCTTGTCCAGCAGATCTCGTCCGAACTACTTGCCATTGCACGTGGAAATATTTTTTTTCCTCGCCAACTACGTCTTAGAGGTCGTTCATTTTTATCTCACTATTGTGTCATCATCGTGGTTGTTGCCTTCATGTTCGCGATCAGATGTTCTGTCTTGTATATTGTCTTTATTGGTTGCGAGGGTGAACTTCCTCTGGCTGTTGATTTTTAGGTACTTGACGCAACTTTTGCAATGTATCTCAGCAAAGGGATTCCATGAGAAACCAGCCAACCGCAAAATATGACCACCGCCGATTCGCACGAAATTTTGCAATTATGTTCGGTTTATGAATCTCTACAATTTTCTCTTGCTATTGCAATATTTTAATACAAAAGCAGTTTTTCAAAAGAGCGTAATTTAAACAGCAGAGCGAGTTATAGGGGAATGAATACTTTTTCTATTTCTATTTTTCCAAAACAAATTTATGTTAAAAATTTAAATTACAAAGAAACCCATTTTTTGTAATTTTTATATTTTATCAGCAAATACCTAAAGAGCAAAGTAATATTTTGATTGTGATTGCATAATGGAGAACTTATCTTTTTTCCTTTTTTATTTCGACTATGTTAGTCACATTTTCTTTTTTACATTTTAACGACACTCAATTCATTCATCATTGATTGATGCTAATCGTCGACAGGTTTTCAGTGGTGATCTTGCATGGCTTAATTTTTATCGGTTGTCACGGTAAAGATGGACTGGTCTGTCTATACCAGGACACATGCTAGTGAACTCGGGTGATTCGTAGTTATGCTGCCTAAGCTCGACCCTCATTAGCAGAAGACAAAAATTAAGCCCGTGCGATATTAAGCCGGTTCTAGTGACCCTGCCATTTCTAGTTTTCCGATCTATTTACTTCACATCCTTGCTTTCACTTGAGTACTATGGCTCTAATTTTCATAACTTTCCCTACTCAGTAATCTCTAGCTAATTGAATGTCGTTAAAATGTAAAAAAGGAGAACTTATCGATAAAAAAGAAAATCGTAATTTTATTACAGAATGCGATTTTATGTATCAATTCAAATCAAAATGCTTTTAACAAAAAAGCTTCCAAAATTCGATAGTTGACGAGATATTTCGAATTTTGCTCCAACAGAAATAATTAATTCGTGTGATTATGCCCTTTTCAAAAGTTATTTTTCATTTCCCCATCATAAAATGTCAACAATCTAATGTTTAAGAAACTTTTTCAGTGTATTTGGATCATGCAGAAGCTTTCAATAAAAAAGTTTTCCTAACAACAGCTTTTGATATATTTTTATAAATCACACTATTTTCAGCCAAAAATACAATTTTATTTTCGAGTATGATTCTAAAAGCCATTTCCAATCTAAACGTTCATAAAGAAAATTTTCTGAAATGTCAAAGAGATCTTTTAACAACACAATTATTTTGTTTTATTTCGACCTTTTCATAAGTTATTCGCGTTTTTCCATCAATAAGAACAGTAGGTTTTTTAAAAGTCCCATAACATTTCCTGTAACTTTCCCTTTGACATAGATGCGATATTGGAAACCATTTGGAAGTTTTCAGTGTATATATTTTTTTTCATTGTATATATTTTTTGTGCAGAAGTATTCATTCCCTGGGGCACGTAGCTGGAGCCCTCAAACCCGCGAAATATTTTGAAAATAAATTTTAAAATCATAATTATCAGCGATTTTTAAATTAATTTTGTAGCTCGTTTGGTGTAAACTAATTAGTGAGAAAAGGTTGAAGAAGATGGATGTTTCCAACAACCAAAAACAAAAGTCAAGAAACTCAGTGTGGTTTATGCTTCTGTTCGAGCCAGTGCGAAGCAAACGACAAATATAGTTACTTTTATAGTGTGGCTGAAAAACAAAGGAAACTGCTACTATACTTCCTGCCTTAGTAATCTGTCGAGATGAGTGAGTCGCAGAAGCAAGAAGTGGTGCTCTGGCTAAACACTGTGATTACTGATGACTCACCGAGTATTCGTGATGAGGAACATTTTTTGAAGGTGAAAATGGAGGTTAGACTTACGATAGTCACCTTTATCGAGTTCTACCATGTCAGGTATTCAACGTTCATAGCGTTCAACAAATTGACCCAGGTGAAACCAATCATTTTGAATAATTTAAAGCACATGGTTGTGTGTGACAATGCTACATTTAACAGCTTGATATATATGATCGGTGAGAAAATCAATGTTCGGTTACTAGATCGAATATCGCTTACTTGCAGATACAGGGAGAAATGCAATACAAAACATAATGCGATAGTACAATTACACATAGTATTCTTTGCACATATCAAGGACAAACTAACACGTTCCAGTTCTGTGAAAAAACGGCACATTACGGTTTACCCTGATCAGAAACCACTGAAAACAAACAATTACCAAATTTGTGGCACCTGTTCGGGTAATATTGACAACAGCAAAAACTGCGACAAGTATCTCAAAATTTGCAGCCACCACAATCATTGAGGAAATTCACACTTGTAAAGGCAACAAGCAAGGAAGAAATCAGATGTTCACGAACATAAAGACAGCAGCCACGATGATGACACGGAAGTGTTCAACATCGAGATAGATATGAACGACCCGCTATACGCAATTGGAGAGGAAAAAAATATTTCCACGCCTCGTTACTAGGTCTCTACGTGCGATGACTAAGGCTCCCAAAGTAAACACTTCATCGCAAGTCACGTTTAACAAAACTCAGATGCACTACTCGATATTGGCAACTCTATTCTAAATTTAAGTGACAAGTTTTTGAGTTGTGCTCAATTTGAATTTCTATATTAGGTCTATGTACTCTGTATTCTTAATGTAAATACTAGGCATCACGTTCAAGCGTACTAGGCAAAAAATTATTTCAATTTACTGAGAACGATATAGTCGAGACGACAGTTTTTGTTTTTGCGTCATTTTAACGCAATATCATTTTCATTAGCACTTATTTTAATTTTCATGCAAGGATTTCGTTTCGTATTAATACACTGTTGCGACTAAAATGTTGTGACTGGTTGAATCTATAAGTCCTATATTTTCGATTCCATGTCTTCAGTATATGGCAGTCTCTTGGTCTGTTTTTTGTTCGTTTCAGAATAAAATGAGTGAGATGATCCGAAATCACGGAGGAGGAAAAAAGAACCAGCTAATCTAAGTTGCTTCAAGAGCATCTCTTCTATCTTTGCTATGCACTCAGAATGAGTGCTTTCGGATTGCCCTCTGATCCTCTCAGTTTGGTTTGAATAAAACGACATTTTCGAAAGCACCTTACGTCTTCGTTACCCGCACAAAGTTCAACGTTAGGTGCAACAACTTTAATTGAAATTGGTAAAACAAATCTATGTAATCATCCCAAATTTTGGTAAAACAAATTTATGTAATCAAAAAGCATTACAGTTAATATTGCCGAAAATAGTCTAATGTATTATCATTAAAATTGAAAATATTATAAATTTGAGTTAAACAGGAGTTGAACAGTTTTCCGCCTCTACAAATCGCCTGCCTAATCAGAAGATTTGTACCGTATTTCGACATTCTCTTGTATTTGCATTTGTATTTAAATAATCGAAGTCCAACTGACGCTGAGTCTTAATAAACTAAACTAAAAAGAAATGACCAGAAGCTGGCAACAAACGGTTACGAAACTGTATAAAACTAATGACGAAGTCGAAGATGTTGCAATAATCGTTGAAGCGACGGGTGATTTCCAATATCTGTCTGTTGCCAGTGTAGTTCGTGTTGCGCATTTCAGCCTGCAGCAGTGTTCGAGAACGGAGGACACGGGTTGGTGCGTGGAGGTTAATTTGTGATGGTAGATCGGGAACACCATATTAGGCAGAAGCTTAGACACGAAGGTGGCTTGCGACGCGTGACTACGATCTTCTAAAGTCTTATGTCCCAATAATCGACAACGGTGGTGGCAGATCCAGCGGATTGTTCCATGGCAATTGACGTAATGCATATCGTATGAATCTGCGCTGTACACATGTAATAAATATTAAAAATCAAATTCAAAAGCAATAATTCGTCGATGTACTATAGCCTTTATTGTATCAAAAAACACATTTTTCAAGTGCCTTAGTTTTGGAACTGTTTTCACTAATTAAAACTAATCAAAATTACATTCAGTTTCCAGTGACTACCTCAAGTCACCAGGATTAACACATCTATGCAAAAAGTTTTAAACCCCTCTCGAAACAAAATCCTAGCTACGGGCCTGTTTCTGTAACTCGTTCTCAGATAGTTTTGTTGTATAAAATAGGATAATCGAACTTCTTTTTTTCGAAAATGCTACTTGTGGAAATTTTTACGCCCTTTGCTCATTTAAACAATTGCTCCATGGAATCTGAGCATGATAGTCCGTAATATGTCGTCTGTTAACAGAACTGGCTCGTATTAAGATTCAACTGAGAAAGCTTTGAAAAGCAGCCATCTTCGAAAACGAGTAAAGTTTTTTGTCACACCGTTGAAAAAATCTTCATGAAAATCAATCAGTAATACTCTACCAATGCCCCGAATACATTGATTCATTTTCATGAAGATTTTTCCAACGGTGTGAGAAAAAACTGTTTTTTTTCGTTTTCCAAGACGGCCGCTTATTAAGACGTTCTCAGTTGAA